>NC_063215.1:97938175-98286509 GCF_020740725.1 Corvus hawaiiensis | reverse complement strand
TACCTTGCCTTGGCTTCCTTTAACTCCTGAAGAATAGGTGCACAATACAAAGGTGTCACACTACCTTTGCATGACAGTACTCATAGCTGAATTCTGAATAATGTGCACAAAGATGTGTCAGTCTCTTTCTGTACAGACACACCTATGCACATGTGTTTATTTACATGCCAGTCCATGGTATTTCCTCTAAGCCACTTCGCAGTCTGTGTATATAAACACACACACACACACACACACAGAGAATTAGTGCTTTTTCATTGCAGCATAGAGCCCTTAAATTCAATCTTCAGTTGCCTAAACAATTTCAAAAGTTGCTCAGTGAAATGCTTTAAAATTCGTGTCAAATTTATTAAATTGTTAGAGCTGGGAAAAGCAAAAAAACAAAGCAGAAATTTAAAAAAACCCAAAGGTGTAATATTTCATTTTCATCTTTGGGAGAACATATTGTCCTTTTCTTCTGAAACGTTTCATTTGGAAGTATTTTTGTAGAAAGGGATTAAAGAGCCCCCAAAAAAGAATCAAATTCAATGTCAGATAAAAGAAACAGTGTGTCCCGCTGCAATGCTAGGACAAGTCTCTGTTAACCATTGTGTTTTTCCATGTGAATATTTGCTTTTCAGCAAAAGGCACAGATACAGATATCACAGTGGACAACAGCCTACTTCAGTTCCCAAATTAAAAAAGCTTAACTTCCCTGTGCAAGGCTCCTTTAAACCTCTTTTGTCTATCATGCCAGTACAGTCTGCTTCCTCCTGACCCAGAATGACAGGAGCATCTGCAGGAGAAGGAAAGACATACGTCTGCCTGCCACCGTGCACCCACAGCCTGGCAGGAGACGGCAACACATATTCCAGGCCTGTGGCTTCCATTTTCATTTCAACTGTTCCAAGAATTCTCCACCTCAGAATAGCAAAAGGACTTAAGCAGATTTTATTTATTTTGGCAGTTGTCTACATCGGGCTAATAGGTTCTTTTAAAACCTTTATATTTTCAAGGGAGCAATGAATCACCAAAGTTTTCATACCTGGTTATCATACTGTGAATATTCCCTACCTTGTGCCAGTTATTTTTTTGCTTTGTTGATGAAATATAGGGTTTGTCATGCACTAGGATAGATTTCGAGAATGATTTGAAAACTTACCATGTCAACTTTATATTTAGATTTCCAAATTCTCCCTGTGTCCTACATAATATCCATAATATCTCAGAGTGGAAGAAATTAGTAAAGAATTTTAATCTTAGTTCTTCTTCACTTTCTGACCAAAATAAGTGGTTTCTTTGCACCACAAATTTAATTCAAATAAAAGAAAGGCCATTTCCTTGAGATCATTGAGATATTACTCTTCCAATAAATATTGGAATATACTGGAATATTAGCATTTTATGTGTACTTTGCATTTAATTTGCATGGGAAAAATTATTAAATATAGAGGGAAACAATGGATTATTATGTGTCAATCCATATTTTTTCAAGAAAATTGTGACTGTTCAGCACTGACTAAAGCTCAAGTTGTTTCATCAAATTACTAGTCTCTGAATTGCGTAATTATAAATCAATTAACATAATAAAAACAATTTATCGATCTTAAATAAAATGTCAATTTCATGACTAGTGGTTGAATTGTAATTCAGACACCAGGAAGCTGATAGTGAATCTGGGACTTTGACAGATGCCTTCTCAGTCTGTATTTCATGAAAGCCTCGAAAGACCTTAAATGGTTCCATAAAACTAGATGGCAATTCTTCTGTTTGAATTAATTTCATGGTGTTGTTCATATATTTACTCTCAAAAAATAGACATTGCAATTTTTTCTAAATGTTGTTAGAATATATGACTTGCCCTCTTAGTTTCACACTCCTAAATCCTGTTAAACATAAAGCAAAATTCCAAACAATATTTCTCAGACATCTCACATTGTCTATCAAGTCCCAGTACTGCTCCCATTTCTGTCACCTGTGCTTCTGAGTTTGCTGGCATGTAAAATCACAGTATTACAATTATTGCAGTATTACAGATCTGATTAAATTTGAAGTACTGGACATAGTGGTAGATTCTTTCCTCCCTATTTTATTTCTTTTGTTTATTTTCTCTTTAGGGCATACAGTTGGAGAGTACAAATATCCTTTATTATCTCCTCCACTTTTTAATTTGCTCCTTGTCAACTGAGTATATGTGAGACTTCCACTTTTGCATTATATTCCCACTTAAATTTATTCAGCTTCACATGGAAAAGAAAACTCCCAGAAATTCTTCAATAAGCAAAGAGCTGTTAATCATTCAGCATAATTATAAAATGTACAGGACTATACCCTGAAGATTGTCTTAAATTGCCACGATCAAGGCTTTCCCTTGGTACAGGAAGGGTCCGTCCCAACTCCAAGGATGAGAAACTGAAGTGTCTAAATACATATATGCACTTTTCAAGTGGACAAACCTTGTGTTCTTCAAAGGTGTTCTGGAGCTCAAAGAGCATCCAGAATTCAATCTACTTACTTACCGTGGTATCAACCCACAATTTGCAAAACTGTACCTCTGAATTTTATAGCTAAAGGTCAGATTCTTTGATGAACTCTGTTTAAAATAAAGCTAATGTTTATTGTTAATAAGTTAGGAATACTTCAATATTTTTTTTCATCTATGTTTATTATCCTGCTAAATTAAAGATAGTTACATTACTAAGAGATGGTCATAATAATTGTTTTATGGAAATGGAAAGAGAAAAGTTCCAGGGTAATACAATGGATCTATTCATTTCTACCATAAGGTAGAAAATTATCATATTAACAAACCTTGTGAATGCAGGTCTTGGATACGAATCTGCTACTCTGTGGCCTTACATCAAATCGCTGAACCTATCATGATTTACAAATTCTATTTACACCAAGAAATGGTGTCATCTCTACTTTAAAAATAATTTGATCAGCCTGGTATAATGCACCACGTGGATGTTAGTATATTATTTTTCAAGTGACTTTTATGGCAATGTAACCTCTTCCAAACCATAAGATTCTGAAGAGATTTTGTATTAGTTTTACTGAAGTGGTTTAATTAACTCTGTCAGTTTAAACAATACACTTCTATCTGTAAATCAGCCCTCCATTTTTATGTTCATAAAGAGGGGATAATAATACTTACTTCCCATATTCTTGTGTGGAATAGCATTTAACTTGTCAGTACCAAGAAAAACACACTAGAAAGAGTTCAACGTATTTTACTACAAGCCTCCAACAAAAAAATCAAAATTTCACTGGAGGTAAAAGATCCAGTCTCTTATGTGAATGTGAGTTGGGCTGAAAATACACGAGGCTGAAGAGCAAGGATTGGCATTAGATGGGATTTGACATGAGCAAAATCTTGGAAGCTTTTCCCTATCTTTGTGCAACGACACAGAAACTATACATAGTGTAATAACTTCTTAAAAATTATTATTTTTGTTGCTTTCTAAAACTTAACAACAGAAAAAATTACCTCATGCTACATCGTCCAACAGACATCTCGATGCAGTTTGTCCTTAAGAGTGAGTGGCTTCCAATAAAAGGCAAAGGACAGACTGCAGCAGCACACTGCTAGAGATTCAATATCTGTCCCCAGCCAGCACTTCAAAATTCTTGAATATTTGAGCAAAAACTCTGTTTTGCTGCTCCTTTTGTACTGTTTTTTATCCATCTTCTTCTCTTCACTGTACTGGTTCCCAACCAACGCTCCAATCTAAAAAAAACCAACACACAATTGAAGCCATCTTCATCAGTAGCTTATATTCACTAAACTTAGTGTATTTTGGAGAATTACACTGAACTACTTGGAGATGCTATCTAACCTGTACAGTTGGCATAATAATGTTTCCTGCTGTGTCATCTTTCTCCAAAACACCTCCCATTTACATAGTGATGTCTATGGATCATGTCCAGAAGGAGCCCAGATAACCTTAAGGGAGAATTTATTTATATCTGTCATCAATTTTCTCAGCACATGCATTGGAAAGATGTAAACCTAGAACTACATGTATACTGAGGCCCAAATACCAACTGTGGCTGCATTATAGAATTCCTGTATGACTTTTGTAAGTCATTTCATGTCTGTGCTATACGTTGCCCAGCTGCAAAATGGGAATAGTTCCACTTGCTTTTTGTTGTAGTCTAGGAGGATGAAAAATATTGCACAAGACTTGAGATATTCTTAAAAGCGACAAAGAATGCATCTAAAAGAAAAGGCATCTGCTTGAGCCTCCTTAGCTTATTTTGAGTGGTTTGTACCCACTGGAGTTATTTTGGCATTTTTACAGAGTTATTGCTGATTTACCACATCATAAGTAATCAGAGTCGTGCTCACGGGATGTGTGTTGATGTAATTAACACGCTGCAAGAAAGCAAGACTTGCAAAGCCCAGGCTCACCAGGATGTAAAGATATGCACATTTTAGCATAGTGGGGAAAAATAGACAAGAAGAAATTAGGTTTGATGATGTAACATCAGCGCAAATTAAATTAATTCCTGGGGAATATATTTTGGATAAAGATCAAGTAAATCCCTTTGGATGGAAAGCTTGAAATAAGGCTTTGTTGAACATCATTAATGGAACACCTTCTCTCTGCACTGATTAAGCTCATTGACCATGAGCAAGAAGGTTGCCCAGCAAGCTAGTTCTCTTCTTTTTTTATTTCAAGCATGTCTTGTTTGAAAGGGATAATTGTGCCCAGCAGATCTTGTTTCTAACGCTTCTTATATATAGTGAAATACAGTAATTTAACAGCTTGCTGGGGGAACAAGAATTTGTTCCAGTTCCTGATTTAAATGTTTATGCTAATTGCTATTTATTGGCTCAGATGCAAATGATAGGTTGGCCAAAGTGAAATTTTATGACGAGCAAACTCCCCCCTTTTGTGCAAATTGAAAAAGTGAAACAAGAAGAGGATGAAATGAGCCGAAGATGGTCTTAATGGCTGCTTTTTAATGGGGAAGATAAAATTAAGACTGATTTACGTGGCCAACTCCCCTGTTTTCTCTTATCAGCTCATTTGGCAGGAAAAATGGAAAAGTAATTGTTCCTCTTTCAATGTGGGCCTCAAACCATTATTTATTGGCCGAAATTAATCGCTGTTTATCCTTCATTCACGTGGAAACCGCTCTATCAGCATTATGAACCCCAGCAACTCAACTAGTCCCTTGCAATTTAGCCAACGGCAAGCACAGATCCTGATGAGCCGTGCCTTAATTTTCTGGGCTGTGGGAGTTAATGAAGACTCCTTTCTTAGGTGGACATATTTGTATTTCTACGACATTAATAACAAAGGTCCACACTTTCTTTTCTGCAGCATGTAAACTTTTTTTTTCTTTCTAGCAGAAAAAAAAAAATAGAGTATTCATAAAGCTGGACAGGGTTGAAAGAGAAGACAGAAAGGAGACAGACATTTCCTTGTACAGGAAAGCTCCTTGGGAATGGAATAATGTAATATGCAACTCTTTGGTCCCCTGTTATGGAGTGTGTAATGTGATTGTAATGCCTTGCCATTGATCAGTGCTTTTATTTAGTCTTTCCTCCTTATGTTTTATCTTCGTTCTTTCCACCTTCCAGCCTGGTAAGTTCACTGTACCGGCTGCCCACGCATTTAATGCCAAAAGGGAACTATGCAGCTGGGACACCTACAGCTGCATCTTATCTAATTCTGCCTAAGGGGGCCAACTGGTGCTGGCAACATGCATTTCAGGCAGAAGTCCTTTCCTGATTCTTTTCTGAGATGGTACAAAGCATCAACCAATCTCCATTCCACATAGCCAGGAGGAGAGTCAAAATGCTTGCCTTTCCTTTGCTTTTTTTTCCCCAGCCCCAGAATGCCTTTGGAAATGAGATGCCTGATTGCAGTAGCAGTAGCAGTAGCTGCCATGAAAATAGCAGCAATAAGAAAACATAGTTTACATTGTAATAGAATGAAAAAGGGGTTATTAAGCAGACACATAGGAGCTGTCCTGCTGGCTCAAGCCTAAGGTGTGTCTGGTCTACTGCTGTGTCCATGACAGTGGCCAGTGGAGAGGAAAAATAAGAAGGTGTGAAGTGGTCTTGTTTGCTGCCTTTGACTAAGGGCCAAGTTGATTTCTAATTGTTCAAGACAGGCTGCAACCCTGAAGCACAAATTTTAAAGGATTTAAGACCAGCAAAACCAGCAATGGATGAGAAATATCCTTCTACTGAACATTGCTTCTGTTCAGGGGCACACGCACACTTAAATATGCTGGTGTTCAAAAGGTATCCTAATCCTCCCCTTCACAGGACCTAAGAACGAAGTAAAATTGAGCAAATTTTAAGTAAAGCACTGTGTGCTGCAATTTAGGCTTTAGCAATCTGTTTTACAATAAGATATACTCATGTTGTCTTTCTTCATTAATGTTATGAGGGAGATCACTGGACACACTCATATTTGCCTTTGGCCTGATCTAAAATTACACTGAAGTCAATAGACATTTTTCTTCTGATTTACCTGTGGTTTGGATCTGCTCCAAGATCTGCACATCACCTTTCTAGAAAGGGTAGAGGCAGTGAATTTGTCTCAGGTTTGTAAACCCAGTAATGAGTTTCTAGATGTGACTTATGTCTAGCTCACTTCTTAGAGAGTGGGCAGGAATCTGACACAAATGTGTGAGATTGGTATCAAAAGTAATAAAAATCTTTTAGTTAACGATTTACAGATGAACTTTTATTCCTTCATCAGTATATGGTTAGAAACCTTAAGGGAATACCAGCTTAACTTTACAGTTAAAAAAAGAAATGCAAATACTTTTAAATTATGAATCTATAAAACAGAGAAGAAAAGGGTTCCCATACTTTTGGGTGAAATTACCTGAGCACATAGCCCCACACAGGCTAAGAATATTGATTCTGCAACAGGTTAAACAAAGGCAAAGTGTTTGTGCAAACTGGTGTAGAAGGGAAGTAGTATTTATGTTAATGAGCTACTAAGGCTACATCACATTTTCTAAGCCTGGTATTCTCTCATAGGGATCAGATACCCTCTGGGCCTCAGTTATTTGCTCAAGACCCAATTGTCCCAGTTCAGTTTTCATCCTTATGGCTGGGAAATTTTCCTTAACATGAGGACTAGTAGGACAAGGCTATCCTCCACCAGTGATTTGTTGGCACATGTACAGGCAGCACTGATCCAGTTAGCTGTGATAAAAGACAAAAGAGGTAGATTGAAGCCTCTCACTTTGTCTCCTGAGGTAAACTACAAAATGTTGCTGCCAATCACAGAGGATGGTGTTTAGTTACATAATACACTGAATGATTGTCAGCCAAAAGAGATCCATCCTTGAGTGAGGGTGACAAAGAAATTCACATCACTTCTCACTCACCACTTTCAAAGAACAGATCTGAGATTACTTTTGCTTAGTTACACCTGTGGGCAGGAGACACAGCACCAGTTTCTCTACATATTTTACAGAGAGAGCAATTGTTGCTCTTCACCTCTTACACTGCTGTGAAAAGGTGACTCTCAGCACTGTTCCCCCAGGTTCTTTGCCAAAATATAGAAGGAACCAGAGAGAAAGCAGAGTCTTGGGTAGACTTGTTCTTCATTCCTGCCAGCTTGATTTGCATGTTCACATATACTAAGGGAAGAACATAACAGTTCACAAATGCAATTTTGGAAATGCTCTGCTTGGGTGCTGTACTGTCACTGGCACAAATAAGAAGGTTTTTACATTTTGTTGCTTATCTAAACTATGGCCTTGATCCTGCTTCCAGTTAATTCAGTGGGAGTTTTGCCGTAAACTTGACTGCGGCTCTATGTATTAATACACACTCCATTCTTCTCTATTTCAAGACAAGCCTGAGTCCTGGAGCTAAATTATAATTATACTTTCATCCAAATGTCTGAAATTAATTGCCAAAATAGGGCACATATTCCTGCACATAAAAGCTCCATTCAAAGTCTTGAATTTCAGAGTTACTGACCATACAGTAAAAGCCAATACATGCAATGTGTGTGCTCAGCTCTTGCCTTCTGCCTCAAGTGCAGTTTTACATGTCTTATTTCACCAGTAAATTGAGTCCAAGCTCCTGAGAAAACTTTGAAAGATATTTGTACACCTAGAATCCAGCTCCACTTTTTGCAGCTAAGGCAGAACGCTATCATAGCACAAAGCAGTGTGTTCCCAGAGGCGGATTCTTTCGTACTTAATGCATCCCAGTTGTCTTTTTTTAAAGAAGAGTAAGTATATCTTTTTATTTTTCAGAAGTATTGCTTGTTTGTTTTATGCTGTCAGGGAGTTCAGCATGCTTGGAGAATTTCAGTGGAAAGGAAAAGCTGATCTTCCACTGTCCAGCAGACTTAAGACTAGTCGTCAGTGCCAAGGGGAGTTCTTGTCTGCTAATAATCATTCTTGCCATTGCAGTAATGTGCTTTCTTACTCTGTCATCCAAAGTACTGTGGCTTTAAGAAAAAAGACATGGCAAACAACAGATCTGTTTAACTTTACTTCGACTTTGCCAGCTTTTCAGCTATGTCATTAAATTCAGCAAAGTTGAAGGTAACAGAGGACCCAGAACTTTTTCAGTGGTAAAAAGATTTTTTAATATTATTTTTTATGATTAAAATGTTAAAATGATATAAGATTGTTCCTATCCATTTAAGATTCTTCTCATTAGTTTTCATAATTGTTAGAGTCCACTTAAGTAATTTATGGGTGGGCCTTTAATGCAGCTGTAGCAATAATTGAATCCTCTTTGGCCTTGCCGACCATAGTGCTTTCCACCTAAATTTCATAATTGATACTGAATATGCTCAGATGTCACAGCTGCGAGATACAAGAGCCTTGAAGGGATCTGGTACTGTGTTCCATTTGATTTTGTTTATACTCTACAGGCGTGATAAGTATTTAGGGAATACAACTTGATTATACAAAGAGTTGTGTGGAGGAGCTCACACCAAAGTATATCATCAGCAGAAAAAGGTCTTTTAAGGACAAGGCAGAGTATTCATATGGCAAGCTACCTAGGGACAGGAGAACACTGCTGTGTTTCCAGTGGCTGCCTCTTATTGATGGTTTCAATGGGAACTCTGCTTTAGATTGCTGAAATATATATATTTATATATAATCTACCTATATGTGAAAATCCCCATATATGTTTAGCTTGAAGTGTTTACACAATTTGGGATATGCTTTCATTCTCTGAAGGGCATTTAAGATATGGACACTCAGAGAAATGTATCATAGCCTAGGTCCAGAGCAACCAGAGCTTAAAAGGGAGTGACTGTAGCCTCTCAGCAGATATCAACATTTCTACATCTGAGATTTGGGAAATTCCCCAGGCTCTGTTTTACTGCTGAAGTGGATCCAAATTCCAAGTAACATTTCTGGCTCCCTTAAGAATCTGGTGCTGATCCTCTGTTGCCTCACACCTTGTGCTGTCACCCAACCTGTACAAAATGAGCGCAAAACACCACAGGCTCCAGTCTGACATTTACTTCAGTGCAGATATATCAGTTCATACCACCAGAGATAGTGGCCCTACTTCTGATTTGGCAGCTTTTTAATCTCACTTTGCACTGGAGAAATATATATACAGTCCACAATAATGGGAAAAAATAATACTTCAAATGTATTTGATGGTCAAATAATTCCAGTTCCCCGCCCGTCTAAACAAGTGCAATAATATTTTCCTCACAGGAGTCTTGAGGAAAGCCTTGCCTTTCAGCTCAATTTCTAACTCATTTGAGAATAACAAACTGTCTTGTTTTTGCTAGGATTTTGTCAATTATTTATCCCAAGATAATGAATCCAAGATAAACCTACCTTCTTCCATTAACATGGCAAGGGAGAAAGACAACCAATTACATTTCACATATCTTTACCATGCTGGTTTCTAAGGCAGAGCTGGCCTAATTCATACAGCTGGAGCTGTACTTCTGGACGAGATGAGGGAGGGAGGAAGCTGAAAATAGTTTCAAAACTTTGAGGGTTTTTTTTCTACTGTGAGGTACTCAGGAATGCCAGCTATCCATGCATTTTGGCTGATTGCTTGTGAATTTGAGAAAATCTTTCAGCAAGTGTCTTGCATGCTGTGATATCCTTGGGAGAGTCATACACCTCACCCAGCATTTGCAGAGGACTGGACAGAGCTGTGGGGTGGCCACCCACATGCACCCTCTCTCACTGGCCCAAGGGCTAGAAGCATTTCTGATCCACGCATGCACAGTGTTCACCTGCCTAACTTCATTGGCCTGTTTTTTGGGGGGAAGGACATTTAGATAGCCATGACTTTTCTCATCTCAGAGTGCACCCCAGCCTCCAGGCCAGCAGGCACAGTCAAGACATCTGTCTTGCCAAGCTGCTCTGTGATTCTATACTGCTTCACTATGCTCTTCTTTATGGTCATGTCTATTCCACTGCTGGATGAAATAAAAATCTCAACCTTTTTACCACACATCTACATCCTTTCTAACAAAAGTGATCAAGAGCTGCAGTAGATATTATGCTCTGGACCATGGTATTCACTGGAGATTATCTGATTTAGGTGAATTTAAATTAAGGCTCTTCTCCTCAAGCATAAACACAGTCTCGTACCACTTTGGAAACGTAAAAGGAGGCAGGACATGAACAGGAATGATAACATCAGTCATTCTGAAAGCTAAACTGTGGGTTGTTTGGTAAAAATGACCAAGACTCTCCGAAATAATTTAGTCTCTTGTCAATCAAATTAGTGACTCCATAGCCTAGGTGAACATTTGAAATTAAATCTTCTTTTATTTTGAACCAGGTATCTGATTGCTTCACATGGTGTCATTCTGGTATGATGTAAAAACCTGGTAAAGCACTTGCCCAGTACAGCCCATGAGCTTGTGGATCTCTGCTGCAGATCCCTCAGCAGCCTTCCTTCCAGCCCAAGGAGTCCTTCTTGGTTCAGCCATTCATATTGCAAAACACACCACAAACCTCGTCCAGCCTTGTTACTGTTCTTTGTATATTTTTGGGCTTTAAGAGTCTATTTTTCAATACAATAAGACTAGAGATTCATGCAATATACAGGATGAATGAACAACAAGGTTTCAGACTAGGAACATTAATTGTACCTCATAAAGGTTGGCAAGTGTTCCCAAAGCTCAAAGATTAGTAGCTTCCAAAAACCTAAAATAATACTGCTACTTTTTTTGCCTTTGATGGTGAAGCTTTTGTATCTAATCAGAAGTTCTCAGATCCAAGGGAACCTCTTGCCAGCCTAGATTTCTCTTTATTAAGACTTCTAAGTATGTAACAAAAACCACAACCAAACTGGCAGTTGACAGACTGTCCAGTTTATCACTTCATCATGACATGGTTATGTATGCCAGTAAGAAAATGGTTCCAATGAAGCAATTTATGATTTTAAAATCATATAAAACACATGTGGTCATGTATAAATAATCCTGGAAGTTCTGGCAAGAGATATAATTATAATGATTTATTTTATCATGGTACATAATCTGATGTTCATGCAGATACTGGAAGATTTACACTAAAATTATGAAACAGCCGATTTCAGTTGAAGGCTGAAAAGACAAAGGATCTGAGAAGTCTTGGTCCATACTGGCATGTCCTTTACATTCAGCATTTTACACAGATTTATCACTTTAGCCAGGGGCAGTTTTTTTGGTGAGAAGATCATCTGCGCTCTTTTGGGTGAGGAAACAGATACTACCTTTTTAATCAGCATTTTGGATTTAGGTTCATCTAAAAATTCTAATATGTGAATTGGCCATAAACTGTCAGTGTCTGTTTAAAATGAATAGGCCTAAATCAAACTAAGTGTGTTTGGGCTGATGTGTAAAACTTTCAATATTTACTGTAGGTATGTAGGATCAGAATACATAAGTTTAGAGAGCCTCTCCATAGAACTAATGCACCCATCACTGTATCATGGTATCAAGACAGAAGAGAACCAAACAGTGGGTTTTGAAGGCAAGAAGAAATTTGCATTGACATGCAAATTTATGTCATCCTTGTGTCTTGAAGCCAACAGCAAAACAGCTTGTTTAAAAAATGAGCCATAAAGACCAACACTGTCAGTGGACACTGAGACAGGATTTATGGTGCCCAACAGATAGTGCCTTGGAAGACAATTCAGGTAAACCTGCTTGATTACTTAGGTGGCCTTTCTGTTCAGTGTGTGTTTCCATCAGCGTGGTACAAAACACCTGGATCTGAAAGGTAAATAACCAGGTCAACCAACTTAATTGCTAGAAATGAGTCCTGCACCATTATATAGTAAATATGCCAAATAATTGAAGGTAAGCCTTAATCTAGCCATCAAATATAAAATGCTTTTCTTGTATACCAGGAAGGAAGACAAATTTTGGCCAGATTTCTGTCAGGGAAAAGCATTTCTCTACTCTTTTTTTTCTCCCACAACAACACAATTACAGATGCTGATGTCCTGAAGTACATACACTAAGATTAGTTCAAGTGTTAAACACTGACATATTTGAATATTGTTATGGCACATATTTCAAAGCCAGGCATGAAGAAGGAAGGATATAGATCCTATGAATATCTATCAATTGCCACATTTTAGTGTCAGCAAGTGATAGACAATTTCGTCCTTCCCTTGTCCCATTTCTATAATGTAATACACAATATACAACTCATGCTGGAGCTGTGGCATTGATACATCTCACACATGCAGTGTTTCAGTAAATCCAGACTTCCTCATTGCAATATGCTCCACTAAAGTCAAAAAAACTATATATGGGCCTTACTCAAGAAAGTATTTACTCATTTACTCATTTATCCCTTTTTATGACAGCAAAAGGAGTTTAAGGCTCCATTTACTTTAATGATACAGTGTTAGTTTTCTAATATTACAACAGAAATATCCTTCTGACATGACCTGGAAACACCTCTCAGGGTGCCTGCACTCACTGAGTCCTCTGTTTTGGGGAAAGTGAACAGTTAATGCTTGGGGTTGTGATAACAGTGTGGTGGTTCTGTGATGGAGTTATTTGCCTTCTAGGCATGTGCGAGAATTTACAAGCTCATTTCATATGGTTTGAAATATGTTTCTGTTGCAAGAGAGTTTACTTGTAACTCTCTTGCAATAGAAACAGAGCAGATTTCAGCAAGTTTTGGATAAGAAGTTGTTCTTTAGTCTCATAGCACCTCGCAGAACTGTCAAATTGAAACTTCTTTGGAAGAAGCTGTTTCATTTTATAATTGGCAACTTATCCTACAGAGGAAGAGATTTCTAAGTCATTGTTAATTACTGTGTTCTCCTTTACTTCACATTAATATGTATTTATTGCTACTTAATAATACTATTTTGCCCTCACGTTTTTAGAATGCACTGATTAACCTACAAATAATATAACTCAAATGGATATAGAAAAGAACTGATTGGCCTATAGAATCCTATTCTTTTTCTGATCTTTTCTTTTTTCTTTGTCCTTATTTTTTTGTATGTCAACTGGCATTTCTAGAATCCCGAGATTTTTCTGAAACTTTAGCATTCTTGCCATAAGCAAGAAAGCCACAAGCAATGTTTTGAAGATTATATTCTGGGTCAAAGAGAATCTGCTGATGACAGGAATTCTTTGTGAGTATTCCCTGCTGAATAAGGACTTTTCCTGGGCATCTTTCACTTAAATATGCTCACAAAATGAACACAGTGGTGTAGGATTGATACTGGTTTTCTCTCGGAAAAGTTCTGAAATATGATTCTTGCTTAGGACCTTAGTTAACAATACTTAACTAAGATATATTTAGTATTTATTCATAAAATCTATGTTTCCAACAATATTTATAGCCCATGAAGATATTTTTCAGAGAGGTTCTTCTGATACCAATATTTCCTATGAACAAAACACAGAGAATATCACCCCCTATCCTCCAAGCTCCCCAGCTGTTACTACAAGCAATACACAGGATAATTTCTCTCAGGCAAGGGACTTCCTGTAGAGATGACTTTTAAATTACATTTAAAATTTGTTCTCCTTCTCTCTCTCGTGCTTTTTGGGGACCAGAACAAGTGAGACGATAACTGGCCTAGTTTTGACAGTGCCCATGGTTTATTATAAGCAATGGAGGATGGGCATTTGTCAGGATTTTCTCCTGCTTCTGGAATCTCTCTTTCATGCAGGAGTTAGAGTCAACCAAATCATTTGTGCTTTAATAAGAAAGAGAGATAACTTCAGCTGTCTCCAGTCTTAGGCTGTTGTTGCTGGAGTATTAGTTTTGGAAGCAAGATGCTTCTCCTCTGCCCCCACCCCAACCTGTTCACAGTCATTTTCTTATGCTGCTGTAACGTCCTGGGGTTATTCAAGGAAAATGGACTTCAGGGACCCAGCAAAAATTAATGGTTTTAAAAACAGCCAAGTTTCCCAATCCAGATCACAGCAGGGTTTTTGTGGTGGTTTGTGGGCATTTTGTTTGTTTGTTAGTATTATTCAAAACAGGAATGATCCAATTCCCCCAAAAGTACAAAATCACATAGCCATTCTGAGGACTTATTACTGCTGCACTTGTACCATGTTTTGTAAGTGGTGAGACCAAAATGCAGCATTGCTGGGCTACTGCAATTTCTTGACAGGTCCAAGCTTTCAGGTTATTATTAAATGTCATTTCTTTAAGCTTGCTGTGGGCAAAAGGTGTCGGGGTAAATTAAGTACAACAATCTCCCAGCTTCCTCTCTCTAGACCTGTTCTTAAGCTGTTTTCTTCAACTTCCATGAGACTTGCAGGTGCTCAGAATAAGGTCCCATCCAGCAAATCAGTCTACACCCTGCACCTGCCAAAAATGTGGAGATATGCATTAGATTTTGGCTGACATCTCTATCTTGGCATGACAAATGCTAAAAAACATTCACCCTCCCCCAAAGTAAAAATGAAAAAAAAAGGCAAGGAAAACCTTAATATTGGTTAAAATGTCAGTTGAATTAAATGAGAGTGCTGCCATTTGTACCCATGAGGGGAGAAAGAAAGAACAGCAGGTATGTTAGAGGTGCAAAAAAATATTGAGTTTCACACATAGCATGTACGAGCTGACAAGTCTGCTGGCAGCTGCCTGGTCACAGGGGGCTGCAGAGATAGTAGGAAAATACAGTCAGTGGTCCTGAGAAATGGGACAGAAACAGAGACAGGGCAAGG
Organism: Corvus hawaiiensis; assembly: GCF_020740725.1. Classification (NCBI taxonomy): domain Eukaryota; kingdom Metazoa; phylum Chordata; class Aves; order Passeriformes; family Corvidae; genus Corvus; species Corvus hawaiiensis. The sequence goes on along the minus strand of NC_063215.1, from coordinate 98,271,402 downwards.
CAATAGATATATCTCTTGGCTTGCTAAAGCCCAAGTCACTTTGGGCTCAACCCTCAGCTCACAGAATTGGGAAAGACCAAAACTCAGTTCCCAAGAGAGTTAAAACAGAGTGAGATAGCCTCTTTTCCATAGGTGTTACCTCTGATTGATCATCTGGCCCTTCCCATGGTTCCATTGTAGTGGATGTGTATGGAGCTTAATGTCTAGACATACTGGGAACTGCTGAGACAAAAGGCAAAATATAAATAAAATTTTAAATGCATGATCTCTGCTTTTTCATTCTTAGCATGAAGATTGAACAAGAAAACCAAAATTTGAAGTCTACAAAAATCAGAAAATTATCTTTACTGATAACCAGAACTGCTAATTAGAGATACAGATTGCTTTGGTTTCCCACAGAAAATAAATTACATTTCAAGGAAAATAAAATTGAAAGAAAAAATATTTAAACCTGTAACAAAAAGCTTTTTCGTATCTTAATGCTGAAATGGATTGTTAAGCTATATTATCAATAGTTTCCTGGTAGTGAAGGAAAATGTATGAGGATTAATTTCAGTTTTGAATTATTGCAATAGTCATAGTTTTATAAGAAATAATTAAGTTTAACCAAAGTTCCATTTTCTCTGCAAAATCAACTTTAAGAGCAAATAGTCTGACAATAAGATCTTACACTACCTAAAGTTTTTAAACCTTTCCAAGTATGGGGTTTTTTTCAAAATTAGACAAATTCTCATCATATTCAAACAATAATACTTTCCATAATTGCTTTAGATGGATTTCTGGATTTCTGCTGTGCTTGAGGGGATGATGCTGAGTTTTTTTTAATGTGATAAAGTGTCTAGAATTTGGGATGGGCACTTAAGTGCTTTTTTTATGTAAAACAAAACAAATGAATGGTTATTATACCACCTACAACTGTTATGACCTGGAAGCTGTGCTCATGGTGTTGTCCCTATATGCTTTTTACTGTAGTTGGCACAAGGACAGTCTGACATTACTATCAGCAGATTTTGTGGGTAATTTGGGGGATGAAAGACCCCACTTCAGCACATCACTTAAGCAAGCCCTTAGCTCATTACACACACTCAAGTTTAATTGACTTGGAGGTTTAAGCAGAGCATAGTCTGTGAATAGGGCTGTCATGAATAGAGTCATGGTTTTCTCAGCCTGGAGACTACAAATCCACACAAGCAAATGGGAAGTTCTGGAGTCAGGCCTGCGCCCAGCTTTTCCAGTGACTCCTAAGCCAGCCAAAGACCTGTTAGGCTTGAGCATCCACACCTCATCCCAGCTCCAGCAGCAATGGTCCTGCAGTGGCGCTGAAGACGGTTGTTGTATCTGCTTGCAGGTGTCATTTTTGATCCTCAGAAAAGAGGGGACCTAGGTAATAGGTAAAAATAACTTGCTGGTGGTGATTGTGGGTAGCCAGCCCTCCTCCTGCTCTTTTCTGTGCCAATTTATTTGTAACCTTCTTAAGAGCAAACACTCAGAAAATGCATAGTAAAGTCAGGGGCTCAGTTTGGGCAGCCTCCCAATCATACCTGCCTTTACAAGCATGGGCACAGCATTGCTGTTTCAGCTAATGACTTCATACTTTAGATCACCATGATACCACAGATAGGGGTTTTAGCAGATTTGAATTCTGTTGAAATCTTTAGACTTATTCCACCTTTATACTGAATGCCAGAGAAGCTCCAGTTAATCTTCTTTAAGGCCCTATTCGCTTAATGGAAACGCTTAGCTGCATAATTGCTTTGAGCCTATTGCTATTCCAAAAGGAAAATATAATAATCTAATGGTATTGTCTCTATAAGCGAATGAGAATTTCAGGAGTGGATGTTGGTGCCACCCATGTGATCCGGAGAGGTTAATGCAGTTAAAGTTATTTCACAGTCCATTAAGGAGCTTACGGTGACCTGTCGACCTTTGAGCCAACAACACGGAATCCATTATCATCACAACGGAGGAGCCAGGGCTCCGCCGGCTCCGCAATGGGCCCAGGAAATCCCAAGTTAGTACTTAGTCTAAAAAAATGCACTTTTCTTTCTGCTTCTTGGGTATGGCTATTAATACACCCTCCCGTAATTTGTAACATTAACATTGCTGAAGGTACAGAAAAGGACATTGAAATGAAGACGTCAAAACTGCTGACTTGGTTTGGAGTATGATAATATTGGCTACATATTGAAATGGTGGGTATATATAACAGGAGAGATTAAGATGAAGAAAGTCAAGGAACTCGGGGAAATTGATGATAAATTATTGAAGGTTCTGAAACTCATTTAAGCAAATAATAGCTTTACTTCACATTTTCTGATACCACACGGCTGGTGCTTTTTTTTTTTCTTTTGTTTTGTTTTGTTGTTTAAAATTATTTATATGAAGTAGGTATTTGGAAGGGGAAAAAACGACATTGGGAGTTTACCATATGCAGCACAGGTACATTTTAGTTCTGCAGATGTAGTTAATTCATATTTCTTCATCTAAACCGTTTATTATTTTTTACTATAACTGTTTTATTTACACATTAGTAACACTCTGCAGAAGTATTCACTAGTATATTTAATGATGTTAAAATAAATATATAATCTTCAATGTACAAAAGAATTTTTAAAAGATAATGTCAGTCACACAAAAAACATTGATATGGGGTGCTGAGGAAGCAAAATTAAATTTTAAAATCCTGAAATTTAGCAAGAAAGTGTCACAGATTTTACTCTCAAAGTTAATGAAAATGCAATCTTCCAAGTTGCTTAAGAGAATTAATAAGAATATTGAGATGATATGTGCATGCAATTGTGTCCCATTTTATAAAAACTATACTGTTAAAATTGTAACATGGAAAAGACCTCATCCCAAAGCTCAATAAACATTAAGCTGTTTGATAATGCAAATATCAAGATTATACAGTTTTTTGGTATGGTTAGAGATGAAAAGAGAACGACAAATCTTCCGAAAAGCCCTACAAGTTATTAAGGATCACAGCACTGGAAAGTTGACCAGCATCTCTGATACTTCAGGACCCATTTTAAACAAATAAAAATTAAGATTGCCACAAGCAAAGCCCCTCATGTCTGTGGTATGGTAGTACTGACAGAGAAAAAAACCATGTAACTACACCAATTTCAAGAATGCAAGACAATAACATCTTTTCATAGCTGGTAGTCAGCTCAAATAATTGGAAACAGGGTTACGTCCTCTAAAGAAAAAAGAATGTTCTGGTGATATTTTTTAATGACAGCACTTGTGGTAAACATTTTGTCTTTACTATGGAAAACCTCAAGAAGGTAGTCTGAGTTGCTCTGCTACAAAACATAATTAAAACTTGCATGTACCCTAATTTTCTGTATCATGTCTTTAAAGAGACTATGAAAACAGTATATTGAGACTGGATTATGTAGAAGTGGCTGTAAGAAACATAGCAGGATATTTTGCGGGATTCCAGAATATGTGTTAGCTAACTGCATAGTGTCTCTCTGAAAAATAAAATTAGCTAAATGACTCTATTAAATGACAGAGATAATCTCTCTCTGACTTCTTAACAAACATGAAAGGAGGGGGGGGAAATCTGTGGAGTGCTGTGAAGTTGGTAGGGTTTGCACCACTGCACAAGTTAAAATAGCTCTTTTAAAAATATTGGGGTTTTAGCATAGCAAAGGAGCAGCCAGGCTGCACCTTCCTTTTTAAAGATCCTTGTGGTCACCCTGTCATGAGCTAAATAATTAAGTAGTGATAGTGAGGGGAGAATAGCAATTTGAGTAGTAAATGATAACTAGCCTTAAAAGATATTTTATGAAATACATGTTATTTTAGAAAACTGGTGAAATCATCCGGAATTACTGTGAGAAGAACACCATACTGGCAATTTTCTTTCTATTTCTAGTCCTTATTTTTAATGAAGAAGGGATCATTTTGTTAATTCCTACACTCACTGCAGCAGTGTGCAATTTAACTGAGCCCCAGTTCTCTCTCTCACACACAGAGGCACTCTCAAATACATTTACAGGGCAACAATTACTGAGAAAGTAACAGGGTAAATGTAGGTTGGCATAATAACATAATACAAGAAATTAATCATGGGGTGTAGGATTCATTATGTCAACAAGCTAGATGAAACCTCCTTGGGAGTGTGATATAAAACAATATATAACAATGATTTCTTTAAAGTGACCGGCAGAGATAATTAATCAAAACTCTATCTGAAAAAGCAACATATCCATAAACCTGGAATATTTGGGACCAGGAAGTGTAGATACCATTACTGCAACATAGGATACCTTTCACAGAGTTTTTATGCAAATAGAATTAATAAATGGTATATCAAAACAATAGACATATTTTACCACATCATGTAGATGAATAATACAGGGTATTTTCTTTATAATTTTTCCTAAGGACTTGAACACTTCCCTGAAGATTATAGGAAAAAGCATAAAAAATGTGAGTACTCCTAAAGACTCTACATTTTCAAGTAGCAGTGAAAGAAATAAATTGAGACACAGCTAGGAAGTCCCACTGCTGTACACGTGCAGGAAGCAGAAGCTGATTTTCTATGTAGAAATCACATATAGGACTACAAATTTCAGGCAAAAGTTTGTAATAACTTGTTAGTGAAATAGCAAGTGAGCAGTGAAAATCTTTGGACATAAATGGAGCTCCAAAGTGAGTCTCAGCCTTCAGTAGCCAAAAATAAACCAGTTCTTGGCTGAAAGACATAAGTGTTATTGTGAAATTGATATCCTTCCTTGGCTTATTCCCAGACAATATGTTGCCTTTCTGGGGGCTGATCAATGTGATTGATGTGATGTGTGAAATCCAGGAGGGAGCTCCCCTTTAATCAAACCCACTGTCCTCCACTGATAGGCAGCTGTGGACTAACATGTTCTTCTGCCTTGCTCTCTCTGGCTCCCCTCAGAAATTAGCACAGGCAAATCAAGAAGGACGAGAGGGGAGAGAAAAACGAGCTGCAGCACAGGACATGAGAGGGCAGCAATTGAGCGGTGGATTTAGCTCTTAAAAAACTCAGAGCCCGTGACTCTCCAAGGCAGCCCCTCCCGCACGGCACTGGCTGCGGGGATGGAGAGGACGGTTTTGCTCCCAGGACAGACCATGCCCTGGTGCTGGGTTACCCCCACATCCCTCCCCTGGCTTCCCCCCTGTGTTAGTATCGATCTGAGCTCTTTGTACTGCTTTGGGCTAGCACGACAGTAAAATAATCAGGGCTAAAAATACCTTAAAAGGTTTTTGGACGTTGCTTTACTCATTGAGACATGATGTAAGTAGCTGTGCAAAGAATTTTAAATACTGACCCGTTGCAATTTTGCACGTCACTGGCTTATGTTCCTTTACATTTCTCTTCTGCTTGTACAACAAAAGATGCGTGTGTCCAAAGGTTGCTAGTTTTGGACTTCGAGCAGCACAAAATTTTTAGCTAAACAGCAATTAAGTTGTTAATACTTCCCTAGCATGTGGAGTAATTTATATTGCTCCATCTTAAAAGATTAATGTAACAGCACGATTTTTTAAAAGTATGTTATTTAGAGGCTTATTCTCATAATTGTAAAGATTTCAGAGGTACAAATCTCATTAGGTTAACTCTTTTTAAAATTTTCTGTATTATTGTAATACTTGCATATCCTCTCTTGATGCCAAACTGTCAAAAAATTATGTCATAGGCTATCAGCTAAGAAAGTCCATCCAGGCTTTCTATGGAAAATTTGTATGGTTTTAAAGGTAAACCAAGAAAAAAAGCATTTTCTCTTTCAGAAATGGAGCAAGTAAGGGAGTTTTGCAACCTAAACATGTTCTTGAGTCCAAAGGGGGAATAGCCATAGTTAATATATTTTGAAGAATACCCATAATAGGTGGGTAAATAAAAGTTGATCTAGCAAAGGTTAGAAATGCATGCCAGCTTTAAGTACATGAACAACCTTGCAGAGTCTATGCCACCAATCATAGACCACGTTTTAGTGTCTTGCAAAAGTGAATTTACAGATAGACTGATATTTTCACTGAATTTGAGCATGGTACTCTTCCACTGAAAGTGCAAAGGTTTGTATGGTCCAGCCATCCCACTGCCAAGACCTGACTGTCAGGTCTTATATGTTTGCCATTGCAGCCGGGAGTTGAAAGCCTGAAAAAGAACCCAGCAGTGTCAAACCCAGAGCATTAATCTGCTTTTTTTTTTCCTGTCCCTTTGAGAGTAGCAGCACACTGCTATTGGGGGATCCATGAGCATGCAGATAGGCATCCCTGCAAGATCTACCTTGCTCCTGTACTCTTCTGAGTACCAAAAACATATTTTTATTTGCGTCAGCCAAGACCTTTCCCTGTTAGAGAGCAGACAACAATCATTTCTGTACAAATGCAGCATAAAAGAATTGAGAACTTTATTTGCCTTTCCTTATTTCCTAGTTGCACATGTAAACCCTTTTCTTCCAGATTCAGGCAAGATTGCACAGCAGCCTTGCATTCAACAGGAAAAAAACCCTCAACTAATGCCATAGGGTAAATGTAAATGTTGAGAAGGCAGAATTTGCCAAGGTACAGTCTTTTATGCTGAAATTTTTTAAATAGTACAATCATAAATGAAACAAATTCACACACTTAGAGAATTGCATATAGTGAATATGAAAAACACCTAACTAGATCTTATTGATTCTTTTGGTGTAAAAATATACACTCTTTCCAGATGTAGGCACATAGTATGTGTATTTATACATCCATACAACACCCTTATCCAAAAAATTCGAAGGTCTTAGTTACACCAGTAGTTTTCCAAATATAAAAAATTTCAGGGTTTTTTTGAGGTCCAGAAAATAACTGTTTCATGGGGTTTTTGTAATTCATTCGTATTTTTTTCAATTATTTTAAGTTCCTTTTTTCAAAGGAAAAGACAGGACAGTATTCTTGGAGTTCTCTTTCATGTAGTAAAAATTAAAGAATTGTCTAACTACCAGAATGCATCTGCCAAAGCTTAGATCCTCATCTTCATTATTAAAAATGTCCTTTTCATAGGACAGATTCAATAAAACACTAAGAAGGATTAATGCGTGTAATACTACCTTACTAAATGCTCAGTCCTGCTCTACCATGTTGGTCCCTGCCTTTGGAGTCTCTGTGTCAAGGCACAGTTTGTCGTGATGGACATCAACTATCTCAGAGAAGGTAAGAGGCTGAAGATGTCAAATGAGTCCTCAGTCACACTGGAGACAACCATCAGTAGGATGTCATGTGAAAAATACTTGGCTTGCAGCCATAGGTTCCCATGGAAAGTAACCCAGACTGGAATACTGCTGGTCTAAACCTCAATAATTTTTTTAAGAAACTCAGAAGACAGAAAGACATATTTATGTCTTCATTCCAGTGAAAAGCCAACAAAGTGACCATTTCCATCAAAGGAAAGATGCATAAATACTGCCTCCAAATCATAATATTTGCTGTGCAAGAAAATTTATTTTGACAGCAGTGAACCTCACTGTGTTAAACCCCTTAGTTTTAATAGTATGAAACAGTAACATAAGAAAGACATAACCACAGGTATAAAATATTTCAAATATGCATCAGCTCACTAAAGCAAGTATTTGTAGAATGTATGTTAGCAGCAACGCTCAAAGTAAGGTTATGACACATTCTTTGGATATGTCTCCATAATGGATATCCCACTAAGTACATTTTCATGGGAGTCACACTGAAAGATTGCAAGCTCTGATCTCAGCTGGGCCACTGCAGTGAGTCCTGCAGATAATGTCTAATGCACAAAGACCAAACAATGGGTAGACTGCCAAATTCTTATTTGTCCTTCACATGAAGACCATATTGACTGCTTCAAAAACTCTTTGTATGAGCCATTATTTTCAAATTGTTTCCCAACTTATACTGCAATTGAAAATTGGACAGCTCTTCAATTGCTCCAACATTTCAATTGATTACCAATACAGGTTCTCAGAATTAAGAATATTGCTCTATTCTTTTCCACAGCATCATGTTGACTTTGTGTTGTGGTCATTTAAATATTGCTGCACAGTTTGTGCTGGACTCTGGTGTTTAGATAACAGAAGGGAGAATCAATTAGATTTATTATCTCTAAACTGTACAGTAAGTGATAAGACAACCCCTACACATAATGTAGCACCCATTTTCAAGGACTTGTGTAGTTGTACAGTTTTAGTAGTTTAAGTAACAGAGTGATTTATAGTGACATGTACAGTGATGGAAAAGACTCTGCTTAAATAGAATCAAAATTATCCCCAAGAAGAAAAAAGGAGAAGAAAGTAGGTGAAAGCCCTCATTCATGAAGCAACTGGCTATGGCTGATTAACAAAGTTGAGGTTACAGCTCCGAGCCAAAAGCTGAACTAGAGCAACCATGCAGCCTTCTTGAGCTTTCCTGGCTTCTTTTTGTCCAGAAGTCTATTATTATTTGTCACATTTAAAAGTCTCCTTAAGCTTCTTTTGCTCTTACTGTTTTTAGTAGGAGCCTTTGAGTAAAATTGACCAAAAGATGTGGTAGAAATGCATTTTAATGCTATAGCTTTGCATCCTTTAACAAATGGTCTCCCGCAACTGTTCCAAAGTCAAGAGAAGACAAAGTAAGCAACTTTCCGATATCAATAAACTTTTATTCATAATCTTCATGATTTTATTTATGGCCAAAAAAATGTAATGTGAAAAGATTTTTGCTTTTCCACCAGAAAGCAAAAACAGCACTTGTTTTTTCTCTAGTCAACACTAGGGATTTCCCTTCATTTATTCCCAATGAGATACTCAAATTGATGGGGTAGCATTAAGGAAAAGGTCACATACACAAAGGCTAAAGAGCTTGATCCATCCCCCAAAATCAATGGAAACTTTCCTGTTGGTTTCAATAAGAGCAAGATTGGGCCCACAGTCTTTTAATCTTTGCTCATAATTCTTCAGAGTCAAGTCTTCTGCCTTCAATGACTTTGAAAAAAAAAGAAGTCCATCCCTCTGGATAAATTATTCAAAATCAACCTTGGAAATACCTCCCTATATAAAATATGCTCAGTGTTCTTCTGTCTGAAGATTGGTAGTAAGTTTCATGAGTCACTTACATGTCCACTAACTTGTCCTAATATGTTCCTCCATTAATTTTTCCACCATTATAAAACCCCACTTATTACTGGTTCAAGGTTTTCATGACTTTAGTGACACATGCAGCTCATTCAAAAGCCTATTGACTCGTATACTGTTTGAACTGAATTTGCCAAATTGCCTTATACCTGGCACATATAAAGAGCCAGTAAGTATCCAGTTTGCTAAAGAAAGTTAAGGTTCCCTCTGGATGTAACAGATCTATAGTTTCCTGAGTATTAAGTTCCCCAGTGAGTGTTCATCTGCTGCCCATTCGTGACATGTGTTGTCTAAATAACATATAAGAAGTATTTTATCCCTACAGATATGAACAATGCAAACTGGGAAAGTATGAATGATACAACTTGGGAAAGCATGGCCATTTTCTGAAGCTATATTTTATTTGATTATCCTTGGCAAGTTATGAATCTGAAAAGTTTAACACTTAGACGACACCTCTGCAAGAGTTCTATGCTGACCCAGAAAATGGTCCCAGAAATTCGGATGCTGCTGCTTTTCTTCCATAGCTGTTAAAATGATGGAAGGGAATGGCATTGTGCAGCTGAGGACACTGGTTTTTCCATGTGTTCATCAAACAAAGTCCTGATCAGCTTTAGCCCTTGAAGGCTCCAGCATTCTCTGGAAGTGTTTGCCTTATATGGGTAGCTGCAGAGCTCTTCTAAAATCTCATTATTTTCTTATTGATATTCTTATTATTCTGCCATTATAATCACATTGTAGTCTTTTTAATTTTCACTGTCCCTGCTGTTTTTCTGTGTTCTAAATGGAGACTTCAAGTAATTGATATCTCACAAATACAGCAATTCCTGATCATATACAATACCACAGAGCACTCCTTAGTATCTCTGGAATCCACGGACAGGGCTATTGCAATACAAACACTATTGAAACTTAGGGAAAATCTTACAGTCTAATCAATTTTCCCATTTACATCAAAAGGAAAAGTTCTCCATTTTTCATATGTGGTTGATAGGTCCTATGGGCACAGTCCTTTAACTCCCATCTAGTTAGATACACATTTACCAAGGTCCAAGATTTTCATCAATGTTAATAAATTAAAAGTTTCAAGGTGCTACATCCACTGTTTCTGCAGTAGACTGTAATCCACTATAAAATGTTGTAATGACAATGCTTATTTGAAGTATTTTCAGTTGAAAAGAGATTAGAAAAGTTAAAATCATGGAGGAAGATTATCCAGTGTGGTTTATATCACATTAAAATCTAATATCAACATAGGGCTAAAAAAACCTCCCTCTTTAAAATATTTGGGTGTACTATAGAAATGTTATATTTCAAAACTCTGTTGTTTGCACTAAATCAAATTTGGAGAAGAAGTAAAATGCATGAGTTCATTTAGCAGTCTTATTCTATTCCAGGAAATGTCAGAAGTAGATTCTTCTTAAGAAATAATTATTAATTATTTCTATTAGTAATTATTGAATTTTACAATACTTATATAGTATTAGGACATGGCAAACCACCCTACTTTCAGAGCAGTCTGTGCTCAGAAAAGTAATTTGCTGTTCTGTGTGTCCACTTGCAAACCAGGCTACAAGTTCAGAAGACAGAAAAGCTGTGCTGCCTGGCAACCCCAACTTTTCCTCCAGGGAGAGGGCACTGTCTCCTCGCACAACCCACACAGGGAGGAACTGTCTGTGAAAGGTAAGGCAGGCGTGAGAAAACAGGCAAGGGACAGTGGTGGATGTGGAGGCAAAGAGCACAAAATAACATCAGCTAAAGTAGCTGCCAGCGACTGCAAGATCTGCCACAGCTATAGCAAGAAGTCTACCTCTTTAGCAGCTGTGATCACCTGCACACCCACTCTCACCTAGCCCTGGGACTCCAAGGGGGTGTGTGAGTACAGGCACAAGAGAGAAAGACAGCTTAACATTTAAACAGGAACATCAAATCTAAGAACCTCTAGGACCTTAGCATCTAGGCAGATACTTTTGAAAAACTAAGTTTTAGATTTCGGTGCATACCATGGCAATGAAGTGGCATACCAGAGTGATATCCTTTTCCAATTTAACACTGGCAATCCTGTTGGCTGTAAGGAGTCACACGGTGACATTACGCTGAATCCTTAGAGGTTAGTTCTGATGAGAAAGCATGACCAACAGTAGTAATATTTAACATCACAAAATAAGTCAAATTGGAACTCTTCAAACACTGTGGTTTAAAAATACATTTCTTAAAAGATTTTCAAACACTTTTCTGGAAATGTTGTACAATGACATTTACCCTTACCCCTCTAGATTTAAGTAGCCTAAACAGTAAACAGTGTGTTTGCAGTAGTCGAAAGTCAGTTGGATCAAGTCAGTTCTCAAGTGAATCGATGTATCCTGATTTATACTGCAGTTGATCTGATTAGTCTCATAAGAGAGGCAGCAGCTCTAATAAAAGCCTCACTGGAAAAAAAAAGTGTACCTATTTATTACTATCTTTAATATTTTGTGAAAACAAGAAAGACTTGAAGGTAAGCAGCTTTAATGAGCCTATCGATTTCCTTTTTTTAAATATTAATGAACTGGCTAAAATAAGTGATATTTAAAAAAAAAGATCAGATTTAAACAACATGCATGATGTTTTCTACATGATCCCAAGTGTTTATATATTAAAAACCAAATTAAAACTGATTAGTTGATAATGACTGCAGATGCTGACCTTTGGAAAGATTTATTAGTCCTGCAAACTGTGAACTGGGCTACCTGCTCATTCTGACCTTGATACAAGAACAGAAACAGCAAATGTTAGATTTAACCCTTGCTGATTCTAAAAATAAATTCCTGATAAAAGAAACATCAGTTGTGGTTAAACAGCAGAACTTCAGCCTGTGAATATTAATATAAGTCCTTTTTTTTTTAAATGAGGGTATTTGTGGGAAATTAATCAATGCCCTCTATCTCCCCGGTTATTTACTTTTAAATATCTTTTTAGGTGATACAGAAGACTTGGGGGAACATTTCATTATATAATCTGTACAGTCACACTTACCTTCCATCCACCAGCAAAGCAAGTTGAACGTGTTTCACACCAAAAAATTGCTATTGCCTTCCTTTGGTCTCATGGTTGGTCTCATTCACCGTCCACTGCAGACAGCAGAAACACTCCCCTTGGCTTCAGTTTGTTCAAGTACAGGCCCTAGATATGGAGAAAACTGTAACTTAAAAGCAGACATTTATCAAGGTAAAACATCAATAAGTCTTGTAAATATCTGAGAAAATGATTTAATTGCAATTGGAGTTTAAATAATGATGATCACTGGAACTGCTTTAGCTTACTTTTTATTTATTTATTGTTACTTCTTTTCAGGAGCCTGTTAATGACTCTTTTAAGCTCACAATTCATGTCTATTGACTTTAATACAACCCATTGCAATACTGATAGATCCTGCCCTCAGCAGCTGCTTTATACCTTACCAAATTAACAGCTAAACATCAGTGCTTAGACCTATGCTTTTAAGCATAAAGCAGCCAAGTCTGGATGTCTGGCAAATGTATTGTGATCAGGGACAACAAGTTACATGAGTTAATATTAAAAAAAATGGGATGAGGAATAGGGAAAGGGGTAGAGGAGAAGGGAATTTTGGGTTGGGGTTTTGTGAGCTTTTTCTTTTCTTTTTTCTTTTCTTTTTTTTTTTTTTTTAGCCACCCTGTGATCTACACTGCAATCTGTTTTGTCTGTTGCTTCTGACAGTATCACAGGGAACCTCGCTTGGTGAGATTGATTGGTACCTCCAACTTAGCCATTTCCTTGCAGAATGGCTGCCTTTTTTTGCCTAATGATGCTACATTTGTCCTGCAGATGATGTAGAGCATGCTGCAGAGGATGAACAGCTCTGCTCTGATCACTCCTTACTTGGCAAGTACTCACGCTTCACACCAACACTCCTCAGCACCATTAATATTATATATAGATACCCTTGTCACAGATTTACATTCGGTGATCCAAAATCAGGACAGGAAGGGTGAAGTGTGCGGGGGGTGTGCGGGTGAGGAGGTGATCTGATTTATTGTGAGGAATGTTGGTGAATAAAAAGGAAGTGATCAAATTTATATTAATGTCTTGACCTATATTCTCAGTGCTGCTTTTTTCACTGCTCAACCCTAAAGTGTCTTTTCTCCTGCAACAGATTTCAAAAAGTCTTTAAAAACATGATGGTTCAGTGTCTCGATATGCATTTACTTGCAATAAATTCTTTTAAATCACAATTTTGTGCATCAGTGACAGCCCCTGGGGAGATTAATTAGTCGTGAAGTAGAGGCCAGGTTCCCAGTCTCTAAAATGGCTCATGCATGATCTGCACATTCAAAACTGAATGTGCACAGGAGACCCAAGCACTGAACACAGTAAAACACAGGGAATGTTGCAGAGTTACCTCGAATTTACATACTCACCTGCAGATCCTATGTGTAAGACTTGCTTGAAAGTTGATTAGAGAAAAAGCAGACCTTTGGCGTCCACCTTACACAGGAAGTGCAATACTGAGCCATACAGAAACCTGGCACGAAGCTGGTGAACCAAAGAACTCAAACTTAGAACTGCAGAAATAAGATTTCTTGCAATCTAACTTCAGTGTCTTTTATTTAAATCTTCTAATATTTAATTCTTTAGTGCAATAAAGTTTTCCTCCAATTCCTTTCATGGGGAACCTGCTCTGGGGATGAATCAGAGTGTTGTTAAGAAAAACCTTTCCTGCTTTGTGTTTCAGAGGAGATGGACTACAGAAGGTTTCCTGAAGTTTCTTATGTGGCATTTGCTAAGTTACCTACATTTATATATTGATTTCCCAGTAACTCCATTGAGGTTTGGAGGTCAGGGTGCTGAAGAGAGAAAAACCACAATTTTTTGAATGTCTGTGCCTCTCCTCTGCCGAGTGAAGTGGAGATAATAAAGCTGCCTTGGGAGTAATATGATGTATACTGGAAGTGTTGTTGTTTTTTGCATCTCTTAATCAGAGTTAGAACCATGTAAATAATCATTTTGTGTAGATTGCATAAAATGTTTCTCAAAAATAATAACTGTGAATCAAAAAGTGGGAAATTGTCAATTTATGATTAATAAAATGTTTCATTTCTGACTTTTACTTTTTTTTTTCATAGAAAGTTCAAGATTGTTTCTATCTGAAACATTGCTTCAAACTGAAAGAGGAGCAGCTTCCTATAGAAAGCACTGAAATAAAATTATGTGCTTTGAAACATCTGCTTCTGATATCGAAATGGACTATTTTGACCCTTCATTTTAAAGAGAGGTCTTTTATTTGTCTTTAGTTTTTGGCAGTAGCAATGGTCAGAAATTAGTACAAATTGACTAAATGTTCCTGGCACCAAGAAGGGATGTTTTTCAGTACAGCAAATGTTCTGATTGTTGCTCTGCTCTACCTGAGATTCCTTGGACCATGACAATGCTTGAGGAGAGAGTATATCCCCAGAAGCAACCCAAATGGTTCTTCTTGTCCTATAGCAGAAAAGACAGGACTCAAGCTGTGTAGTGGAACATGAACCTGCAGTCAATGCAATACTGCAATGAAGCACTAAGGTAAAAACCACAATTATGAGAACTGCCCACTGACCCAGCACATCAAGATCTCTCTCCTACTCACCTCAGGTGGCTGGTTAGCAGTAAGTTAATGATATCTTTATTCTTCTGAAAAGTGTATGCAAATAAGTCATTTACAGTTCATTAAATACCTGCTCTTGGTACTTAAAATGCATGGCTTTGTAATGACTTGAGATATAAAATCTAAAATCAAATGTGTACAAAACTTTGTTCCACTTTCCTGCTTCTGCCAGATTGTCACTCTTCTGAAAGGATTTGGCAGGAATGTCACCATGTTTTCCCAGTTTCAGTTAGTGAAGCCACAGTACTTAGCTAATGACCTTGATTAGTTTGCTGCTGTCCTCTTCTGTCTGATTATGAGCTCAGATGCCCTATCAGTATTTACAAAATTTAATTTTTCAGATTTTTAATACATGGGAAAAAAGAATATTTATGCCTTAAACGTGATTTTTGTGTGCATTCATTCACATCTAGATTTTTTGGTGATATTCAACCAACACATTAAGCATAAACTCATACTAGCTGATCACCATCAATGCAACAAGGAATGAACTAATGCGCCATAATGCCTCATTGCAGTTACGAAGTTTTCTTATAAAATGCTTGAAAATTGCTTATGTTAATTCAGTTACAAGGCTAACATGTACTGAGCAGGAAATTATGTTGTATTAATTTCAGCGTTCACCTCTCTTATTAGCCAATCATATCACTCTTCTTCTTTCCATTTTATAATTATCATTAATTACCAGTTTATAATAAGTTTATTCAGTTAATTCAATGCTGTTCATGCCCTGAAGCATAAACCAATACTGATATCATTTGAACTTGCAACTAATTAGAAAATTGTACTACCATTAGGTAACTTGTTCTGTAAATCATTTCATCCTTTCAGGTAACCTAAGCCTTCTTTTTTTTTAATTATGAACAGAAAAGACAGACATTCATGATTAATTCCTTTGACGTTTGACACATCAAGGTTTTTCATGGGCTTGTTTTGTAGCCAAATTTTTACCAGCAATAAGAAAATAGACTAAGCTAGAATCATAGAATTGTTTAGGTTGGAAAAGACCTTTAAGATCTTCACATTCAACCATTAACCTAACTCTGTCATGTCCACTACAAAACCATGTCCCCAAGTGCCCCATCAAGATGTCTTCTAAATGCCTCGAAATGATGGTGACTCTACCACTTCCCTGGGCAGCCTGTTCCAGTGCTTGACAACCCTTTTGGTGAAGACATTGTTCCCAAAATCCAACTTAAACCTGCCACTGTGAAACTTGAGGCCTTCTCTTCTTATCCTTTAACTACTACTTGGAAGAAAAGACTGACCCCCACTTGCCTGCAGCCTCCTTTCAGGCAGATTTAGAGAGCAATAAGGTCTCCCCTGACCCTCCTTTTCTCCAGGCTGAACAACTCCAGCTTCCCCAGACACTCTTCAAAAGACTTGTGCTCCAGACCCTTCACCATCTCCATTGCCCTTCTCTGGATGTGCTCCAGAGCCTCAATCTAAAAGAACTGAAAGTAGAAAGTAAGAACCAAATGTGTTACCTACAAATTTATTTTGTCTGCTTCCATAGTAGAAAAACCCAAAGACATGGGCACCTGTGGGTAAAATTTGGGAGTAAAACTTTCAGGCAACTAAACAGAGTGTTTTATTGAATATTCTTTTCTTGTACACTTTTAAATGGGACTAGACAATGTCATTGATCAAGTACTGTAAAGGGTCATCTTGTACTGTACAGAAAAGATAGACTCTCTTCTGCCTGTAATTTCTTTATGGAATTTTTTTAAGAGATTCTTTAAGAATGATTTCTTACAGTAATTCTGCAATTTGAGCTGGAATTTTGATTATGATTTAACAGCTCAACCTTATAAAAGAATATTAACACAGTAATGCTACTAAATAATATCCCTTTCTGCAGGAACAGTGGTTTAATTCCAGTGCACTTTAGTAGCAGGTTTTCATATAGATTAATTATACAGTACCTAACTAAAGAAGTAAGACCTGCAGTAGCAGTACTTGTACATTTTTCAGGTGATGGAGTGAAATACATTTTCCTTTTTGTAAGCAATATTCGAGATCTATTAGTCTCAGCTTAGTTAATTCCTCAACCATTCCTTACCACATTCACCCAAACACTGCACTTCTAACACTCCAAATGCAAATAGTACTTTTTCCAGTGCTTTAATCTGAGATGGCAGGTTTGTCTTGTAGTGGCTATCCCCAGTCTCAAAGCACCCTTGTAGCACCAAGTCTTAGTGTGGAAGCAGCTGGTCATTCAATTGCTTTCACTGTGACACTCACAAGATGTGTGCAGGGATTTAGATATTCCAGTCTCTTTTCTGTACTTTCTGCTCCTTTAAAAGAAGCAGAGGTCAAAACTCAGCTTCTGGCTCCCATAACCTTAGGTTAGGCACTCCTGTGGGGTTATGTCAGTCTACAGGGCTGCCAGTTGCTGCCCTACCAAATATGCCCTGTGATTCTTGATAATGTTGTCACAAATGTAGTTAGTGGGGCTTCCAAACGAGCCATGGCTGTTTTGCAAACAGACATGGTACAGGTACGAGCACCGAGAGTAACAAGGTGAGGTGTTTCTTCCTTCTTGTCTTGATGACACACTTCTAGCCACCCACAGCACGAATCCTGAAATCACTAAGCCAGTCTTGCAGGACCTGTGGTTTAAATCTGGGCTGACTCATTTGACATTTCTTATGAAGCCAGCTTGTGCCAGCTCTGCTGCTGCTTAATCACACTGCTGCTGGGAAAATTCCCTGGCTGAAGAACCACATAGGGAGTGATAGACATCATCTTGGGCCTCATCATCTTTAGGTGGTATCCCACTATGTTCATACCATGAACAGAATGCATATGCAGAAGTGTATTTTAATCACAGCTTGAGTAACTGCAAATGACTTCTGCAGTGTGAATGGCCATGAGGCCAGAGCCCTCAACTGCATCAGAGAGTGACTGGTTCAACAGCACACAGCATACTGTGATCTCTGAAATCTAACCTCATCATCTCAACCTTTCTGTTGTGTCTGATTCCTCCTTTCATAGCTTCAGTCATGAGAGGATGATCACTGTCTGTTGGTCTTGACATCATAGAAACAGCCACACTGATTAGGACCAGTAGTAATTTTAAGTCAACTTTCTCTGTTGCTAAGAAAAGACTTCAAAGAGAGTAGCAAAAGAGCTTCTGGTGTGCAATTATGGAATAACTGATACTTCACAGTGATTCTAGCTCTGAATGAGATTTAGGTTTTATTTGCTAAATATTTCTTGTAAAATAGATTTTTCAATCTCCATCTTCATATTGCTACAACCCATGCAGAGTGATCAAAAATTCTGTTCTCACACGGATGATTACAAAGTACAGTTTTGATTAATCAGAAAATTGTTTTAATCATTTTTTGCTTGGAATAATAAATTAACGCAGATGAAGTCGATACTGCTGTCTGTTGAAGTGTGAGTCTGGTATCACAGACATTTCTGAAAATTCAGAGGAACACCTATGTGAGTAAGAATATTCAGCGATATGCTTGGTCTCTAAGTCCTCACTGCTCTGTTTAAAGTATTGGAGAGGGTTTGTCGTTGTCTCTAACATTTAATTTCTTTTTTGTATTCACAGAGAGTAAGCAAATATTAGGAACTAATGTGGTGAGGCATATTAATATTATTAGCTGGCATTTTGAATAATGGAGTCATGGTAAAATTCTACAGTGGAGAGGGACTCTGGACAAAGATAATTAATCGTCTACAAACTTTATTCCAATATATTATGACTTTTATACTTAGATAATAATTCTGAAATACGTGCTTTAATAATTATTTGATAATTATATGTTGGATGTCATCATTGCTAGGTTAGGCTGTGCCACTTCAAATACAAATATCAATAGAAAACAGGATTTCACTGATGTTGCACTTTTTCAGAAGCATCATTATGCACTAAATATCACTTATATGCTTACAGGACCATAAAATACACAACCTTTATTTACTGCATACCTAATAAGGCAGAAGACAGGCTGAAAAAACAAACACACATAGAGAACTCTGTATCATGAGGGAAGGCTTTCAGGGATGAAGAGGGTATTCCAGGCAGCAGTAGTGCCAGTGTTTGGTAAGTTCTGAGGTCTTATTTTGCTGTGATTTGAAGAGTGTCCAACTAATAAGATTTTTACACAACAAACATTTATTTTCTACAAATATGGGAGTAGGAAGTGAAGCTGTAGCTGTGACAGATCAGGAATTGCATTGAAGATTCTCTTAGGGTCACTTTACTTTTCAGATCAAATTGATTATTCGCAGATCACACCTATAACCTGTAGTCAGCTGAGTAGACCCTCCTCACTCCAGTGTGTCCAGTGGCTTCATGTGAATGCAAATGGCAAGCTTACACCTTCTCTTTAGATGTGCACGTACTCTCACTTTTTAATTAATGAACCATTATTTCAGATCAGTGATTCAAGTACCATTGGGTTCTTTTTATTTAAAACCAATAGGTTTACACACACACACGCACATAAACACACAAGTTCTGTTTCAAAGAGAAAATTGATTTCTCAGTTACCCTCAGCACAGTTCTCTGCAGATGGACTTCAGCTCTTTGGAAAACGAAGTATATTGAAGAAAGGAAAATATGTAACATGGAGAGCTCTTACCTAGATAAAAGTCAGCTGTCAATATATGAATACTGGTCTCAGAAAACTAATACCAGCTGTAGTCATATGTCATGTACCTTTATTCAGAGAGTTCTGCACTTCCTGTGATGGGTCAGCTCTGTAGAAAAAATAGTCAGAAAATCAATACATAGAGTAAGAAATGAAATAAAAAGTAGACCTTTTTTAGGCAGGGTGTTTTCTGCCTTCGTCACTGACATATGTAAGCATTTTGTGACATACCTCTGCCTGCTGCTGAATATTTTCTGCATGTATTGTGAAGACTTTTGATCCAAGAAGAGGAAGCAGAGTACGGAATTCACTGCAAGGTTATTCTGAACTGATAATACTTCACAGAGGTTTCACGTGCTGGTACATGTAAGATCTATCAGAACATGAGAATCATCTGAGTAAAACTTGCATTTCTATATTTCATAGACTTGAGGGGTAGCGTGGCTCATGAACCTTCTGCTACTAGTTTGTGACACAAACACTCTTGGATTGAAACATTTGAACTATTTTCAACCATGTTCTGTGCATAAGCAGTGCTCAGCTGAAATCTCCCTCTGCAGAGAGGGGAAACCCACCGCCACACTAATCTCTGAAACTGTTGAATGAATTCCTTCCCTCTATTAGTTGTCTCTTAGACGTACTGCATTCCAGACGTCCTAATCCAAGTGATTCAGGGTGTGAAGCAGCACTCCATCTACTTGGAGTGACTGGTCCAGCACAGTAATTAACCAGTCCAGCTCGTGAGCTCTGCTGAACTGAGCTCTCATCTCTACCCTACAAACGTAGAGCTTCAACCCACACATCATTACAGGCTTATCTGCAGCCCTTCACCTTCAGTCTGTGCCTTTCTGTGTGGGCCCTTGCACCTAAGAGATCTGTGTGTGTGTGGAGGGATTTATGTGGAGTAGTCTAAGGACCACACAGGATTTAAATTTCCATCTAACACTGCAGCAAAGGTAACCCTTGAGAATATAACTCCTTCAACAGCATTAGTATCTTTTAAAGTTCAAATACAAGCCCATTCACATCTGAAAAATGTGCATGTATACAAATGTTACTTTAGAAGCAGAATGTGGATACAACTTATTGTGTAATTTAGTTCTTTTGAATTGATTGATAAACACAATTTAGATTTCTGCGGGCAATTTGTCGCAATTTCTCAAAGTCCTTTGCAAATAGCAATAAGATAGAAAAATGTTATTTGTAAAGAAAAGGATAGTCAAATATAGGCTCAAGTACTTAATAAAACTGAAATTCACAGCAGAATCAAGACTTGATGCTACATCACTAACCCTCAGTCACTCTTTTCTGGATAATGATGTTAGTGCCCCTTGATTTCGCTCAGACATTTATTCTATTCTGACAAATTTCTGGCAGTTTAATGCTCTCCATTGCTGGATCCTGAGCTTCTTTCTGCACCTGATGTTTTTCAATGTGGCTGAGAAATTCAGCAGCAGTTCATGGGTCTCATAAACTTTTCCAGTTTTCCAAATTGAGGAATAAGTGGTGCTAAAAAACTATTACTGCTTAATGCCAAATGGAAGGGACTTCACTATTCTTATACCATTTTACCTTTTTTTCATCTGCCAATGGTAGTGTGATGAACTTCTATGTTGTGGACTAAAATAAAAATGTAGCTAAATCAGAGATTTTATTTCTGGGCCCAAGACTGTACAAAGTATGCCAATTTCAATGTGTCAGAGAGATGTCTTTCATCACATCCATTTGAAAACCAATACTATAAAATTTGACAGACATGAAGATAATTAATTTCCAATTGTGGAAAATGGAGAAACATAAAATGTCTTAGAACAAGCAGCAGGACAGTGATATCAATTTACCTTTTGTGGATCAAAAGAGAGAGGCGAGCTCAAATCCTAAGCAATGTGTCAAGAACTGAGACACTGGGGATAATTTATGAGAGTACCATCAACCAAAAATAGCTAAATACTTTGATCTTCGATATCCTTCTATTAAAGTATGTTCATTTCCATGCACTGTTTAGTTTACAAGTACTGATGGACTGAATGAGTTTTAAGAAACAGCATGGGATTTATGGCCTTCTGATTTTTTATCTGGGTCATGAATATAAGAATTTCATTCTAATGTCCTGGAGCCATATCATGCCATTGATTTTTTTTTAAGCAGATTTTGCCATTGATTTAAATGGGGAGTTCTGCTTAAAAATCAATGGCACAATATGGCCCTGAGACATTAACGCATTCAGAATATTGACGGAAAAGGAAAATAAAACCTTTTGTCAAAAGCTCTTTCTCTCAAAATATTATCCTTTCCCTAGAAGGTTTAGGCATTCTACTGGATGTTCTAAAATTAAGTATAAATGCTGTTGAATGCAAGTTAACAATTAGATTTTTTTTCTAAAAAAAACATATGACTGGCCTCCAACCTTTTAATCAAATAATTGACTAATCACTCACTATGGTACAGCCTCACAAACAACTCTTCCAGGTAACTCCTCTCCCCTGACCCACTCCTTGCCACTTTCCTCCACACTTCACTTTAGAAAATGTTCAGTACAGCCCATTAAGGAACACTTTAATTCAAGAGGGTCTGGCTGATCAAGAAAAATTAAGCTCCTAATAACAGCAAAATCGAAAGAAATTTGGACAAAATGACTCTCCGCATCACAGATTTTGTTTACTAGTGGGTAATTAATTCTCCACATATGTTGGGAACATCTGTCGCAGTGACCTGCCATCCTATCTGTGAAATGACTGCTGTGCAGCTCCTCTGCAGATCATTAGCAACGCTCTGAAAGGAATCTTCCTCTTTCTGCCCCAAACGGGCATTGCTCTCTGGGGTGTCCACATCCCAGGAGCAGCCCAGGTCTCTGTGAACCCTGCTCCTCACCTGCTTCCAGCACCTACCTCTCCTTCTGAATGATGCAGTGCTCAGAGGAAGACCTGGTGTCTGGTAGAAGGATGTGCAAGAGAGACATTACAAGAAAAATCAGATGGATTTTGTCTTCTGCTGCATTGCTTGAATTTTGTCATAGGTTAGCTGCCTTCTCAGCTCAGAAGTCATCCTAATTCAATGTTTTAGCAGCAAAACTGCCTATTCTGTTTCTACTTGGCCAAAGGGCTTTGATGAATGGAGAATAGAAAAGGAGCTGTTTTCTCTTTCTGTGCAAAATTTCATTTTCTATCTGCATAGGGACATCAAGACAGAATGAGGATGTGCCAAAGGAAGTAAAACAGAAGCCAAGTTTCCAGGCTTCATCTTCTATGTCTCTATTAAACTGTTTTGTAATATCCAAGGGATGAGCTGGTATAAGAAATCTTCCCTGATTAGAGAAGGGAGGTGCCAGTGAACACTGACACATGTGCAAATCCCTTTTTTACCATAAGTAAAGCAAAAAGCATAACAAATAAGTGCAAATGCTAAAGGAAAAGCCCAGTGTCTGCACTTGAAAACCACATTCACGTCATGTATGTACTGTTCAAGTACTGCTCACATGCCAAGGCATAATCACATGCTTCAGAGCTTTACACATTATTTTCAAGGTCATGCAGAAAATATTTTTCTGGTGAGGCAAGTTCCCTTCTCACCCTCCCCCATACCCATGGGGACTAAAATAAGCTGAGGAGGGTGAACACCTGCAGCTCTCCCAAGACACCTGTGTTTATAGTGAATGCCACAAACCCAACAAATCTTCTTTCACATGAAACAAAAAAAAGATGCAGACATCAAAGAAAATTAATCTGAGATATCATTATACACAAAACAAAGCACCTACTGTAAGAATCATGCATCTCTCTCCCTCAAATGTTATTATATACAGGGATTATATACAGCGTTCCTGCCATTCTCAAATTTCCTTTAATTTTTAAATACCTTTTCTAACCTTCTCCAAATATGCATTATATCCCAAATCTAGGATTAACTGATGTCTTTAAGTAATTTTTTAATTTTATTTTTTCAAGGGACACTGACACATTAAGATTCTGGGTAGATCTGAACCAATGGTGTAAATCCACTGGTACATGAGCAACAATCCTGATTTACATCCACTGAGATTGCTGAACCTCTCTATTTATTAAAAAACAGCAGCAACAAATCCCTGTTTCAGATTATAACAGAAAGGAGAAATCCGAGTTTAAATATTTCTCCTGAAATTAAGAAACAATTTTAATCTTCTACGTAAAGGCTGATCATGTGTAGACTGAAATAAAGTGTGAAGAAGTTAGTCTGTAAATAATAAGATATACATATAAATATAAAATAAATGTCTTGCTATTGAACACAATTGGTTGTATTTGTTTTTCAAGAGGCACAGTTTGTTCTGTGAATGTACAGCTTGTTGGAGTGTACAAATCACTCCAAAGAAATTGTAGCCAGAGCATAGGGCTGGGAACTGGGAGATGGGAACTTCTCCTGACTCGGCTGAAAACTACCTATGTGACCTTGGCAAACATCTGAGGACTCATAGGACTGATGGCTGCTTAATGAGGTAACCTGCTATGAAAAATGGGGGTGGGAGTATCAGGTAAGAACATATGTGTGCTCGTGAGAAGAAGAAGGAGCTTCTGAGGCAAATAATTATTTAACTGGGTCAGTGTTTCCAAAGGTTTTGCGACATCCTACATACAAAGTCTGAAATTATGAAGACTGTAGGAACAAGAGCAAATGGAAGAACTGTATCACTAGGCTTGCCTTACGGAAAGTGGCAGGATCTGGAGGCAGTTTAGAATGGAACCACATTTAAGGCAAGATTTGGTCTTGCACATAAGAAGAGAACAGGCTGCCTGGGCAGCACAGAAGTGGCTTTGACAGCAGAGGAGAAAGCAAAGTTCAATCATTGATCCTTTACAATACTGGAAATACCAAAACAATTTTATGAAGAGATCAAACTTGTTGCTTTGGTTTTACCATGGGGATTCATTAAAAAATAAATGTACTTTGTTGCATTTCTAGCAAGAAGAAGACAAGGTGTCTGGGTTCCCCACAGGCCTCTGGGGCTCAAGGAGAGAAACAGACAATCTGTTGGCAATGCAGGGTCTCTGACAAGCAATCTCAGAAATTGCAAGGCCTCCAGCAGACAGCATTCACATGTATTTATGTATATTCATATCCATTCAATTCTTATCTCATGTGGTACTAGTGAGTGTTATATCAGATATGTGTTATTGCAACACAGTAAGGTTCAGAATTGTGTAAAGGACTACCTGCACTGCATGTCCAGTGTATTTCCAGTTAGGACTGCTCAGCAAATGCTTCAAAGCAGATCTTCTCCTTGTGGATCACCAAAATTGCAATGAGAGGAAGTTTCCTACCAGGATCAGCACGAGCAATTTTTAACCATTAAGTAATACAGGCGATCCCCATCTCCTCTCAGTCCAGTTCCATAAATTCAAGAGGATCAGGGCAGAGGGAAGAGAGCATAATCTAAACCTTTACCTTTGAAGTTCACAGAAAATCTCCACACAAGTACACTGCCTTGTGCTGTCTTTATTCCTCCTGTAATCCGTGGCAGTGTAGATTCTTCCACATACTTTCAACCTAGAGAAAGCCTAGAGAAAGTTGACTGTGAAAAGTCAGAACAGCTTTGGAAATTAACAGTGCTCCAAAGATGCAGGTGTGTCAAAATGGCTGTGGCCATCCATACACAGTGTCTCCAGACACCTTTTCAAAAGTATCCCAAAATGTTGATCAATTCTGCAAGAACTCTTGCAAGTTAGATTTTTGTGAAGAGACCTTCTTCATCCCTGCATTGGCCTCCTTTCCACTTCTCACCATGCACACTTCCCCCTTCCTTCAATCTGGAAGAAGCCAGAAGGAATTCTTCCACAGGAGATTTTAAAGGGTTTACTTCCCACAAATTCTTCACATGTAGCATTCCCCCACCCCCTCCATGGCAGACCCTGATCTGACCCAATATCATTCACTGTTCCTTCTGCAGGCTGTAATCTCCAGCTCTCCCAGGGGAGCAAAACCAGCAGCCAAATATCTACTGACAGCTTTGCATGTGTAAATCCATAGCAACTTCATTGAAATCACTAGAATTAGTTTGGCTTGACACCAGTAAGAAGAAGAACTGGATTTGACTTATTAGCACAATAAGGCAGAAATTAGTTAGATTACACTAAGGATTTCTTTGATAAAAAACATTTAGTTTTCATTTAACCAGTGCAAAGGTAACGGCACAATTCCCTTAAGGGATGTTCAGAAATAGTGGCCTATATACAAAGAAGGAAAACCCTTAAAGAGGAGTATGCTGTCAGGGAGAGTGATACTGATGCCCAGGAGAGCTGTATATAATTAGCTGTCATCATTTACATGGTTAGTTTCTTCACCACATACAAAATATACATAATTACAGTTCACTTACAAAGGATTCATTTGCTGTGTTACATATCTTATGAATTTTTATGCCACGCAATTCAGCTACCATTAAGTTAAAATCTAGGCCAAAATTTCTAGAAAACTTTCAAGCAACAATCTGTTGTAGATTGCAGGAGAATCAGCTATGACTGCTTGGTATTATAGTTGCTAATCCTTCTAAAACTCAGTGTTTAGTTATTTGCAACCACATCAAATATTGAGATTGTTACTCATTTGACTTAGTTATAAACAACTAAAATTTGACACTTCTGATGCATGTTAAAAGCTCAGAAAAGGCTTCAGAAAACCTTAGCCAAATAATTCAGCTATTTCAATTCCTATTAATAAGGAAAAATATACTTTATATCTTGGAAATTATTACAAATCATGCCACTGAGAAACTGTACCTGACCTGAAATTTTAAGGCCAGTCTTGTCAGGAATGGAAATGCACCCACCTTTAAGAGAGCTATGAACTTCAGACAAATCTTGGTTCTTCTCTAATCTGCAGAGACTCTAGCAGGTAAATTGTCTGAGGACCAGAGCACAATAAAAACGTTCTCAGGAATCAGATTTGGGGAAAAACAGTAAGAGAACATTTCCAGGTGTTACAACAGACCCAAATATTTCTGAGTCTGACCATGCCTTTGCTGCTAACAAATTAATGTGATGTTCACTGGCCACTTGGAATTTTCATTTCCCCTCTTTTTATGGATTTGGAGTTGCTAACAACTTACTATGGGTAGGAGGCAGTTTGATTTTAAAAATATAAAGCAGCAAAGGAAGCAGCTGAATTAATTTCTACCTGTAACCTCTGAGGAAGGGGAAGTATAATATTTTTATAAATAATATTAATCAAGGTCCTTGACGGTAGGGAGAAAACACCTCCTTGTTGGCCTATCTATCTCTACACTAATGAATATGATATCTAGACAAAATTCTGTAGAATAAGACTGACTCTAGAATGACTGACTAGAAATCAAAACCTCATTGTTAGTATGGCATAAAAGGCTGGCTTAGTAGAAGTATTCCCTGTTGGCTCAAATTCATTCTACACAGTACTTTAGAGGGCTAATATTGTCTTTTCAGAAGTTATACTGACTATATATACCCTGTTACCTCACTGTCAGCACAAGAATAATTGTGCTTTATGGTTATTAGTGTTCTTTCTTCCTGTGTTTTTCAAATTCTTGAGCTACAAGACTCTCTCTTTCCTCAAAATTAGATTATTAGAAAAGTTGATCTTAAATGAAGGTTGAGAAGGACCCAATACTACAGTAGCCCTCTGAGAAGAGGAAAAGATAAAACCTGGGCAAAAGGTATGAGAAAATAGAAGTAGGAGCACGTTTTTACCATGTCTAGTGTAAACTTAATGCAAATTTATGAAATACATACATATGCATATATTTGCAGACAAAGTACTTTACGGAGCTTGATCTGGAGTCCTTTAAAAATGGCAGCTTAGAAACAGCAGTCAAGAAGCCAGGAACAATGAACACCGTGGATCTTTCTGAAAAAAATGTTTCCCAGTAATTTCCAGACAAAGGGATAGGAAATAATGCGAAACACACCAGCCATCTCTGGAAATAATGTTTAGGCTCAGCTTATGGTGGGTAAATGCCTCCAGGAAATGACTGAAGCTTCCAACATGTGTATGATGCAAAGGAAATGGTCTAGAATATGCAACTGGAGCTTCTTTTAAAGGAATTAACAAATATAAAACCCTCTGTGTACTCATGAAGAAGAATAAGACTGCAGACTGCTTGTTTGCCCCAGAATTTGACACTGGCCTGAGGGCAATATTCGAATTCCATCCACTGTCATTTCTATGCTCAATGTCCTTCAGATTTCTCAAATCTCTTTCAGCTTTGCCCTACATGGCAGCTGTCAGTGCACAGTCTGTAGATGTTTGTATGTGAACTACAATATTACTGTTTGTACATAGTATTACTAATTAATATAGATAGATGATTTTTTAAATCCTGCTTGTATGTCCATTGGATTGGCATTTGGATGCTGGTAACTGTGGTCTACTGACAGCACTTGAGCAACATCGCTTTAACTAAGCCGGCTTTCTGCATCCTGGTTTGCTAAGCACCCTTGGCACATCTGGAAGCAGGACTCTGCCTTGGGAAAGACAGGAATATAGAGGAACTGGAACTGTGAGTCAACTATTTTAAAATCACAGTTAAATATTGGATTCTTTTCTGAGATTTGTAACATGTTTGGAAGGTTTGACTACAGGTGCCTAGGTTGCTACTACATTTCCCTGTGTGGTCGAACACTGAAGCTTTAGCAGAGCTCCAACTTCTTCAAGCAAATGTTGTGAGAAACTAACAGCTGCTCAAAAAATGTGACTTGCATGGCACTTTAATAATGCATTTAAATTGCTGAGGGACATAGTTGTGAAGATTTGCAGGTACCACACCTTCCCACACACCGCGTGCAGGACTGCATTTAAACATTTGCGAAGTCTAAGCAGATGCTGTTACCAAGACAAATGACTTTTTAATCAGTCATAATTTTGCACTAAGTGCTGTATAAGTGCCCTTTGTTTCACTACTTAAACTGTCAATGGCTAACAATGGAAGTCACAGACTAGTGCCTGACATTAAAAGCAATGAAAAAAAATCAATAAAATTTTTAATTAAAGCTGCCAAACGACTTGAGCTTTTAAGAAAGGAATTCTCCTTATCAGTACAGCTTGCCTTCGAGCCCTTCCTGGCACTTCAGAAGTTAACACACAGGCAAATTATGGTATTTGCAACATGCTCCTGGAAACAAGAAGGGAGCATGAGAAGAATTAAGGGAAAATATTTTCTATTTGATTGGTGTTTGTAGGGTAGGGATAAAGTACATGATGCCTGTGGAAACGCTAAAGCATGCTTTTTATTAGACCTTTGAAAATATGGAATAATATATAAAGAGATACCCCTGACAGTAAAAGTTGCAGTATAGATTTTTCTGTACAGACTTGTGAAAAACCAGCTTGAAAAAACTTCCTATTGCTGTCGTTATTATTGGAGTATTTGTGTTATTGACTGCCTCAAGCAACTTGTCTTTGTTTAGTCTCTTTGTACCCCTGAGTGCTCAGGTTTTTTTCTCGTTGTGTTTTTCTAATACCTTCTGTTTCTCTGTCATCTCCAAATGTTTCTGAAGAAGCAGATGTATTTTTCACTCATGGTGATAAAATCTTTACTGGTGTACCTTTAATGGCAATAACCTACAACTGTAGAACTGAACTCTAATTTCTCAGAAGTGGAATTTGACAGGAATAAATATAAGGTTTGGGACAAACAGATGTTCTTTCTGGGTACTTGCTGGATGGATAAACATTCTAAGTGAACATACTTATTTTGAAATTCGGGAAAAATTTTTGGACCAGGTAAAATTGTATTGAAAGGCATAGAATATGAAGCAAAAGGGTACTTGATTACTATAGCATATGTTCACTTACGTTACTGAATTATCAAGCAATTTTGTAGCATATGTGAACTTGGCATGACCTGTGAAAACTTGTATTCCTTTCACATTCTAGAGAAAGTTATAGTCTCAGTAAATAGAAATCATAAAGAGCACGATCTCTTTATTAATGTAAACAGCACTTTTAAGTTTCTATAGATTTAGATTGTGATCCTTTTATTTGGAAACTGAAGACTGTTGAAATATGAACCACAAAATGGAGTATTAAAAATTCTATATTTCTAGGACAAATGGCTAGATGTTTTTGAATTTGACATTTGATTAAATATTGGAGCAATCATAAGAATAGAATTCAGGACTTCCGTAACACTTTCACCAAGTGTATGGCAGTATGAGTAAGCTGATTCTGTGAGCATTACGTGGCTAATAGTGCTTTTACTTCCTTACAAGATGTTTTCATAAGCAATACTTAGTTTCTAACATAAGCAGTATATCCACTTTATATTTCTGATTTAATCACCTGTGTCTCAACTTTCTTTTCCTCTTTTATTTGCCTTTCTGGGATACATAGAGGGTAGACTTTTTGTCACAGCAGTAGCATTTAACAAGAAGCATTTCTTTTTCTTGCTTAAATTGCAGAACTTCCATCAAGAGTAATGAAGAAGAAAATGGCAGTGGAAGTAAAAGCAGCACCAACCGTGCATAAGATATATGCACAATGCTAGCAAATGAAAAAATACCATAGAAGTAATGCTTTGGGATTTGACAGTGCATCCAACATTCTTGGCTACAACCAGCATGGCCTACCTGCCCTGACTGAGCTCCAGGGACTTCTTACTCTGCTTTCATCCAAGTCAGTCTTTCAAATTTGCTCTCTGATCAAGATTCAGATGTCTGGACTTTTTTAAAGGGAAGCTAGAGATATGGAACAGAAGTTGCTGAAGATAATTTCCCCTGTTCTCTACTGACAACAGCAGCAATCCACAGTGACCAGTCCCTCAGTGCTGCTCAGGAGCATGTTAAAGTGTTTCACTGAGGACATGGCATTTCTTGTGCCAAGAGGTCCTATCCAGCCCACTTTCCACAACTGCCAGGCAAGGTATGATATGAGATGGGGTTGTTTCCTTCAGTCTCAGGACTGAAGCAATTATGTCAGACCTTGAATATGTGGACTGAAGTAACTGAGGGCAGCCAGTTAATCTGCCTTTGTGGTCACTGTGTCCTGTCAGAACTGGTACAGAAAGACTGCTCCTGGAGGATGTTGAATTGGACTAGGCTGTTTCTGTTTTATATGGCAAGTGGCACACATTCCCTTGTCTTCCTTTCTCATGTTATCCCTGCTGAAGCAGAGTACTTGGCTGAGCTGTTGCTTCCAAACCAAAAGGTGTCCAGAAAGAAGTGCCTATGGAAAAGATAATGGTGACTGAAGCAGGTAGGACATGTGTGGCACTTAGAGCATCATCTTCCCCTTGGCTCTTTGGGTGTCCACTTGCTTGCACTTGAACAAGCTGCCTAGTTTCCATCATGTCTCTGTGCATTGGAATCCAGACCAGCCTTGCAAACACCAAAAGCTCCATAAGCAAAGTTCAAGGAAAAAAATTACTGCCCTTCGAAAATGTGCCTGGTATCTACCGTGGGTCTGTGTCCTCCAACAGCGTGCTTTTCCCATTCCTTTCTCAGACAACGAGCAGCAGCTTTTCTGGGGAGTTTTTGCCTTTTGATCTCCTCTCTGATCTAATGCAATTGTCCACTGGCAGAAGCGCTGCGAGGTGCAGAATAAAGTAATGAAGCTAATCTGATTTCCAACCCCCAACCCCAGTATCTACATGCCCTTATTATATTAGATTCCTAATGAGATTCTCTGTCTGCACTCCAGAAACCGGGCTGGAAATGTATGTATATGTGGGGAGGGGGGGATGCTGTGGAAGGTTGCCTCCATTTACATCCCATCTTTAATGGATAAAATCTGCCCGTCCTTGAGTTGCAAGGAATCTGCCTCCCAAGATTTCTTGAGGGAGAAGCTTCTAAAATTGCCAAGAAAAAGATTTATATATTTAACACTGATATGTCTTTGGTATGGCAACAAATGTAAGCACAGGAGAAATGCAGGGAGGAATCTTCTTGTGAAGGTCTTGTGCACCTGCCTGATAAAGCCAGAAGTTTTCCTGAAGTGAGTGGAGAGTGAGTTGGAGGGATACATCTGGGCTGAAATTGCCAGAAAGAACTGAATAAACTCTGGAAGAACTCTGAACAAACTAGTCTTGTGTTGTTGAGCAACAAACACAGTTACTTCCTTGTGAGTAAAGAGCCTGTACACTTTTATAGGTCCCGTGAAATGCAGTCACGCAAGTCAGCCAATCCATACTTAATCCTCACTAAAAAACAGTTATCTTTCTCAGCTGTACAGAGCCATTCCCAAGCAGTTTTTAATAAAGAAGGTGGGAGCTGCTGCATGCTGCAGAGCTGGCCAGTAATGGGACTATCCCAGGCTAAAATTCATGCACCACCAGAATCATGTTTCTCCAGTTTGGTCATAAATAAGCCTCTCCTGCTATGCTGGATTTGATGCATCTCAGAAAACAAACAGTATTGCTCAGAGAGTGTAGGGTGATCATTGAAGATTTTTACTTTCCTTAGAGGCCAAGTTGTAACTTCAGCTATGTCACTGAAATGTACCTGCCGTAATGCAGTAACAGAATAACCATCACCTAACGGAAAAAAAACTCTGCCCCCCCCTCAGTTCAGTGAAAAGCCCTGCCAGCAGGGCCTGAATCCAGCCTCATGCTTGACGGGCCCAAACCTGGTCACTTCAAAACTGAATTTGCCACTTTGTCCTGAGGCAGGAATTTTTTGTTAAAAAAACCCCTCATGACTACTGGATGTTTCTGGATAAAATGCCTTTAAAAGTAGTTTAACAGCTTCATCTGGTTCCTTCATGGACAAAGGTCCATATCACAGAAGCACTATACATAATTCACCACAAGAGAGCCCCAGAACTAAGCAAGAAAGCTAAATTACCTGTCACTTCCAGAAGAAGTGCTCCCTTTGGGTCAAGGTTGAAATCACTGGTAAACTGATGTGAAGAAGATCACATTGGTCTCCGTATGGATTCCTTCCCTGTGTCAGGACTGCAGAGAAATAAGGGAAGCAGAATGAATGCCAGCTAAAATTTCCAAGTTATTCTCAATTCTTATTCACAAACCAGTGAGCCTGTCCCTGATCAAAGTTTGAGGGATAAAGCAGCATTGATTCTTCCACTGAAGCAAAACAACACATCTGGCAGAGCACGTATTCTGCTCACAGGGGCGTCCTGTCAGAGGTGCGAGGCACAGTGGCTTTGTCTGAATACAAAAAACACCTCATTATTACCCGGGATGGGAAATGCTGCTAGTTACAGGGAGTGAGTATGACTTCAGGAGTACAGTTCATGAGAAGTAGATGCCATCTGGCTGTCATTAAGTGGCTGATTGTGGCTTTCTGTGATTGACTGGTGATTGATTGACAGGTGGTAGAGAGGAAAGGGATATAGTGTGTCAGCCAGACCCGCCAACCTTTTGTTTCAGTCCTGTAATTTTTGTGGTGTGTGTAGCTATCAGGGGGGCAATTTTTCTTTCAGTCCTACTCACATTGCAGCCTCCATGTCAAGTAGACCTGAAGTCTGCAGAGAGGAACAGGAGAGTGGGGAGAGTATTCCACCAAACACTTAGACTCCTGCAAACCTTCGCAGTTGAATTCTATGAGAAAGGTGCAATTTAAAGAAGATATTTTGTCCTATCTTCCCTTTCCCACATGCTCACATTTCCAAAGGCTGCAAGGAATGAATTTATGCTCTGTCACATTAAGTTTATAACAACTTTAAACATTTTAACAGTTTATTAACACCTTTTCTATATGTTAATTGAAATACTGAAGCTTAACTGATAGGACATAGAAAAATAAAGTCAAATTAACCTCGCAATGGTCCACAAGAAAATATTTGGGACTGAAGTATTTGTTTCTCCCTAAAAATTAAAGTGACTTAGGCCTATGTTGTTCTGAGCAAGGTTTGCTCCCCATCCTCCTGTTCTTCTCAGGTTTAAATACACATAGAGTAAACTGCTTTTGGGAGTGCAAGCACATGGCAAAGGCTTTTTGCCAGAGCTGGATCTCATAGAGCTGCATCATGAACATTCCATGTGCAGTCTCTAAGAGGAGTGTGCGCCATGGGAGTGGGTGGGAGCTGCTCTGCCTTTCCACAGCACTTAAA
Organism: Corvus hawaiiensis; assembly: GCF_020740725.1. Classification (NCBI taxonomy): domain Eukaryota; kingdom Metazoa; phylum Chordata; class Aves; order Passeriformes; family Corvidae; genus Corvus; species Corvus hawaiiensis. The sequence continues at coordinate 98,238,046 of NC_063215.1, read as the reverse complement.
TGGGCTATCACAGCAAAGCTTCAAATTGCTCAGGTTTGTGGGATCTCTGCTAGAGACTGAGCTTGCAGTCTCTTTAAGTCACTAAGCAGTGCCATCCTAAGGCTCGAAAGCATCCCATTGAGGTGGTGGTTGCAGTAGGGGCTGCTCTAAGCTGGGAGGGTGGAGTAGTTTCTCAGGAAGACTCCAAGGTCAGTAAATGAGCGAGTAGAGTAAGAAACAGGAACACAGCTCAAGATGGTCAATAGTATCTAGCAGACTGTTCCTCAATTTCCAGAGATTAGCAATATGTCTTTTCCTCTGCAGGGGGCTAAATTTTGCCTCAGTGAAGGTTTTGGGAATGGGGCAGTCCATGCTTGCAAAGGGATTTGTCTATGCCCAAGTTAGGCCTTATCCAGTCTGCTTAATTATGGTTTTCACTTTAGTCTGATGTGTTTCCTTGGGCAAAATCTTCTTTGCTTTCTGCACTGGGACTGCTGCTTCCAAATAAAGAACTAAAATAACTTGTAAAATCTCAACAAAGATATTGGACCAGCTGCACTTCCTCATATTTATATACAGACATTTTACTGAAATCCAGGTTTCTTATACAGCTGAAAGAACTTTCAGATGAGACATCATTTTTTTAAGCAAGTTTCTAAATATGCTTAGTAATTTTGAGAGAAATTGAACTAAAGAAATAACTTCCTCTGATCTGATTATCTGGAGTAGAAAAATAATGTAATATCACTTAGGCTGGAATAGATTTTCATCTAAATCTCATTTCTTGTAGAAATATGTGAAACAAAATAATAATTAAATATACGGTGCTTTTCAGGTGCAAAAACATCTATAATACAATGTATATCTTTATATATTTCGTAAGCAATTGCCTACATACATGGAACATAAATAAATCCACACAAACAAGTTTTAATAGTTCCCATGGTAACTATATAATATATATGAATCACCGAAGTAGATAAAAAAATGAATTCATATTTAGAAGCCTTGATTCCTAAATACCTATTACTTTAGTAATGCAACTAAATAGGATGAAATTTTTCACAGGAAAGGCAAACATAAGATCCTTATTTGATTAAGACTGAGTTAAAACATCGCTGTTTTGGGGTGGGTTTTTTGCACTTGTTATGCTTGTGTGCTGATAAGAGAGAGAAGCTCTAGAACGCAGTGCAATTCTTTCTATCCAAAAAACAAGCTTGCATTCCAGTACATCCCAGCAAAGAGTGTGCTCTTACAAGTAGGAAAAATGAACTAGCTAGGATTTGGCAAGTTCACGCACGCAACTCAGTATTTTATTCTGGGAGTCGACAAGACTACTGCTGCTTTAAGGAAAGATGGTCTCCAAACGGTTTATGAAGTGATAGATCATATATAAATAGGTTGTTTGCTCTCAGTACAGATGCCATCATTACTAACTACTTTCAGGCTCTTTGAGAGCTAAATAATTTCGTAATGCATCATTGAGCATTTAGTTGCTTCGATAGCAGATGGTTTCAGGGGTCCATCTGCTCACAGCAATGTTTTCAACAAGCCCCCTTCACCTTCACCAAAAGGTTCAGAAACATTAGAATATTCATTCCTCACCACAGGTGCCTTTCCCAGAGCCTCCCCATACACAGGCATAGTGGGTCGCTCACTTGGAAAGACAGAGGTGGTTACTGAAATATGTGACTTAATCTATTGTGTGTAGATTACTTCTGTCAGCAAATGGAGACAGCAACAATATGGGGAAATATGCAGCATCAGGTTACCTGGAACACAGCTTTCGTTTGTCAGGAGTAGGCTTTTAATAGGCTTGCATCTAAATATAAGGAGTTGAATAAATTTTAATAGTATTAATAATTTTAACTGTGCACACACAGTTAACTGTAACTGTGTGTTCACAGAGTTATGAATACGATTAAATTATATTCAATTCTTTACATTTAGATGCACTCACAGTTAAAGAAATCAGTGCACAGCATAAATATCCAGGTACTAGCTGCTGAAGACAGAAATCTGATGTAGTGGAATACAAATATGTGAAGTATGTATTGCCTTGTAGTGCTTACAAGTGTAATAGCATGGGAATAAGTTATAGTAATCTTTTTTGTAAATTGCCTGTCTTGTATTAACTCTTATACAAGAAATGCAGTGAAGAAACTCATGATTGAACTGTTAGCTCTTTGTTGCAGGACTCCCAGATTTAGGCAGAGGAAATAAACATATCTGATCTGTTGATTAATAGGAGACGCATTTCTCTAACATCTGTTTTACAGTGGTTTTCTCAAGCCAGACAAGAGGGCTCTCTGACAAGAAGAGCACTTCACACAGGCTGGTCTGTTGAACACCACTGGGACAAAGGAATTAGAAGAGCCTTTGTATCTGAATTACTGCCTCTGTAATTCCCAGGAGAGCTATCTAGAATTGCTTGATTTTATCCTCTCCAAAGGCATATATTCCTACATAGATTTCCAATTTCATAATGTGTTTAGAAATAGAAATGAATCCTGAATTACCTGAAAATAGATTTGAGCATTGAGCATCCTCCTAAGATGGGGTTTATGCAAGAGTCTATTAATGACCTCTAAGTAAGAAATAACACTCCACAGCTATGTGGTGTACACTGGGATAGGGAATGGTTCAACTTCTGCAGTTATATCAGGTTGCTAATTTTTTTTGCATAGAAATTGGGGTACAAATATACAGTAGCCACTCAGATATTCCCTGCCTCAAAAGCATATATAGTACGTTACGTACACAAAGAACCTAGCACAGCATTGTGCTCCACTTCATCAGTACCTTGAACCTGTTTTGATAGCTGCTCAGGAGCTCCTTCATGTGCATAAACCTAAAGAAATTGTCATTTCAAAGCAACATGATAGGTTCGACGCACCAAAGCAAAGAGTAAGGGTTAAACTGCTGTTGGTGTGTCTGCCAACTGCAGTTCCAAAGCTTCTGAAAATGTACATTGCTAGGTTATCTCTTACTTGACCACTGAAGAGCTGTTTCATGATTTTGTTTTGGCCCATGGCACAGACTCCTAACCCTGGATATGTGGAAGTAATTACAAGCAAAGCACCTAAGCTGAAAACTTCAGTTGTCTTTTAGCCTGACTAACTTCATTCTATGACGACGAGTTGAACAGACACTCCCATCAGTATTTAAGACACCCATTGCCTTCTGAGCATTAGCAGCAGACCCCTAGAAAAATCTAAACAAAGGCAAGTCAGCTGTGTCTCCTTGGTTGAACACAGACCCTGAGTTCACTCTCCTGAAAGATTAACTCTGAATTTTGCAAGCAGTAGGATCATCTTGTTGGCCTCATGCAGGTCAGCCCCCAGAGAGGCTTTTCTCTCCTCCACTTTTAAGTCAGTGAAGCAGGATAACAGGCCTTTTAAAATTTATTGTCAGTGGGTTCCAGACAAATCTAGGATGGGTTCTTCTTTCTTTCCCACCAAAACTTGCTTATTTACATAGAAAACTGTCATATTTACTGGACAGGAAACAGAAGGGCTCAGTCTGGAGGTTAGGGAGTTCACTGAAGGGGATGGGCTTCTGCAGCAACCTGGGAAAGAGAAGTGAACTGTGGTCTCCTTCTAATCACATGACCACTGGATAACAATATATCATCTCTACCTTTCCAGTTCTGTCAGTGGCCCATGTGGTTCTTTTACTCATCTTAGTTCCTTCCATCCCTGCTGCTAAAACTCTGCTGAGTGAACTGTGCCAACAACAGGTATTAATTTCACCAGGTATTTAATCCAGAGTTAGGATGCAGAGTTGGGTAAAATGAGAATTGATGGGGGATTGCTTGTTTTGGTTAGCTGGAAAATAAAGCTTTTGTCTCCCTATGACCATGTATCTGACAAAAGGACCCATATTAAATGCATGCAGATACATCAGTCATTGAAATACCAGTTGAATCTCAAATGCATTTTGAGATATAAATGCTTTTTTTCTGCATAAATATACAGTTGCTTTTTTCTTATTTTTACCTTGTACTATAAATCACAGCTGTAAACAGCACTTTTAATAAAATATCTGTCATGTAAAATTATTTTATGAAAGGAGAGGATTTATTTGCACTGTGGTTGGGACTTAACATGTCAATAAAAAAATTACTTTTCCTTAACTACAGCTAATGGAATGCATGTGCCAGAGTAGGTGTCACACCCCAACAACGGGAAATTGTGCATAGATATTGGTAAAAATAAAAGTTACAAACACTGAAAAAGCATTCAAATTGAAAAATTAATGCTTTTAAAATATAAAAGATCTTTCTGTAGTGCTTAGTAGCAAAAGTACTGTACACACTACATGCATATACATCCACAAAAAATTAAAAGCAAATATTAATGTGTTCAAAAAGAACATCAATGAGAAAGTCAGTTTCATTCTCGGAAGTAAGGGATTGGATTTATACTGTGGCTGTCATTCCCATCTATACTGTCTACTTTGTTTTGTTATAGCATCACATTATTGCTTTAGATGGCTGTGTGAGGTTGTGATGCTGCAATCTTTCTCCAGTGAGTAGCATCACTGACATTTTATGGGACTGCTCATTTCATGAGACTGCTCTTTTTTGCAGCTGCAGAACCTCAGGCTTGATAGCAGATGATTATTTTTTGTCAGTTATCACATGCTCATCACAACAGGATTTCATGCTACGGTGGAGAAAAATTTGACAGTTACCAAATAATTAGCTCTAACTTCTCTAAGCCCGTTAAAAGTAAGAGGGTCAGAAGACCATGATCTGTTCAAATATTTGCCTTTTACACCCTTAAAAGATCATGTCAAAAATCTGTTACAAAAGTGCTCAAAGTGCTTTCTCTAAACAATGGGGAGTTGTCAGCTCTCTCAAGTTCTCATGTGCTTGTTCTGGTGCACTGTCCAAGAAAACTTGAAAGTCCCTGAGAAAAGCAAAGCCTACAGACACGTGGTTACACCTTCGTCTCTTATCTGTCACTGCATCTTACTTACCAACTATTCTAAATTCAAATTTCATTCTCTGTTCTGGAATCCTTGAGGTGCCTTACATGTATGTTGCCTAAATGACGTAGTCCTAACAAAAACCTAGTATAACTGGTGTGGATTTTTTGACTCTGCAAGCCCAGAGGAACCACTCTCTTCCCTCCTCTGCAGTCTCTTCCAGGATTAAGCCTCTCTCAGACCCTGACTCCTCAATGCAAAATGTCACTAGTCTCATCCTATTGATACCTTTCAAGCAGTAATCATGAACACCAACCACAGCAGGAGAAAAAGGGATTAAAGCTCAATAGTGTGATAAATCTGGTCTAAATATTACAGGGAACAATTTAGAGGCAGAAACTTTAGTCTAAATATGTAAAAGTGAAGTGGTGGAAATCATGTAATAGGTCTTGTAAAAACATTCTGGGGAAAATATTTTTATGTTTGGCATTGTGATGGCAAAAGGATGAATTTGATAGTTTTTATAGGTCTTGAGTATCTCTTCATTTCTGTATGTTGAACTTACTGATTTATAATTCCATCACACTTGACTGAGTTTCTGCTGGATGGTTCACCAGATCCAACTTACTTTGGGAAGGGGCTTGGAAACTTGGAGCGTGAATATGGAAGGGGTCTAAAAGAGAAAAGGTATCAATATTTGAACCTGGTATTTCACTAGAATTAGGAATAATTTACATTGAGGATCAGGTCAGATCATATTGGTTAGTATTGGCTTTATGAAAAACTTTCATGCAACATAGGATGAAATGGTACCAAGAATACCCACACTACTGTATTTTCTGACTTTTACCAGTAATTTTCCTCTGGGCTGGAATTTTATAACACCACTGGAACAATCTGACTGCTTTTATATCAGGAGAGATTTTTTTCCTCTCTCCAGAGAAGGAATGATCACCAAAGCATTGATGTGATTCTTGATCCTGTTCTGCAAGCCCAGCTGTGCTAAGTACTCCTAAATTTTTATTTTGTCTTGCAGTGCAGAACACGGGGCTAAGAGGGACATGGAAACCACAACTAAAAAAAAAATCAACTAAGATTTTTCAATTTTGACCCAAAATTGACATGGCCTATAGTTCAGATGTTAACACAACCCCTAATCACCCCCATGTTAATATGGTGTCAGATTTATATGGTTTTATCAGGATAGCTAGTGAATCTTAATACCCATTCAAAACATGGGACAGCAAGTGCTATATTTCTCATTCTCTTTTAATTGCATTTCTCATTTTAAGGCTGAAACAAATGAATTGCAATTTAAAATACAATCATTAAAGGAAAAATTTTCTAGTGTTTATAAAGACACTGCAGCTACTGAGCGGCTGACCCATGATTTTAAAATGTATAAATTATAATGATTAAATCTAAGACAATTTAAGCATCTCATTAAACATGAAGGTCCATTCTGGTATCCATGTGTGTTTTCAATCCACAGCTAGATGAGCTTTCTTGGTTTCCTACTACCATAGTAGTAATAATTCCCTATTTTAGACTTTCATAAACACTTTCTTTAGTGAACACTAAATCTCATGTTACTAAATTACATTGATAAGTGTATTTTCTTATAGGAGATCTTTTAAAGGAGGCTGAAATTTAAACTAGAAGTATCATTGGGTAAGATTTTGATATAAAAAATACTATAAAGTGCCTGAAATCATCAAATCCGAGCAGGTGAAGAGAGAAAGAGTGCTGGACAATGGAAGGGAAATGAAGTTATTTATATAAACAGTGATTTATATGCACATGCACATCCATCCATCCATATATTCACACATATCCATACTTTTTTGAATAATTAGGCATGAAATTGATACATTTTCATCATAGAAACCTTACCACGAGGCTCTCCCCTATGTTTCCAATACAGAGCAAGATCGGTGTAATCACTTCTCAAACTTTACACCTGCTGTACTCGTTTCATTTTAGTGGATGTCCAACAAGCCTTGACTGATAGTTTTTCCCTTCTGTTGCCTTTGTAACACTTCTGATCTTCTAACATTATTTCACAAGGAATTGGAGCCATTTCCTTTCCCCACTGCTATTCCTCTCCTGCCATGCTTCTCCTGCTATCCCTGCTTGTTCATCTAACAGAGTGCAGGACTCTTTCTCTCTTTCTGGCCCCTGGGCTTTTCTTTAAAAGAAAAAGCTAACAAACATGCCAAGTTGTATAAAAAAGTGAGATGTCAGTGCTCTGGTGAAATAATGACATTCCATGTCTGCAACCCCAATTTTTGAGGCAGTGTACAAGTTGGAAAACCACCAGTGGCAAGAGCAGTTGCCATTTTGAATTTCACTCTGACTCTCCCAGTAACACTGTGGAAGAGACTATCAAGCTTTTAATTTCTGTTTACAAATGCAGGTAGACAGTGGTCTGTGTTGGAATGGTGCAAAGTATGCCAAATCAATTACTATGTTAAGTTTGGGGCTGCACATCTTTTATCTATATAATGTAGGCTGTAAGCCCACCATATATCTTCTTTTAAAAATGTTATAAATAAAACCAGAAAAGATAACAAATGACTGAAGGAAAATTTTGGCCTTTTATCAGTTTGTAAAGTTTCATAATACAAAAGTGTTTATTTAAAAGTGTACATCAAGCATGTGTTTTGTGAAATAGGTTCCTGATGTTGCAGTGTTTAAATTCAGTCTTTCAGTATGCAGCTGCTTTTTTACTAAGGAAGGGAGATCAGTAAATAGTAGAAAATTAAGCTTCTCCATTACTTGAAGTACAAAGAACTTTCTTATATTGTTGTGTGGATCAACACTTCCCATAACTTCATAGTAGTAGGTATTTAGTTTGTTTCATAAGACTGGGAATAATAATATCCTATTTTAAACTAACTTATCTTTATGCTTTTATTCATGTGAGGGGCAAACCAGTTGTGCATATTTATCTAGCTAAAATGAAGTCCAGTGTGGCACATTAATCTGCTCTGGCACATTAATATCTTCAATCTCTGTGCCTGAATTTTAAAATTAAAATTAAAATACTAAATTTAAAGTGACTTCTACATGTAGTTGCAAATCTGTATAAAATTCTAAAAATAGAATTTTAATATTAAAATGAAGTTGCAATTATGAGTCTGTAGATACAGAATTAGAGGGTAATCCCATTATTTCATAAGTAGATCACTTATGATTAAAAGATACTGAAAGAGTCCATAAAAATAATTCATACAAATAGAGTAAGTTTTACTATTTTCACAGGAAATTTCTGGTGGCAGTAACTTCCAATTATGTTCCTTTTGGTTTGTTAAGGTGCTGAAATTCTGTTGTCAATGACCATGGAATTTTATTTATATGGTGGAATGTATACCAACATTTAAAACCAAGCAAGCAAGCAAGCAAAACCTAAAGCCATTAACTTGATTAATTTATAATTTCAACTTATAATTAGCTTATGGCATACTTATTTATTCAGGTCACCCCTGCAATAAGTGAATCTATATAATTGTTTTCAACTGAAGATTTGGCCATGTTACATAAAGTTTATCTTCTGGATAAAATTGATGAGATTCTTTACATAGAACTAGGCACAAGGGGTGGGGGTTAGGTTTGGTTTGGTTTGGTTTGGTTGGGGTTTTTTCTTGTAATACTAGCAGGCTTTTCTGAATAATCATCAAGAAAATGTTTGACTTCTAGAATGCAAGATTACAGAGTACTATATGAGAGTATTCACTCTTCCTGTTGTTATGAAAGCCGATATTCTGGGAAATAGTTTCCCTCTGATGTCTTTAAATCTTTTGTGCACTTAAATTTCTCTGGAGAGCAAAATATTATATTGTGCAAAAAAAGTACCTTGCAGAACTGTGTAGTGCACTTAAAACCCAGATGAAGATTTTGGACTGACCAGTAACTTAGCCCATATCCAGTTAATTATTTATAAGGACTATTATTTATTAAGTCCTACATGTGTCTTCCAGAGGTGCACACATTAATTTGATTTTTCATCTTTTTTATAAAAACTTGCCTGCAGACCCTTCAGTTTACAGATAGAATTTTTAATCTGGTTCTGAACACAAATTGTAAAGTTCACATTTTTTCAGAAGAAACAGGGACTTTGTCTGTTTCCTTCTGTCTTACCTGGGAAAGTCATCTCATCTTTGAGATGGATCACAGTATGCTGGAAGTGTTATGGAAACCCTATAAGCTCCATCTTTAATTGATGCAGTTTTCCTTGTTTACATGCCTGATTATTTTCATCCTTTGGAGTTAAGACGATTCCTAGTGTTGGCCATGTGAGAGCCAGCTTAGTTCTATGTTTTAAGGAACGGTGTTAAATTTCACCTAAAAATCCCTAAATAACATCATGTTATTCTAAGGGAGAGGAAGATGGAAGAAGGTGGCTGTTCAATGATTTAAACAAGTGCCCTGTGCTCATTTTGGAAAAAGACAGGGGCTCCCTGCACCCATTTCGGCTCCAATTTAATGAAGTTGTTAAAGTAGCAAGACTGACAGGTTAATTATCCTTTATAAAAGGGGGACAAATTGAACTGTGTCTTTCCATCATTTTTTGATATATCAAGAAGCTCCTGAGGTGCTCAGATGCCACTCTGGTGAATAGAACAACTAATCCACTCTGCTATTCTTTGCTGACCCTGGTCCCCCCATCGGGGCCTTGCAGTATATTGCAGTTGCTTTTTGTTTCACATTCAACAGATTCCACTTTATTATAAATTCAAAAGGATTTTTTTCCTCCATATGTTGGCTGACAGCTCCCCTGAAATAACTGATGGCTAAATTTAAACTCTGATGAAAATTAACCCAAGTGTTAAATGCAAACAGGAGCTGCTTGGAAAGAAAAGAGTTATCATGGTAAATGCCAAACAGTGGAAAATGTGTGTAAATTAATGGAGTCTCACTGGTGACAAGCTGTCAGGCAGTTTGATGGCTCTCGCTAGTGCTTCAATCCCACTGAAGTTGGCCAGAGGGCAACATGGACAAGTCCTGCTTTTCAAAAAGACCGCGGGATGCTTGACAGTAACGCTAACTAGATCATCTAAAGTTCATGGTCAAATAAGATATTTTTTTTTTCCTTTTTGCAAAGCTTTGCACTAAACAGAGTTCATGCACAGCTGGGCTATGAATGAAATATCAAATCACAGTTTCTGTACAGCGGTCAAAACAGAATGAAGATTTTAGAGACCAGAGTTGTGTGAAAGGAATTCAGAGAAAGTTAATTTCAAATAGATATTCATATGGTTGTGTTGCTGTATCTGCTGAACACAGAGCAATGCTTGAGGGGTTTCTGGCTGAAATCTTGTCTTTCTAGATGTATTTTAAATGGTTTTAAAATTTGATAATAATTTTAGTCTTTTATTGAACCCTTCAACTGAATCATCCTTCATCTCTCAAGAAAGATTTGATGTATGTGGTAAGATACACCTTATCTCCTATTTTTTATTCTTCTCTGTTATTTTATTTTTCAGCATTTGTATGCTGTACATTTGGGAAATAGTGGTCTGTTGCTTTCAGAAGCAGAATGATCTTGTTATTTACTTCTATGGAAGTAATGTCTAATCCTTACAGTGTCTAAATTGTCTCTTATAGTATGTTCTGGCAAAATTTTAACACAGGATAAACTAATTTAGTGGAAATTAAACTGAAACCACTATAATGTATCTGAGTGCGTAGTAAGATCTACAGAAATGAAGAAGTCTGTTTCTGGCTGTGTTTCTTTTCTAAAAATGGGAAACCTTGCTTAAAGTAGCAGGTTTAATAGTCTAAAATTAATATCTTTTAAGATACATTCTTAGTCCAGTCAGCAAAGCTGTTCCCTAAATCATCTGTATATTGGGCATAAAGTGTAAAATACAATGAAAGGTCACACTAGTGGATATTGCTAATATTTACACAACATTAAAGTAACAAAATAGCTTATGGAAATGCCTGTCCATATTGGTCAGGATAATTTCTCCTAGACTAATGTTCAAAAGCACCAGTCTTAAAATCTTAGCAAATGTCACACAATGTACAGAGGAATTGTATTTGAATAATACCTTGGAGAGGACAAAGGACAAAGTGCACATCTACTCTCCATGATCCATCTAACTCATGTGACCTCACCATTTCACCTCCTGTGACTGATGTCACCCATCCATTCTCTCTTTTTCAGCATTTCAATGCCTTTATCAGTTCAAACAGCACCAGGTTCTCAAAGTTCTCCTTTCTCCTCTGCAAACCCTCAGCTTCTCTGTGAAAATGATCTCTGACGGGGGGAGACAAAATTATGTCCAGAGTCAGTAACCTCTTTCCTCTGTAGGAAAGCATCTGAGTCTTGACTCCTGATGTACTAAGACTCTGGACAGATGGATGAATTCAGTGTGTATGTCTTGATACACAAAGTTTGCATCTAAAACCAGGGATTCTTGGTTGGTTTAGGTGACAACCAACTAATCTAACTTGTAAATGAAAGTGCTTGTCTTTCATTGTATTTTCCTTTCCTTGAGCCCAGCGTATGAGGAAGGGTGATAATGGATATCTTGTTACAACCAGTTATTAAAACATGGCTTAATGATTAGCACACAAGCAGTTCAAACAAATTCTGTGGGGTTTTTCATATAGCTAAAGTTAGTTCACTCTTTGCAAGATTATATGTGCATTGCAGTGCACAGTTAGAGAAGGAAACAGTTCAAATAGTCTGAATTTCTGATGCCTTCACTGGTTACTTGTACAGGTAGATAAGGAGTACACAGGAGTGTTATGCAGGTAACTCAATACCACACTGCATAAGCCATTGCTCTGTATGACAGCCTCCTTGCAAAGCAGCTCAAAAGAAATAATTAAAATAGAAATTAATATGCAATCTCTGCTTTAAGTGAAAATATAAATGTAACAAAAACTCAGGACCAACATAGCATTGGTTACTTTTTAGATTTCTCTCATGTGCCTGCAGTATATACACTCTTGCCTAAATGGGGAAGATTTTCTTCTCTGTAGCTGGAAGCAATACCAGAACCTATTCTTCTAGCTTCTATTTAATAGCTAAGTATTTAAAGACCTTTTTCTCTGTTTTTTTTCATAAATATCCTTAAACAGGTACCACAGTGCAGTGCTTTACCCTTTCATCATTCAATTTCGAAGTTTTAATTATTACATAGAACATAATGCTCTGGTCATGTTTGTAACTGTGAGCACTTAAACTAGAAACCTTTTTTTCTGTGACTTCTACAATTTAATCTGTGGACTTCATCAATTTCAAGAAGTCTTTTGATTGCACACTACTGTATCAGAGCCTGGAGTAATACTGATTTCATTTAAGAGAATGGGCTTTTTATTTCTACTTCACTGACTAGGGGGTTTCATCTGCAAAGTTTGCTAGTGTATAAAGGCCAGAACTTTGAGCTAGACCTCACAGTGCACGTGGCTCCAACAACACAGTGTTTACTCTCCTGGTGTGCTTTCACCACTTTTCTTATACCACTGGGAAGGCTGAGAACAGCCTTACCCACCTCTGAATACCCAACAGTCTAACAAACAGGGAAGTCATATATATCTTCCAGTTTCTGCCCAAGGGGCTGTGGCCATGGATTTATGGTGTATTTCCTTTCTTGTGCATCCCAAAGTGCTGACATGAATAAACACTGCCCTTTGTGCATTTCTGCTGCATGTAGTGTTAGCAGACTCTTCTCTGAAGGTGGGGCTAGTTGACAAAATAAATTTGGTTTAGAAATTGTTGTTATCCTGATCTTTGAAGCTTCGGGTGATACTCAAGTCCATGAATTTGCTAACAAGAATTCTTGCCAACTGGAGTTGAGCCCAGACTCAGAGCAGGAGTGACTGCTGCTGCTAAGGAACACCAGAAGATACATGATCAACCCGCTCCGTTTTCTAATTTTATGACATGTGTTCCTGCTCCAAAACAGCGAGGTTGATGGACTTCTACCTTTGGGGCTTTGGCTATACATAGTATCCAAGAAATTGAACCTTGGATTTGCCTGAAGGAAGAGAACTACCTTTCCAGAGCCTGTAGTTTCTACTGAAGCTCCAAGGAGACAGAACAAGAGCTGATCTGTGTATCAGTTCCTCCTTTCCTCTCTCTTTTCAGATCAAAAGGCTCTTTGCGTGGTAAACAGCATGTTTAGCACTGCCTTTGTCATATGTTGTAGGTTGCATGGAGGGGACATGGAAGGGAGGGATTGCAAGAAACATGATTTGAAACCATTTGTCAACAGCTCTGTGATTCAAAAGAAGGGCTGTTTTCTATTTCACACACTTTATTTAAGATTCTGCCAGGATAGTTTGTTTCCTGACGTAAACACAGGTCTGTGAAATCAGAAGGTAAAATGTTGTGCAGTGCTGGAGAAACCAGAGGAGCCAGCTCAGGGCTGGGTGAAGATTTCAAGCAAGCCAAACAAGCTGTGCAGACAGTGTGGGTTTCAAGTGAGTCAGGGCATACGTGGGAAGAGCTCTCCTAGAAGGGAGTAAAGCATGGGGTCCAGCAGCAGTAATGTGAAGCTGCTGCCACTGCAGGTGTGCCTCTTCAGGGTGTTAAACTGGCAGCAGGTGAATATAAATAAGGCGCACAGACGGTGTGTGGAGGAGAAGGGGAAATTAATGAACGCTCTAACTGCTGAGCTCGGGAACACAGAATGAAAACATGTTGAACTTGACATGTCTGCACTGCTGTTTTTGTAAATGCTGATGGCTAAACAGAGTGTCTCTGTGATTAAAAAAAAAAAAAAGAAGAAGCTTCTATGTACCTTAGGAATGTTAACAGATAATTTTTTTGCTCAATCAATAAAATCCTGATTGATTACCAAGTGTGACTTTGACCCTATTCCTGAACAAGGGCATTTAAAGAGAAAATATATTCTAACTCTGGAGTCTTTTTTTGAAAAAAAAAAATTCACAACTCTTTAGGGAGCTGTAATCTTCAGTGTCCAATATTATGCTACATCTTGCCACGCAGGGCGGTGCAGAGTCACAGCGAGTCTGTTAAGCTATCTCCAGAACAAGAAGCAGTGGAAATCTGTCAGCATGGTCCTGTGTGAGTGTTATTTGCACAGCTGGAACTGTAGAGCAGATCAGATTTAAAAACTTTTAGTCCTCAGCTAGTGTCTCTTGCACAGATCTTTGCTGTGCTATGCCCTAGCCTCACTGGGAGCTGGCAGAGAGATTGCTAATGCAGCTCATTTCTGCTTGGAGCTGACATGCCCCTGTGTCTACAAGTAGAGTTCCCACAGTATTTACCACTCTGTCGATGCTCTGCCCAAAACTGCTTCCAGTTTGGCAAGATTTAAACATGTCAGTACCTATGCAATAACTAAGTCCTGCCAGATGTATTCCTTTGATTGTTTGTTGGTCAGTCTTCTTTGTTTTTTAGTGACTGTGGAATTGAAATTCATAATTGCTCCTGGAAAATAGACTCAAAGATGATCCTTATCTCTGAGGTGGAAAATCCCATTTCTTTTCTTGGGCAGACTTGTAGTTGTCTCACGGAAAGGACTTGTCAGTAGGATGGTAGAGGGTGACCCCCCTAGAAGACAAGGCTGATTCTGACATTTTCCACACTTTTCTTCTATCAATAAGCAGATGCATGAGTAAAATTGCTTATTTCTCTGAGTTCACCTTTTGGTGTTGATTTTTACATTAGCATAGCTCATATGAGCTGGTTTTACTTAAGAGTTGTGAATCCATTAATCCATGAACGCGTGGATTAAAACAGAGTCTTCTCCCAACTCTTGCATCTCAGTCTCAACATAGGAAGCAGAGACAAAATGTGGATACAGAAAAAGCAAAATGGAAATACAGCCTGAGAAATGAAGCATCTTTAACCCATAGCAGAGCTTATGGTGTACATACATCCAAAATCTATTCATTGTGTTTCTGTTCTTGCTGCAAATGAGAAATAAATAGACAGTGAAATACGAGTATGTGAGGAATGACTGGAGTTCAAACTGATCAGATGTGGGACTGAGCTTCCCACTTATCAGGAGATGATGGATAATTTGTGGAGAGATTCTGGAAGTGAGCATAAGTGATGAATCTGACACAACAGAGAAAATGATGTTGCAATAATCAGGATATGAAGTGAGCAGATACCATCCAAGAGTTATCTTTATATAGATTGACATGAAAATCTATATAATGGAGATGTTATGCAATAAATATCTCCAAGGCTCAGACACAGTCTTCTATCTATGCTGTGTAGGAGGTAATGCCAAAGATATGCACCAGAACAACTGATAATAGCAAATGGCAGAAAGCAAGGAAGTCTGGGTAGGAAGTCATAACTTAACAAAGTTTGGTTTTTTCTTCATAGTAAATTCAAGCTATCATTAAACACTTGGGAAGGGAAATCACAGAATCCACGATTTTATTTTGGACAATATGTGACAGATTTATGTTTCAATGAAGAGGTTGGCAGAATATTTAGAGGAAAGGCATACAGAAAATTTCTGTGGTGACTGAGAACCAACCTAAATTTCTGCAAAAGTTAGGCAAGGATAAAGAGAACTCCCAAGCCCTACACTAAGGGAGGTGAGAGGAGAACACGTGCAAATGAGAGATGTTAAGACAGGGAAACACAGGTGATGTTCAGCTGATCCTTCATCATGGATGCTGCAGTGTGAGAGGAAGAAAGATGGCAGGAGAAGAGAGAAGAGGCTGTCAGTCAGAATCAGAGAGAACTAAGGGAAGGAACTGAATGAAACAACTGGTGGCAGCAGACTTCTCTCTGAGAAGGAGAGAAAGGTTTACTGCAGCCTTGTATGAAAAAAGAAAGGACACGGTGGAAAGGTTGGAGTGGAGTAGGAAAAGCCTTTTACATTCTTGGAACACCGCATCTGTGAGAAAAACAGCGTGGGCAGGGTCCTGAAGAGGAGCCCTTGTGCCTGTCAGCATTGTTGACCAAAAGGAAGGAAAGCTGGGAAGGTATTGGATAACCTTGTGTAGAAAGAGATAGAAGAAGAAACTTGGAGTGAAGGAAAGAATATTCACATGGAAGAGATGCACAAGTAATACAAATTAAGTGGGTGGAAAATCGGCTGGCTTTGTATGGAAATCAGTGAGGGGTGGGGAACAGGGAGGGAAGAAGGGGTTTGTTCCTCGGCAACAGCCCACAACCACCCGTAGCACCCTGCACCAAATGGGACCTAAAACTTGTATTTGCCTGGATATCTCTGAACTGATGGCCACAAGATTAACAGTAGCAGTTTAACTTCCAATCTGTATCTTAAAAGCACTGGGAACCAAGTCTCTTGAATCCTGTGTTATTAGTTGTATTGCCAGACACCAGTTAATAGGTCTGTGAGGAGAGCATCAGTCATCTTCTCCGAAGTCTATGAATCTGCTTCAGTGATAATACTGACCTTCTGCTTACTCACCTAATGAATCAGTGATTAGCTTTTATAATCATTTGGTATATTATTGCAATTTCTAGCCAGATCTGAATAATTATTAAACAGTGGAATCTAAGAGAACTCTGTTACAGATGTAGAGGGGGGTTTTATTTGGAGTGGGGTTTATAACATAGGATACCATATGAAGTTTTGGGAGGTAATTTGTTAAAATGTTTCAGAGGACAGGGCTGTGTATGTTTAAGACATTAGTTTTCTTGCCTTTTCTAGCTCCTTCTTAATGCTTGAAAATGCTGCTTATTAGATTTAACCTCTTCAAATCTCTTTTCTATTATTCTTTTGTTAAAAAGATCTACCTATACCACCCAGAGAGAGAAAGAGAGAGGGAGAGATCTGCTCCCCAGAAAGCGCCCACCTCTCCAATTAATGTATTAAAAATTCTACACTTGCTATTTGCCTGCAGGTATGTCAAATGAAAGAATATTTCAGACCTCTCCAGAAACAACTTCACTAAAAATAAGAATAATAATAATAAAATAGCAATATAAAAACTCCTACCAACTAAGATGTCCCTGGTGTCATTACCTTTTTAGGTGTCAGGGAACATTTCTGTGGAATGTGTTGGTACAAGCTGGGCTGAACTGCTGTGAAATGCTGGGCAGTCTGTGCTGAGCTGCATTACTCTTGCAGGCCTCTTGTAAAGGTGCTTTATCAGACAATGTTTTGACAGATTTTTTACAGGCATGATTTTGTTTTCCCTTCCTTCTTCCATGAATAATCGGAGGCATTGATTTTAAATCTCTCCCTCTTGTGTACTGGGGAAAATATTTTTTCTCTAAGTCTTTGCCTACTCTTGAAAAGGGATTTAAAAAACAGCCTCTGGACCTGCTGGATTTAGAGTTACAGTGTTTTCAGGAGGAGTTAGCAGTCAATCGGCCAGGGTTAGGAGCAAACTGAGGTCCTTGCTGGTTTAAGGCAGTATTAGCAGACCCTAAAATATCCTGAATCCAAGGCCGCTGTGCAGCACCTGACCAGCGACCACCGTTCATATCCCCATCGAATTAAAACCACTCTGCAAGGCAGGGGAGGTTGAGAGATGCCGACCTGTCCTGTGAGGCTGCCTCAGCCCACAGGTAACTGACACTGCCGCTGCCTCCGAACGGCTCTGGCCCCTCTCGCTTCTCCATCTTCCCACCTTCCCTGCCATCTGTTCCCGCTGCTCCCGCAGCCTCCCCGCTCTCCTCCCGCCAGGGCCTGTCTGAGCAGACGGGTATGAGAGCCTCTGATGAGGTAGGCCTCAGGCCCCTCCATCACTCCTCGCCACGAGGAAAGCACCAGCTGTCTGGCTTCATTTGCATTTTCTCTCCAAAATAATGAAATTAGCCATGAGTATCCTGAGGTGATGCGAGACGCAAATTTAGGCTGGATGTGTCAGCATGTGCTGGGAAGGGAGAGGGAAGGTCACGGAGGATGCTCGCAGCATTGAAATGGAGGGCAAGGCATCTCCTGCCGGCTGCCAGGGCCCCGCGGCCCGGGGACAGGCCTGGCGTGTGCCCGGCGCTCTCACCGCCCCTCGGCCCGCGTCCCTGCAGACACCGGGAGAGGACTCGAGTGTGGCTCAGCTTCCCAGGGGCCAGCAGCCAGCTCGGGCGGTGCTGCAGCATGCAGGAGCTGCGCGATGGCCGCGTCTGGCCAGGCCGCCCATGGCGCCTTTGCCGCAGCGCGACTGCTCCTAATTCTTTCAGTGTTTGCTCAGTCAGGGCTCCTCGCAGGTGCTGCTCAGCAATCCTCGTCTCTGCTTCGCGCTCCCGAACGCGTTTCAGAGTATTTGCTGAAGTGTTCCCACAGTACTGCGAACACATCTGAACGGGCTGAAGTTCCGGCCTCGCAAGCTCTTATTGTGCTGGGGACAGTCACTGCTTCCTCTGTTTTTACTGTTGTTCGTTCAGGTAAACAATTATTTACTGCATATATATGTATATAGAATACAGTTATTTCTAAAGCGTACAAGGAAGCTGGCTTTTCACTCTCTGCTGTTTCCTTAATTATTCTCCTGTAATAAGGAGTCTTTGGATTCTTTAAGATAACTCTTTAGACAACTCTAGAACAGCATTACCTAGATGAAGACTTAAAATATTTAGAAAAAAGGCATTTGGAAAAAAAAAATAATTAAAATATATTTACTTTATTCATGAACATATTTCTCAGGTAAGATTATGAATTAGCTTGTGTATGTAAACAACTTCTTTTGAGAGGATATTGTGAAGTATTCTTAGAAAGCAGAATTTTTGTTTCTAAAGATTAGTGTTCTCACAACTGGACTCTATAACAGACTTATAGCAAAACTAATCAATGCACTCTGGTTTTTGTTATCAAATGCTCACATTAAACCCTTCATGAAAACAAAGGGTTAGCTATGCAAAAATAAAAGTCTCAGCCGCCAGAACAGATTTGGTCACTTGTGACGTCTTCAGACCATGTGGTTGGTGATGGATTCAAGAGCAGACTGTGAAGCTGCACTTCCTCCTGACCATTTCGAAGAATCAAGAGCTTCCTCTCCGGTTTTCTTTGTCTTCTGTTTCATACACATAGCAATAGTCTTGGTTTTCTATCCAAGGCTGGTTTACAGGTCATGGGGTCTTGAGCTGAGGGCCACCAAGACAAGACAGAGTGCTCTACACATGGTCTAATATGTGCTGGGGAGCACCCATTAGATAATAATTTCATGAGCAACTGGCTGTGCTTTGTTGACATAGAGGTTGTGACCTACAGATACCTATAAGACCACAGATCTTATAGCAGCCACATTACGTGCTATCAGGTTGCATGCTCACATTGCCCAAAAGACAGTAGGAAGGTCTGGTCAGACAATGGAACAGCTTGAAAAAGAGGGTACGTTTCAGGAACTGGCAGCTTTGTGGCACTTTTCTAGGTTCTTGATGCTGCAGGTGCTCTTTTCACTTTGTTCATATGTAAATCTTGTACTCTGTAGGTAATGGAGATATGTATTAGAGTGCAGGGAAGATACTCAATTACAGGTCATCAGATTAAGATTCTCCCTCTTATGCTTAGAATTTAAGCATAAAAATGTATTATACGGTTTGAGTATAATTTCTCTTGCTTTGCACTAATTGCCAGGTTTTGGTGTTATCTTCACCTTTAACTAATTCCTCACTTCCATCTTCAAACATATTGTACTTTGTTATCTGTTCTGTCCTATCAATTTTCTCCACCTGTGCTTAGAGTAAACAAAGGCAGAATGAGCCAAGATGGTCTTGTCTAGCTTTTGTTGTCTTCCCTTTACTCTGAAGTGAAAACAGATGCCATAAGACTGGGACAGGATATTTTCAAGTTCATGGGAGTTTCCAGTGGCTAGAGCAAAGCTGGTTTTGCTTTTGAAGCACAGCATAACTCTTGCCAAGAGTGCATCTACAGTGGTTCTCAGATACACTCGAGACATGATTTTTTTTATTTATTCATCAGACAGAACGTTTTATGGGTCTGGTAAACAGACAATGGGAAGTCTCTATTATGTCAGTCTTGTCTAAATCCAAGTAAAATTACATTCCATGATTTATTGCAGTCCCGTTCTCACCTCTTCTTTCTATCACAAATTATTTTACCAAACACAGCAGTGGCTCAGATCTCTTCAGTGCTTACTCACCACTTAGAATGATGCACCTTGCCTGACAGCTCTTCATGTCAGTCAAAAGTCTGGGTCAGTCACTTATCAATTGACCCTGTGTTAAAGGCAGGCCCTCATTTCAGCACCCGTCAATAGCAGCTTTTGATGCATTTTCAGCCGAGGCTGTTTCAGTGGAGCTATTTGTAAGTTAGCATGTAAGGACTTTAAAGAAAGAGAAACATTTATAAAACTCTGAAAGCAGTTTGGTGACTGGTTTGTTGGTGTTTAACTCATAGATCTTCTTTTTGTCTTTGTCTGGAGGACAATTCTCGTCTCACCAATATCATTGGGAGATGTGTTGATAGTGAGAAATGCACTAAGTCCTACCAATGTACACAGCTAAAGCCCTTGCTAATCTCACATCCCTTTTCTAATACAAATGAACACAAATAAAAGGCTGGTCTCTTGTACTTTGCTAATGTGGAAGGAGAACCTTTTGATTATTAGCTGCAGTTACCATGAGCTCCCAACCTGGGATGGTGTCTACGCTTCTCCTTCTGAGGTGTTAATCACAAATCTGCCAATCCTGTCCCACTTACAAGACAAGGAAAGAAATGTGAACATGTAAAAATTCACAGAGGGGCCCAGGAAAATTTCCCTGACACACTCCTGCTGTGACACCACAGCAATTGAAGAAGGCCTGTCATTTGGTTGTCAACCTTTGACCTCAGCCAGACATATTTTGAAATGATGTGAAAAGAATTGCTGTGCTGTACGGCTGGCTCCTTACAGCTTTGCATGTCTGTCCTTGATGTCAGTCAAAAGTAGTTAACTGGCACCCATGGAGTCTAAAAAAAAAAGCTCCTTTAAAATATCAGTAATGACTTCTGTTAGCAAGACTAGCTCTTGTCAAGTAATGACTTTATGACATAAGGTATTGTTTATCTAGGCATCGTTCTCTTACTTGCATTTTAATGAGCCTAATTAATAATAAGTTAGAAGTCCTCAGCTATTTCTTCACAGCTGGACCATATGCACTAATTACACTGAGTGTGCAAACTTAGGCTAATCCCTTTGTCAAAAGAAATATTTTAATTTAAAAAACCTCAATGTACTTTTTTTCCACCTGATTACTAAAGATGTAATCTTTTCATACTGACAAATTTGCACAGAATCAAAGTAAACCTGGGAGTGGGAGAATTCTATAATTTATAATTTTTCTAGTGGTAGACTTCATTCTTAAAATAATTGAGAAAGATCATTCAAGAGCAGAGAGGTGTCAGGTTCATTTCGGATGTGCGTTAGGTTCCATAAAAGTAAGGGATAATTTTTAAGTTGAAGGATAATCACCAGTCTCTATGAAAAGATCCTTCCTGAATAGCAGTATAAAGGATAAATATACTTCGGTGCAAACAAGTTGGGAGTGTTTCTATTCTCAAAGTGCAACAGAATACATAACACCAGTCATACAATTGCCAAAAAGTGATGAGACACTATTAGTTCCAGTCTAATAATATTGTAGTCAATATTAGATCAAGTATTACTGTTTGAAAATAGGCAGGGTGATTTTTCCATGAACGGGTACATTTGCAAACTAGTGAAAAATATATATATTTTTAGTAATAATTACTAGGCTTTTTCTTATACAGTAATTTGCTTGTCTGATATATTGGTGTTTGATTATTTTTTCAGCCAGAAAAAGATCATACAATACTTTTACAAACCTTTGACAACAAATATAACTATACAGTTGTCCAAAAATTATAACATCAGGGCACATAAAGAGCTAGAATCAGGAACTAGAGTTAACTTCAGACTGATTCTATCATTATGTGAGGTCATAAAGTACCCTGATATCAAAATAGTAGTGGTATTAGGGATCCAGTTACTTAGAAGGGGGTATTAAATAAAAATTCAGTATTAAAATCCTGTTGGCAGATATGAAAATGGCCATTCATCAGAGGTCTATGTTTTCCAGCTCCATACCAGTTTAAACTCACATTTATTTCTCTTCATAGGAGAAGCAGAAATCAAAGAACCACCTTGGATGGTTACTCCCTTTTGACCTTTTTTGGTTTTTTTCCTAATTCCAGGCTGTTGTTCCAATGGGGTTGGCCGGCTGAGTGAAGAACAATGCTGGTGGCTCTTCTGCCTCTTCTGCATTTTGGCTGTACAGCTTCTTCTTGAACTGAGCACGTTTTCCTCAGCAGCTTCCATAGCTGTGTGTGTAGATATGTGAGCACGTGCCTTGGGAACACGTCCTTAGTATTAGATTCTGCTGATAGAACCAGCAGCTCTTAACTCAAAGAAAGCATTTCCCTATTTGCCAAAGGAATAAAGTGCTCCTGCACATGATCAGACATGAAGCCACCAGAGAACTGAAGAGTCATTCCTTACAGTGTCATCCCTCCTCCTTTAGATCTTCAGCTCTTACCCCTGTGCCAAGCCCAAAATACTTTCAGTTCTTTCAATCAGTTCCCCAATAACTGCAACCTCACCATCCAGCTGGGGTTTTTCTTAGCAGCTATGGTGTGTGCCTGAGCCCAAGTTTCTATTCTTAAAAAGTTACACTGCTGTGCATGGCTAGCAGCACTATTAGCTGAGGAATCCACAGGTATCCTATTTATTGGCATATGGTTTTCAGTGGCAGAACTTGAATGAGTAAATTGGAATGAGCAAATGTTGCTATCAGAAGGGAAAAAACTTTGGTCATAAAGTGAACATACTAAATGGTATACACTGAAAAAGTCTTTTCTGAAACTTTGGTTATAAAGGAATCCTACATTGACTAGACCTTTTTCCCAACAAAATATGACATGAGGCAGTTACCTCAGCCTGGGTGCACATAAAGGATATGAAGCCTTTCAGGAAAGGAAAAATTGACCCGATGTCATGAAATTTGGTTTGCCAGACAGAGACCCAGTTTCAGCCTGGAAACTCACTGATGTGGAACTAAAAGCAGTTATTTGTGGAATTTCTGCCCCCATGGGCTGGTCAGGGCCTACATTTGCATAATTCACATATTGTTTGGAGGCCTATGATGGCATTTCAATTTCGGGGGGGTTTTTTATATATATATATACAGGCAAAAAAATGATGTAAATGTGGATTTTCTTTTCCTTTGATCTGCTTGTTCTGTTCCTCCCACCTAAATTTTGGGGCTTTCACTGCAGTGTCAAGACAGTGAAATGAAGTGATGTAAGCAGGTAACCATAGGTTGACACCCTTTCCTCAGCACCAATCCTGATATTGCTCTTGCCACTATGGTCTATTCTATTGTATGTAGGTTCATTTTAGCTGTTTCAGGGAATTTCAGCAATTCCAGAATATCTTTTGTGAGGCTGTTTGGCCATGTAACAGATTTTTCCAATAGGAATTTTTTCTTGATCTGCCTAGTCGAAATTTTCAATTTCTTATTTTCATTCCAGTAGTCCTTGCTGCACTTTACTGTAGTTTTCTATAAATCATTTTTCCTTCTGGTTTATCCACCCTACAGACCACTGCAACTGTTAACTCATCCTCCCTTACTTGTTGCTTAACAAAGCTTTCACTTTGTATCTTCAGGCTATGTATCTTTACTTTGTATCTATCTTTCAACCTTTGTTTCAGTGAAGTGCTACTAACCTTTCAAGTATTGACTTTGCAAATATAATAGTTCTTTCATAATAAATTGCTCCATGCATAGTAGTTTGCATGAAAATTTAATAATGATGCTTTATCTTCTATTTAGAAAAACAGTCACAGTCAAAGGATATTTTTTACAAAACTGTAACAAGCTATTTTGTAATTTGGAAGAGAGAAACTTTCCAGGAATTAAATGAGTTTGAGGTTTTTATTCTATATTGTTCTCTTGGAAATCTGAATGCTATTGATTACTTGTCTGATGTGTAGTATTTCCTGGTTCTTATCAGACAAACAGGGTTAGTACTCCAGACAATGTCCCTTCTTACAGTTGAACACTTACAGTCTAACCCTTTGAGTCTGTCTCTCCATGCACAGAAAGCCTCTGCCTGCTCTGTGCAGTGCTTTCCTCTGTGAACAGACCTCGCTGCTCTAAAGGGCAGCATGCTACTGGTATAGACATTTTTCAGAAAAGACAGTTCTCCCTTCCCGTTTGGCATTGGCCTATGTTCACCTTCTTTCTTGCGGAGATGCACATTTTTGGAGTATCTACAGTACATCTAAGAGAAGTCCTTGGTGTCAGGGTGAGCTCTGGAGCCAGATGCTGTCAGCTCCACTGAACTCAATGAAACCTAGTGCTGAGCAGAGAGAAGAAGGCAGAAAGGACTCTGAGCTGAAGCTGAAGCTCAGGTGAAGTTCCTTCCTAAAGAACTGACAGTATTCAGGGCCTGGGCAAAGCTGCTGGAAATCGGCCTGCTTTCCTTTTTGGTGCTGTTATTATCTGTGGCAGCACTGCCACTGCCTGCTCAGGAACTCCAGTCCTGAACCAAGGCACAGGCAGTAAGAGACTAACTGTACCTAAATTACCTTCGCTGTACTTAATTTATGCTGATGCTAAGGTTTGTTCTCTCAGGACCTTCCAAATATAGACACAAACCCCTGTTTCCTTTGGAAAGCTGAGAATGTCTCCCCTCCAGAAGGTTAGTGCTCCAGTTTATAACCTTGATATATTGTCTGATCCTAACCTTGTTATTTAATTAAGTCTGGGCTCCAGAGCAGTGCAATTCTGAGGTGCTAATACCATGTTCAGTGAAGACGAGGACATTGCTCTGCTTTTTTCAAGGGAAAGCAGCAGAGTAAGGATGAGTGTTTAAACACAATGCAAATTATCAGTCACAGGAATTACTTTTAGTGTTATAAAGCCTTTTATTCTTCTTTTCTTCCCATAAAAAAAGATTCAGCTAATTTAGGTACCTACACAATTCTTTTTAGCAGTGATTAATGGATTAATCTAACCCTATGGAATTAGCGTATTAGTCTCAATATTGTATCAGATGTCAGATTATTTTTCTGGTTTAGGGCTTGGAGAGTTCATAGAACTGCTCTGGGAACCGGGGAGGGGTCTTTTTCCCTTTTTTTTTTTTTTTTGTTTTTGTTGTCATTATATTTTGTTTAGGCTTTGGATTCTCTTTTTTAGTACAGAGTACTATTTTTGAATTATGCTGCAAGCCTTACCTCTGTTCTCAGTCCTATCATACAGATTTTTCCAGGGACAGTAAGATTCCTGTTAAGAGCTATGGAAAGGCCTTTTCATGTATTGTTCCACTCTTTTTTTTGCCATTTATGGCCCTTTAAAATGCCATGAAATAGGTTAGCTGAAGGTTGCTGACATATCCAGCATTTACTATGGTTAAATAAACCTGCTTTATGTATAGTGGCAAGTTGTTTTGTGTTTTTTTTAAGGAAGCTATTTGATGTTGATCAGATCTTTTAAATGATAGAAGTGGTCCCAGTGGAGATGGATTAGTAAGCAGAGGGTAGATGAGGCAGTCAAAAGCGCAAACTGCAATTTACCACATGGTCTGTGTAATTTATCACACAAACGTCTCTGACACATACATGGTACGTGTGTATCCTACAAGTTTGATTGTGTTGTGCTTATCTACTTACTTAAGATGTTAGCCAGCCTTCTCCCAGTCCTGGAAAAAAGGCTAAGTTGCACTGGAAGTTTGCTACTATTTGGTCTACATAGCACGGTGTAATAATGAAAATATTTAAAGGAGAAATTCTTTGTGCTGAGGATCACCATAAAATTTATATTAAGACAGATGCTGAAAATAAGGCTCACCCTCAGGTTAGATACAAATGCACAAGAAAGAAAAACATAACCTTAAGAACCTGACACAGGTTAATTTAATCAGAAAATACTCTGTGTATGCCTACAC
The DNA here is from genome assembly GCF_020740725.1 of Corvus hawaiiensis. Classification (NCBI taxonomy): domain Eukaryota; kingdom Metazoa; phylum Chordata; class Aves; order Passeriformes; family Corvidae; genus Corvus; species Corvus hawaiiensis. The sequence continues at coordinate 98,212,307 of NC_063215.1, read as the reverse complement.
AACCTAAAGGCAGTACTGCACAGAGGTATCTGTGCTAGCTAATGCATAGCGATGCATTTTTTGTGGTCTGCAGATAACTGCATGGATATTAATGAGATTCAGTCATTTGTGCTAGAGGCAACATTTCTCCTAGATCATTTTATTTGTTCCATATTGTTATCTAGTGCTGCATCAAAAGGGTTTAGTTTGCTGGAGTTTCTTCAAAAATTACATCGTGAAAACAGTGCAGGCATCATGCTGTGTGCACCTGATAATGTTCTGCACCATCAGTAATTCCTACAACACTTTGTGCTTTTATGAAAACACTGAACCAGAATCAATGCTTTCATAGAAAGAGCCTATTGTTAAAAAAAAATAACACATATATGCTCATATATGCTATTTTTTTTTCTATTGGGACTACAGATCCTATATTGCTCCTTCAACAATGAGACTGTTACCAGTAAATTGTGAATAGTCACCACTTCTTGCTTACGTTTTAAATGAAAAATAAATTCTACACCTGTTAAGACAACAATGTTCACATGAAGAAAAACATGAGCATAAGATACAAGTTTAAGGATAGATTTTTAGTGATGACATAACTTAGAAAAGGATTAATAGTATTTTTCTATTTGTTAATATTGCCCAATTATTGATTGTAAATATTTGTATGTACAGCAAAGAGGAGATCCAAGTTCTAGGATGAAAATATAAAAGATTTTTGTTGTCTGAGGTTTGAACAAAGGGATAATACCCAAGACAGATCAAAATGAAATAGCTTGAAAAATGCATGAATTATTACAATTCTTTAAATACTTAAAAGTACAGTAGCCAAACAGAGGATGACTCCCAAAACCTCAATGGAGATAGACAACAGGATTTGTTACTCCTACCTGTGTGTATGTGAGCAATGAGTTATTTATCATCCCAGCTAAATTGCTGGTGAAAAATGGACTAAACACTGTACCTTGTTCTATTTTGAAGGAAGTACATTTCACATAATCTCATATTCGATGTTGAAAACCATGTGAAAGTTGCATTTTAAGACAAATTTCAGAATTCAGATGAGTTTTGCTTTGTGGAATGTTATGAAAATGATGTATGCCAGTCACCATAACCGGATTTGACTCGAGGTTTCTGCATAAGCCAAAAGATAGATTCCTTTATGAAAGTACTTTTTATTAATAGGGGTACAGCTTGAGATGGGTGCTTCTCAAGAGGGACCCCAAAAATATAAAACCCTGGGCAATTCTACCTTTACAATCCTAGTTCCTCACCTCTCATGCAATAGTTTGGATGAACAGTAATATTAAGGTCCGGTCTTACATTTATTTGCTGTTTCGTTACTAAGCTGTTCTGGCTGGTTCTGTAGTTACCTATTCAGTTGCAGTATGGTTGCTGATGAACTGGTACTTAAGAAACCTACTAGAGTTGCCAGAGGAAGCTTGTGACACGCTGTAAGTTTAATTATGTTCAATTCATTAACACAATTAGAGCTGTGAACAAATCTATCGACACAGCCAGAATCACTTAGAAACAGCTAGTAACGGGGACTTGTTTTCCATCCCTACATGTTAAGCATGATTCCCTGGCAGAATACATCAGTCAGTCATTTGGGAACATACATTTGATGCCAGGGGTTTCCTCTTTTTCCTGGATTAGATTAGTCATGTTTCAGCAGAAAGGCCTAATAATGAAAAACTACCTGAAAGCAAAGCCCTTAATGTGCTCTGACATCATGTAGTTGTGAATGATTCTTTTGCTAGATTTACCTAATGATCTGTTTGTTGATAAGGGAGAGATACATTTCAAGTCCAGAACTTGATGAAAATCAGAATTCCTGCATATTTTGGGGGAACCCCTCTGAGCGCTTTAGTTTTCTTCTGAGCATTTGTAACCAAGTAAGTCAGTGAAGTGACTGATAGGGGATTCAAGGAGAAATGTGTAGGAGAGGTCTAAGGGGGAAAAAAAATGCTTCCTGAAATTTCTGTTCTGTACTTTTGCCACAGTACCAACCCGCTCCCAAAACTCCCAAAAATTTCTGCGAGGTCAGAATACTCTTTGTGAAGGTCTTTTGATGCCATTGAAACCTCAGCTATTTCCCAGCAGCCTGACTGCACTTGGGCATGGCTTATAAATCCCCTGGTTGATTTCCCAGGCCCACTGTGATAAGTCAATCAGGCAGATGGAAGGAACTTACATGAAGTATTTTTGGGCTGTCTTCCCCAGTCTGTAGCTTGATTTCTCTGCTTTTCCTCCACCTCACAGGTTAGGAGATTTAAGGAAGTGAGCTAAGGTGGAAATTGCATCTTCACTTTCGACTGTGAGAAGCTTGTATGAAGGGTCCCTTCTAATGCCACGTTTGGGAAATATGTTCGGGTCAAGTCTCTGTAGTGCCAAGTTATTCCTAAAGATTGTTGAATGGCCCCAGGTTTGCAACTTATAGATGATGAAAGAATAAACATTGTGTGCTTATTGGTACTTTTCTTTTATTTTCTTTAATATAGTTTTAAAAGCTCTTTCACTTGAGCTTCAGGGCTTGGAATAATCCCAGATAAAATAGTAAGTTTCACACAGGTTTGCTTTTCCCAGGCAGCTAGGAACAGCCTAAAATTCACAGCCACTGGGAAATCTACTTACAGAGGTGTGTAGTGAAGCATTGCAGATGTAAAAATCATATAAACCTTTTGTAGGCACTTACAATATGCTAATTGCAGAGATGTATATAATACTATAGTAGAACTGTCTGATCTACCTTAATTACACTATTAAAAAACATATATACTGTACATACCCTATTTCACCAGCAATCCATAGAGCATCTGAGGGCTTTTAATAGCTATCATAAAAATAATAATAAAATATGTAAAGGACAAGCTACCATGAAAATTGCAGAGGAAAATGGTGACCTGTGTATTTTGAGATGAAGTGTCTTACCTGTATGTTATGGTGTTACTTACATTCACTAAACAGGTTATTGAAAGGATGCATTTGAGGGTTAGGTAACCTGGTGGGCTACTGCACAAGATTTCACATCAGAAGACTGAAGCCAAATTTGATTTTGGCTGTAAGTTATTTGGATTTTGGTAGGTTCCACTTCTTAATGAATCTTTCAATCAGGAAACTATGATGGAGTTTGGTATAATTCATCAGAATTAATCTTTCCTGCACAGGAGGAATCCATGGTAAGTGTGTCTGAGGCCATGAAACAGGTTGCAATGGAAAAGCTGAACTGCAATCTGACCAATTACGCCTTTAATGTTATTAAGCAAATAAAAAATAATTCACTGAGTTGATGCTAGGAGCATTATTCCAGAGCTAGTAATGGCCTGGTGATAACAGAGAGCCCTTTTTACCACTAACTGAGAGGCCGGAGAATGTGATGATCTGTAGTTACACACACATCTCACTGTGTAGCTCCAGGAAGAGGTCCCGGGCTGGCTAGACCCAGCACTTTTAGTTACATATACTCTAGTGTGGGTTCATGTGTCCATTCTGGGAAGCAACACCATACTCTGTCCATGCCATCTCTGTTTGGCACTGCACTGCACTGTGCTTTGTTGGACACACCTGCCTGATTTGTGCATCTGCAGGAATTTCTTCTACAGGGCTGAAATGTACCAGGGTAAATCAGTGGTGACTCCAGGAACTGATTTACCTGGTTTCTTTAAAAACCAGAAAGCTAAAAATGCTTCACATTTGTAAACAAACCAAAGCTTTCAATCTGTAATTATGCTTTTCACTGTCTTAACTCTGTGTTTTTCTTCCCGTTAGCTTTGTGCTTCAGTCTGTCAGTGCATAACAGCAGAAAGTCACTGTGGATCTCCCATTGCCTTAGCTGTGGTATGAAACTTCCCTCTCATGATCAGGGATACAGCTCTGCCCCTGGCTGCCAAATTCAGGCTAACCAGCCTCTTGCCTACAGCACAAGAACTGTGTCTGCTTGGAGTTTGCATCAGCAGAGTGGCTGAGACCAACTCGTCTGCACAGAAGCTGATTGATGAAGCATGATGCATCCCTTAATTAAGCAGAAGCTACTAATAAAAATGAACTTACTGGATGATTTGTGTGATTCTTGCAAGGCAGCCATATGTGCTGCACACTGGTAGTGGGAAAGGGTGGTATGCAGCTGATGCTGGGAAACTACAAAAGAGGAAACTTGTTAAGGGAGGCAGTTTGGGTGCTGTCACTATTCAGGGCAATCCATAATTAATGCCCTCCTCGCTTATCCTTGTTTCTGTGATAAGTTGTCCTTTCCTCTCTCTCTGCACCCTCTCAGCATTAGTCCTTGCCATTGCTGCTGCTCCCACAACTGCATCTATTTTTACTTCTTCTTTAGCTGTGACTGCAGCATTTGGGGGGGATAAAATTCCTTGAATCTGCACATCTGTTCCCTTTTCCGTGAGCCATAAGCATGTGTGTGTTTGTCTCAGCAAACCTTCACAACAGTCGGGGTCCAGATGCCTCTTCCTGGGCTTCTCTACAACACTTCACTGCAGCCTTTTCCAAAGGAGCTGGAATGGGAGCACACTTGATGCGCGGGATCAGGAGGAGGCTCCTGGAAGTCCTTCTCTGTGCCATTGGCCACCTGCAGTTGCTTTTCCTACATATGCCGTTCACCTCTAAGATCCAGAGTGGTTTCAGTAAGATGGTACAACCTTGTAGGGTTGTATTGCCAACTAATCAACTAAGTAACAGCCTAAAGGTCAGGATGTTGTAAAAACATGGCAACACTTTCTTGGTTACTGTCCATGATCCACAAGAATTCCTGCTGCGCACCAGAGATACGAGCACAGAATTTAAAGGGAGAAGTGATGTGTGACGCTCGTATCCTCAAGCTCCCTACTCCATATGTCTGAGAATTAAAATATTCCTTCCAGATGTGCGTTCCTTTAACAGGCTGAAGAAAACGGACTCTTTCACCTCATTTGCTTGGGGGACATGATAACATCTTCATGCAAATAAATACTCCTTTTCTGCAATTGTCCACAGTGAAAAACAGCAAAAAAAATCCCTTCTCCAGTATAGTCAATCAACTTCTGTTGAAAGCAAGCTGGCAATGAGTGGCAAGAGCTGTGTAGGAAAAGAACCTGAATTTAGCACAGAAGAAAGGCTGTCCTTAACACATGTGATACAGGCCTTTCATTCTGCAGGGCACAGCTAAGAGTGGAGCTGCAATGTTCAGTTTCCAATGCCACGTTTGAGAGTGAGATGGTCCTAACAAAGGGAAAACAAATGGTCAGAAGTCTAAACAGCAGCAAAATAAAAGAACTGGGATTCCTTGGTCTAAAAAAAATATTCAAAATAGCAGAGAAACATAGGAGTCATCTTTCTATTTGTAAAAGGCACTTGATTAAAAAAAAAAATAAACTTTTCGCCATGTCCTTGGTCTACAGAATAAAAAAATAGCAAGATTAAACTGGAGCAGTGTTGATTCAGAGTTAAACATTAGGAAAAACTTTCAAACAACAAGGATAGTTAAACACCAGAATAGATTGCCTAGGGATGTTTTGGAATCTGTGATTGGAGCTTTGTAAGAACAGGTTAGACAAACATCTGTCAGGAATGATTTAGGTATAGCTGATCTTGCCTTGGGGTAGGGGGATGAACTAGACGACCTCTAAAGGTTCCTTTCAGCCCTCTTATGATTCTATAAAAAAATACAGGAAATGATTGCATGTAGAATTGAGTTTGGCACCTTTTAGTAAATCTCATTGTTTCTGCTTTTCTGTTGTTCGCTTTGCAGCTCAGCCATGCTGAGGACTCCAGGTTTCAACAAGAATCTTAAAAGGCTGTTTGATGCCAAATAGTGCTCTGGTTCTTTTACACTGTTACATTTAATTAGGGTTTCTAATTAATCTTCTCTGTGTATTACACTATATCCAGCCATCAATGTTAATAAAATCTTTGCTCAGTTTAAAGATTCTCTGAAAGTTTCCATTTGGAAAGTGAGACCATCTGGCCTCTCTACCTCACTAGGATTAGATTCTGGGTAAGGCATACTCCATCTGTTTCTGAGATTCATGTACATATTACACAGGAATGTGTGTTGGGGCAAGGCTAAGGAGGGATTTCATTGCAAAGATAACTAAGATACACTCAGATCTGTCTAGAGAATCTCTTTGATATTCTTGAGGCAAAAAATAATTAAACTTCCTTTTCAAAGTGTTCTCATCATCTCTTCAGAGAAGGGTTATTTATTGCTTCCCATTGTGTGAGGTGAAGTCCTCCACTGAGGATATACTTCAATCCTGAACATATGTAGTATAAAATATTGAAATGGCAAACCCTGTTTCATAATCACGGGGGGACCCAGGAAAGATTCCTCAGCCTACCCTGGTCTTGCTGAGGAATCCCTGACATACTGGGAGATGTGGAACTGTGCTCCTGGCCGACCGCACAGCAGTGCAGAGCAAGCCCATATATTTAAACACAGTTTGTGAACTATGATGAGCCTGATCCCACCTCCTTGCTCATTCCTTCAGATCTTCTTAGCACCCACATATGGTGTCTGGCCTTTTTAAATAGTCAAATCAAATGCCATGGTTTACTAATCCTATATCTGATTTGGAATTGAACCACAGACTATACATTGATATGTAACAGGAATATCACTTTTCCAGGCCTTTTTTATTCAATTTGATTTTTATTCAATCACATTCTATAGACTGTATTCTCAGAAAAATGCCACATCCTATTGGATTCTCATCCTTCTTGACTGAAACCCACTAAGAGAAGAGCTTTTCAGCATTAAAACCCCTTCATTAAAAATTCCAATGAGTATGTGGAATTTCTTCCTCTTTTTTAGCATGTCCTGGTTTTCTTCATGTGCAGTTTACTGAAAAACACAGCCAAACAAGGAAACAAAAACTAAACAAGGAGCAGAAGAGTTTTGAAAGGGGAGAGTATGACAATTTGGCTCCTGGATGCAAAGAACCATTAGCTACGACTTAGCTTCCTTAGCAGAGCCATTTAGAACCTCAGTAGATAACAGTGACTTTCATTGATACTGGCAGATTTATGGGGCCATCATTAAAAAAGAGCAAAGTGGCCTTGATCAATGTTTTCAATGGATGAGGTACATACTTGCTTTCCATCAATATCAGACATGCATCACTACTTTTCCTGCCTATTCTTTTTTTTTTTTTTTTTTTTTGAGAAAATATATAAATTGTGGCCAAGGGAAGACTAGATCTTTTCTCGAGGCTCCCTGCCATAGTTTTTCAATGGAACAGACAGAGATCCACACAAAAATTTTCTCTGCTCTGCACATAACTCTTATCTGATAGGTTCCACTTCAGGTCTCCAAGTAAAGATTCAGATTATTTGGGCATCAATAGTGGTATTTTATATTTTGGAAAAAATCAACATGATTAATTTTCTTTGTTACATAAAACCAGAGATGGTATCTGTCTTAGAATCCATCACTGACTAACAAATAAAAGCAGGCTTTGTTATCAGAAGGGGCATCACTGGGATCACAAGGATGAATAAAGTATTTTCAGCTTCTGATGACAGTTGACATAGAAATAACGTTTGCCCTTCTTTAATGTTGGGGTTTAGGTGCACTTTTTTAACAGTCAGCTCTGTCAAAAACTGCAAAGTGTTAAGCATATCCAATTTTGCAAACACTTTCAGCAACCCATCAAAGTATTATGATGAAGAGCCGTAAAACACACACCTGCTCCCTCTGAGGTCCCAGGAGTGGTTCACAGCAAGGGGTGGCAAACAGTGTCTGAATAGCCCAGTAAACCAAGGGAACTGCTGGATTGGGCCCATAGCCAGGACCCTGACCAGAGTTAGCCCCATCACTCTGACTTCTCAGTTAGATTTTAAATCTCTCTTGTAAAGCCATTTTTTCTACTTATAAAATTTTGAGTAAAATAAAAATAAATTTTGAGCAAAATCCTTTTGCCATCTGTAACTACTTTCTCTTGTTAGAGAATATACTGAGTTGTTTCTAAGATTATTCATTTAAAAATTCTGCATAGCAAGTGCCAAGACTGATCCCTCTAGTCCTTGCTTCTAACTCCTAGATAGCAATAAAATACTTAATATTTGAATTGATTTCCTAATTCTATGTGACAATCTGAGTAACAGATGTATCAGCTAAATGTGTTCTTGCTGTGAAGAGACAGTTTATCAACATATTTTGAGAAAACAGCATGGCTAGACTCCTTTTATCAGTGTAAAAACTGGGGCAGCCTACTAGTTCTCAAGCTCAGCAGAAGGTTAGTAGTGACTTGTTCAAGGTGAATCTTCTCTCCATCTATCTTTATGTACACATAATGAGGAGAAAATCTGAGTCTTCCAAATTTCAGCTGTTTATATAAGATCTTCATATTTATAATGGAATCTGAGATTCCCCAGAAGAAAGAATTCTCAAGAATCATTGGCACAGACATTGTTATTTTCTTCCCAAGTGGACATAAACCTACCATTATATTTTAAAAAAAGTAAATTATTAGTTCTGGCTAGCTGCTGGACTTTGAGAAAAATCTGTGAATAACAAAACTACATCAAACATTCACAAGACTGAAACACAAGTTTCACTTCTTTCTAATTTCTTAAATTATCAGAAAAATATTTTTCACCTGTTAATACAATCAGCTTTGTAAATAAATACCTGTACTTTCTTTGCCAATTCTGTATCTGCTCTTAAAAAAGAACTATGATGTAAGAACACATTTTTCCAGCTTGAATGCCCTCAACAAGAACAGCTGTGAAAATCTTTTGCATCTGACCACCTTTACAAGTTTGTCTATATCAGTCAGATTTGTGCAGAGTGGAAGCAAAGACGAGTGAGACATGAGCAGGTACTGTCAAAATCTGTTGATATTTGGAGCAATCATTATTGAAGAAGAACCAAACTAATGAAAGGAAATTATAGGGGACAGAAATAAAGATACTCAAGAGCCAGATTTTACATTAGTCATTTGTGGGGATCTCAAGACGGTATCATGGGAGAGATTTTCAAAAATTGTAATGTTCTCTGAATTCAAGCAAATTATTAAGTGTACAAACCCTCACACATACCCACCCTTACTCAGAGCTTCTAAAACCTCCCGCAAAAGGGCTATGCTTGCACAATGTGCCTCTTTACATTTTTAGATAATAGATAGGTAGATAAATGAACCTGCCAGAAACATTTTCAGTCAGTGGAGATACTCTCCCAGTCCACATGTGGTCAACTACTGGACTGCTACTGAACATCAAATGAACTTCCACATGCCATTCCCAACAAAGCTGTGAATTTCTAAGTCCATGCATGTGGAACTATTGCAGCGCTGCTAGTTCCCGGTTGGCCATAGATTTGTAACTTGTTTGTTAACCTGACAGAGATGTAAGTGGATTAAATATTGAGGCAGCAAAAGCAATTTGTCCCTTTTGGTACAATTATACTGGAGAAGGAATCATGCAGTCTCCACTGTAAAAATAAAATGTTGAACAAGAATATGTACAATTGGAAATCTTTCAAACATCTCAAAGATGATTATTAAACTTACTTTTATTTGGTGGTTTCATCTCAACACTGTGAGCTGTGAGAAATTAAATAAGCATATTGATAGTTTTTATGAGAAATTAAATACACCATCACTGTTTTAACATTTCTAGAATGTGCTGGTGCTTAAACAGAAATAAAAACTTCAGAGCAACAGGAGCAAGTATTCTTGTTTTTTAACAAGAATCATAACTTGTTATTGTAAATGATTAGATCTCACCCTTTGATGATGCATTTGTATGGAGTCATCAAAAACCTTTCCTGATTCTTGGTGTTCAGCAACAGCTGTGAGATATATGACCATGAATAGAAATGAATGAGAGCTAAATCATGTGTTAATCATTGCCAGAAGTAGGTCAGACATAAGCTCTCTCTCGATGCTAACAGACACAGCTGTCTGTCACGGTCATCCTCCACAACTGTCATTAGACTGCAAGTGACGAACTAACAGGTTGCAGGAGCTGTGGTACCAGGCAATGGAAAGTGCTCTCAGTCAGAATTCTTCTCATGGGCAGCATGGGTCTACAGCAAATTCCTTACCACAGAGATCTGGCTTTGAGTCACTGTGCATAGATGAAGAACTACTGCCATCACTGCCTTGCACAAAGCCCTCAGTAACTCATGCCGTTGCCCAGAGCAGCCCTTTCCCTTCCATTTTCCTGTTTAAAGCCTGGATAAAGTGCTCCCAATACTCACAGTATATGTCACTAGCTGGACTACATGAGCAGGATGTTTCTATGGTTCTTCCAGTCACTACTTTCTTTGCCTGTTTCCCATGGCTCTCAAACTTACACTCTCTTTTGCCTTTGTATTAAATTTCTTTTCCTTTTGATATCTGAAAAAGGGGCAGCAAATAGGAGGATCTGTACTGAGTAAGACGCATCAAAACTTGTGAAACCATACCAAGGTCTATCCCCAAAACAGACCCCTGAAAAAATGTAATGGGCAGAGAGCTGGACAAGTGTGTGTGGATATAAATATATAAATATATAAATAAAAATATACACACACACACACACACATAAATGTAACTCTAAGCCTAACCATAAGCTTAGCCCTAACCCATTCCCTAACCCTGACCCAACTCTAACCCTAAGACCTAACCCTCTCAGTTGTTCCCAGTAGCTTAAAGTTTGGTCCCAGTCGCTCCCAGTATGATCCCAGTCCCTCCCAATTGCTTCCAGTAGCCCTAAGTGTGGACCCAGTAGGTGCCAGTTGCTCCCAGCCTGTGCCCAGTTGGCTCCCAGTGTGGAAACAGCAGCTCTCCATAACTCCAAGTCAGGTTCCATTCACACCCACTATAATTCCAGTCTCTTCCAGTATGATCCCAGTGTGATCATAGCCACTCACAGTATGGTTCCATTCACTGCCAGGATGATCCCAGTTGCTTCCAGCGTGGTTCCAGCTGCTCCCGATATCAACCCATCCACTCCCAGGGTGATGCCATTTCCTCCCAGCGTGATCTCCCAGTCACCACCAATATGGTTCCAGTTACTCCCAGTATGATCTCAGTTGTATACAGTCTCTCCCACTATATCCCAATTGCTCCAGCATGCTCCCAGTTGCTCCCAGTTGCTTCCAATCTGATCCCAGTTGCTCACAGCCACTCTCAGTCACCCTCAGTGTGATCTCAATTGCTCCTAGTATATACTCATTGCCCCACAACGGGGTCCCAATTTCCCCCAGCATGCTCCTAGTCACTCCCTGTATGATCCCAGTCACTCTCAGTGTGGTCCCAGTTGCCTCCCGCATGGGCCCAGTCATTCCCAGTTCCTCCCAGTGTGTTCCCAGTGTGATCCCAGTTGCCCCTACTATAGTCCCAGTCACTGCCAGTACCATCTCAGTGTCGCCAAGTGCAGACACAGTCATTTCCAGTTGCTCCCAGTTTCCCCCAGCATGGTCCAGTTGTTCCCAGTGTTGGCCCCTCCAGTATCAGTACAGACACTCCCAGTATATCCCAGTTGCTCTCAGCACACTCGTTCCCAATCATCCCAGTTGCCCCAGCATGGTTCCTGTTGCTGCCAATATGATCTCTTTCACTCCCAGTATGTCCCAGTTGCCTCCAGCACACACCTGCCATTCCCAGTTGCTCCCAGTAGCCCCCAGTATGGTCCCAGCACTACAAATGGGTGTTTGAGTTCACTTAAAGAATCACCGGCGAGGGGATCAGTAAATACTGATTTAATATTAAGCGACAGCATGACAGAGTTCATTGGCAAAGGTTCACTCTGCTACTTAGGAGATGGTTAAGGCACACTGAGGGAAAAAAAGCAACAAACAAAATCCAGTCCATCAAAACAGAAATAAACTGAGAACTGTGTGTGTGTGTGTGCGTGTGTGCGTGTGTGTGACAAAAGGATAGAAAGGGCAAGGACAAAAACGAGTACAGCCTAAAGGCTTAAAGGCACTCAAAAGTACTTAAACTTGATTTATAACTTAAATTTAACTTCTTTACCAGCCTAACTTACTTATATATCTAAGGTACTTAAACATCTAAAAGAGCAGCATTTCTCCCAGATTTGCCATAGCATTTGCACACTTGTATGCACACAGGCATAAAGAGTCAGTGCAAGGTACCTGTGAAAAATTCCCCTTGAAGGCAGTGAAATGCTCACCTTGGATAACTTTGCATCTTCTGGAAGGGTGAAGGGCTGAGCCTGAAGGAGTTGGGGTGTCAGCCCAGGATCATTCAGCGATCCTCTGAGTACAGCAAATGTGAGAGTTCCCTGGCTCTGAGAGGCCCTGCTCAGAGGGAGGTTGCTGGTGGCAGCCACTGCTGTGCAGGAGAACTCCATGGGTCTCCTTTTGGACTGCTGTTTATAGGCTGCAGGACAGTGGGCTTCAGTCACAACAATGCTTCTTCCTGGCCACACTTCAGGTCAGCACCCTTTCTTTGGAAGTGTGAGAACAAGGATGTTACACCATTCAGGAAAAAACCAAAATAGCTTCCAGGGCTTTTCATAAAAAAAAGTGGGAGCTCACTAGACAGCACAAGTTCCTGGGAGCAGACTATATATATATATATACATATATATGTATATATATGTATGTATGTGTATATATATATTTCTCTGCTCTTCTGTATCTAGTTTAACACTACAACAACTACGTACTTCAGGGGAGTTGTAGGTGATCCCATTGATTGTAAAAGACTTTGGAAACAGAGCCTAGCAATATGGATGATTTAAGTAATCATTTGGACCAAGGAGGATTTAGGATTATTCGAACTTTTAGAAAATATATCATTTGAACTTTTAGAAAATATATCATAAGATACATTGATATATTCTGAGTGGGATTAAGATATAAACTTATTCAGTCAGACAAAGAGTTGCATAATGATTATGTTTATGGCACTGTCAAAGATGTGTTCAGGAGACTGGGAGGAAGTCAGAAGGACCCTTCTGACTCAAATAAATGTCCGGGTTTTGTTTAAGAGCCACACAGACTGCTTCAGAATACTCCATTTGCTCTGCTGCCTAGAGCGAAAGATTGATGGCAAACCAATTCTCCTCTCATCTGCAGATGGCAACACTTGGTGGAGGAGATGCAGGATCTTAAGAGGGAGAGAAATATTGCAAACAAATATTTTAAAGATTTGAGCTTTTTACTCCCAATTGATCTTCAACTAATTTCCATTGAAGACTTTTTATGCCACTATTAGCATATAGTAAAAGTATCCTAGGATGCAGGGGAAATGGATCCAGTGGGAGGATAAAAGCAAAGCTCAAAGAAAGAAAACCATGGGGGTGAATGATTCCTAGCAGGTACACAAGAATCTCACCTACATGGATTTGAAAAACAGGAAACATGGAGCCAACAACTGCCTTCTGAACTGAAGTGAGACCCATGTCAGTGACTGTTTGGTCAGTGCTGAAACACAGGTGATTACTAGGAATAGGTGAGATTATTATTGCTACAAAAACATAAAGTATAAGCAGCCCATTTCATTTTTTTTTTACATATTATGTGAATTTTCTCCTCTTAGCAGTGATTCACTGGCCCAGATTTTGATCAAAATACCAATGAGAAAAACCAAGAACAATCCTACTCAAGCCAGAGAAGCTACATTAAGGGCACATTCAGAGGAAATTTAGCACCTGTTTTGCTCATGTATGAATGAGCACAGACTTACAGCTCTAGCTTGCTTTCTTTTTCTTTCTTTCTTGCTTGCTTTCTTTCGTTCTTTTCTTTCTTTCTTTTCTTTCTTTTGTCTTTCTTTCTCTCTTTCTTTCTCTCTTTCTTTCTTTTCCTACCACTGAGTAGCTCAGACTTTATAAACCTGAAGAAAAGATGACAAAGGTTGACAGTAGAAAATGATCTGACGGAATCAAATGAAGAATGTGGACAAGGAATCACCACCATCCCATGCTACAAACTTTGAATAAGTGAGAAGGTGACTAAGCCTAGCCTCACCTTCTTCTCACAACAGTACACAAGATGCATCTCTCTCAAATTTATTAGCACTGTCCCTTCCTAAAAACTGAGTCATTGTGAGCTTGTCCAGACTGCAACTACAAGTGCCCCTTATTTGTACCATGACATACAGAATGTAAAAGGCTGGGGTTTTGACATTGTTGAATATCTTCAGCCAACACAAGAACAACCTTAACTTTCATTAGACAGCATAAATAAATTAAGGGTGAAAAAGAGGGTTCAGTTTGGGATAATTCTGATCTAGTTTGTACATGTTATTAGCTGTTATAATAATCTAAACTTGTATTTGAGGATGTGACCATGTCACACGTACAATAGCACCAGTAAATGGATTTTTTTTAACTGTTATATACATAGAATCTCAACAATTTTCTTGAAGTGGCTGAGTGATTTATCTCAACAGATTTCTGCACTTGGGATTTTCTTTACTCAAAGATGCTCAAAGGAAGCAGTTTAATGCAAACTCTCAATATGTCACATTTTGGCAGTGATTGCTTAATGCAGCAGTGCACAAATGAATTGCTCCACTGCATCCTCTGATCATGAATATGAATCGGAGTACTATAAACTGAACTCAATGTACTGGTAAGTGACTGCATCTGATTGTGCCAGCAGCCAGATGATTTTCTCATTAATGAGCTGAACTATTAAAAGATGTAAAATATGAAGCCAAGCCAGCATTGCCCAAGCCTCTTTGCTGACATTTTTCCAGGCCTACCAGAAAGCTTTGTCAACTAGTGAAAGAAAATTCATCCCAAAAATCCTTCTATGAATGAAGACAAATAAAAGCTTCAAGGGGCAAATTCTGTTTCAGATTACATGGATGTGACTCCCTTGTAGCATTTCTACTTTAGTATGGGACAACCCAGATTTTGATATTAACAAATTATGCTCCTCTTTTGCTTTTCACTCTCTGCTATTCTGCGTATAGGAGCCCATGGCTGCCAGGAAAAGACAGAGAACATCATTTGACTAAGCAGAACTTCTAAATTCATTCAACTGAGAGCCATGGGTTTATGGAAGGCTTGTGGCAAACAGATCCTTTGGAATAACAGTAAGCTGTTAGAAATATTTTTAATTTGCATGTTTTCAGAGTCTTATTCAATTTCAAGCACTGATGTGTAAAACTCCATTATTGTTTGCAAGCATCACCATGTTGCTTTGCAGTTTAAATATGGCCCCATCTCATTTGAAAGCCCCTGCAGTACAAGTCCAGAATGAGGCATCTAGATCAGTTGCAGAACACCTAAAATTTCTAGATCTCTGCTCCTATAGAAATGTGACATGTGGATAACTACAATAAAAAAAAAAAAAAAAAAAAAAGAAGAAGAAAAAAAGAAGAAAAAACTCCAAACCTGTTTCTTGAAAGCTCCAGTACAGGACCAGAAAAGTGAAGACCGTATCTGCAGGCACCACCACTACTATGGCAAATCTGCCTCTAGAGGGCATTGCAAGCTAAATGTTTTCCCTCACAAGTGTTGAGAACATCTTGGATCAGCCCAGAAGGCAGTTCTTAAATTACCTAAATTAAGAAATTTTGCTGTGTTTACTACATCAGTTATGTAGCAGTCAAAAAAACTATTGGGCAGCAATACTGAAGGATCTTTAATCCACTGAGCAACAGCAGATAGTTTTGGTAAGAATAGATGTTACCAGACATTTTCTAATATACCTGAAGCTTCTCAGGATGAGACAGGTTGTGAGCCAATTTTTGCACATAGCTCTTTCCTTTTAATGCCTTTGCCTGCATCTTTCTACGAGCACTGCCGTCCCCACAAGTGGTTGAATCCAAAGATCATTGGTCTTTAGCAAAGAGGTGCAAAGCAGCTTTGAACCCTCAGCACCTGGCATGTAGAGGCCAGTGCATCTGATACAAACCAAACATCATTATTATTAAGGTCTATGATCTATACAAATTGCTCAGATATAGGTGGGCATCAAGGTATTAGGTTCCAGGCTTTTTGTATGTAAGACAAAAATATGTAAGTGACACACCATGAGATGCTCTGGTAGTGCACTGGGAGGATGGGTTCTTCCCAGTATGTGCTGTTTTCTAAAGGTGTTGTTAAGCCTCTGCAGACATGCAGCAGGAAAAATCTAAACAGTATTTTTTTTCCTCTGCACATGTAAACTAAAGCAGTTCAAATTACAAAAACTACTTTTCTTCTGCTGAAAAGCAAGGGCCATTCTTGTCTTGCTGCATGCTGAAGGCCCTATTTTGTTATTGCAGAGAGCAGCAATCCGGTCCTTTGCTGTAGTTTGGCTATGGATGTTTTACTATTCACATTTGTTAAACTACAATTAACTGAAATACATTCAATACATTCCTCTTTTTCTGAAGACTGATATTTGTCAAATTCCCTACCATCACAGTGATTCTTCTTGATTTTCAGGTACTGCTGTGAGAGTTTTGCTAAATGTCATAGTAAACTACATTTCTAAGAGGCTACAAGTCTTGCAGGGTCATCAAGGTCCAGGAGTTCCTTACAAATTTTCAGCTCATTTTCTGGTGCCATTCTGTGTGTTAAGATTTTGTACTGTGAGAATAGATTTTAACATCTCCTATAAGAAAGAAATGTCTTCTCTGAAGTACATAGCATGTTATAAACCAACAATTTTATTAATAAGGAAAACCCAGAGTATACAAAATGTTAAAAAAAACATTATTCAAATATACTCGAAAAAGCAATTTGATAATTAAAACAGAAGGGGAAACTATATCAGTAAGAAAGTTATACAGGAGTAAAGTAAAACCACTTACACTATCAGTATTTATACTGATAGACAGTTGGTTACATAAGGACATCATCAAAATTCTTCCTATCTTGTTCATTATATTACTGCAGTGAATAGAAATATCAAAATTTTAGCTTTAACTGGCTTTAGTTAAAACTGTAAAACATTTTGATTTAAGCAAGACAGCAAAACAAAATGGCCCCTCTAGAATAATTATTAAATAGTTTGTCTAAATGTAAATGAGAAAGTGATGGATATACTTAATGAGAAATAAAAGGATTCCGGGATTATACTGTGGCCACACAAAATAGTTTGGATGCTATGTGCTCATGAATGACATAAATTCTGTTTGAACTCCAGATAAAGAAAATTGGGTTCCCTGTGAAATACAATTTGCAAAAGATGCCCAAAATCCAAACCTCACAGGTAATACGTTTGCTACTTTATTAGTTTTGTGGATGCTTATTTATCTAATAAAGTAAACAGACCTGGTTTTTATGTAAGAATGTTTCTGGTTATCTACACAGAAACAGAAAAGCTTTGGTATTTTTTTGGTAAGAGGAGGAAAGGTGTCTGTGTATCAAACAATTCCCACTGGAAGTGTGTAACCTCCTTCTGCGCTCTGGACCCTCAGCTATGAGCACTACCACCCTACAGTACGGTCTGAGTGGGAGGCTTTGCTGTGTCCTGGGGTCAGAGATACTGAAAGGAAGAAAGAGAAAGATTAATCTGATAAAGGCATTGCCATTTCTAATCGGACTGATGGGAAACTGTGGTAGGAAGTTAAAGAGGCAACACAGGGTGAATTACTGTAATGAACTACCTTAAAGCTGGAGCAATCAAATAGATAGCTCTCACATATAAAAATTACTGTGCCATCTTTATTCATCAACAGTTTTGCACAAGTGTCTCATGTTCAATCCCTTCCAGGAACAACTAAAGCACTCTGATACATTGGATCAGATTAAATCTTATCTGGGAAACTCAGCAGCTGGGGTGGCTGCTTCCCACTTTCCAGACTTAATTTTTCTTAATACAAATAAACTTTTTAAAGCTTCAAAACAACAAACTCCATAAAGTAATACCAGTAAAGCCCAGTGTCTGCTGTTGCAACCTGCTGGAATGGAGTTGGAAGGGCTTTTACTATGGTGTGTGGTAGCAGTAAAACTTTTTCAGATAGCCTGGCAGGCAAAAACCTAGAGAAGGGAAATTTGTGACTCCTAGTTTATAGAATCATAGGATGGCTGAGGTTGCAAGGGACCTTAAAGATCATCCAGTTCCAACCTCCACGCCATGAGCAGGCACACTTTCCACTAGACCAGGTTCAGAAAGTATTGATACAAGCAGACATTGAGGTTTTCTTCACATTTATAGGGGCCAGAAGAATCAAATGAAAAAAACTAGTAATAAAAAGCCTACCACTAAATAACAGATAAACAGATATATTTGATTCAAATATAGTCAAATGAAATGAAAAGCAAATATGGTATCATAGAAAACTCAGCATAAAACTCCTGTAAAAATTCACTCACATGATTTTAAGAATCAGCTTATAGTTTGATCTTTAGATATGCTGAGATCTTCCCATGATGCTGAATTCCTTGAGCCTTTTGAAGTGGACGGGCTCTGACGATACTCAATATTTTGCAGGACTGCTTGCTAATGGACAGAGGAAACAAGTATCAGTTTTGTGTCATCAAATGTGTTCTTCTGACCAAGCATCACACGATTATGTACTCACAGCATACGGGACTAGGAGTAAATGCACAGGTAGTGATAAAGGAAATTAAGTGGAAATAGAAAAACTGATCCAGTAATAAGGTATATATGTTTTCAGAACTCTTTTTTTTTTCAAGACTGAAATTCTTTCACCCACAGAAATGCTAACAGGATTTTAAATAGTATTTTATCTTCCATGTAGATGCCTATCCTGCACTTCTGAAGTCACAGATTGGTTAAGGATACCCAACAAGACTGAAGATGATGAACAACCCTGATGAACCAGATATGTTTATAGTTGTGAGAAAAAAAAGAGATATAAATTTCTAAACTTTTTTTCTTTTTTAGAGTTAACCTCACTTACAAATGTGTAATAAAGAAATGTGATTCCGAGTATTTTATTTGATGACTCTGGTTTTGTATCCTAAGTTGTTAATACTAAATAAAATATAGCAGAAATAATTTTCTTAAGATAAATTTTTTTAAAAAATAAATATTTTTGATAAATCTTGGAAGCCATATTGCCTAAATATCAAGCAAAATCACTTAACATTACTTCAGACACAGTACAAATCACAAAAGGTGTATTTTATGGGACATTCAGTCAACATGCTGCTGTATATTTGCTGAAATACATTTATTGACTACTTTTTATGTGTCTTATAGTTTGTAGTTTCCAGGACAACTATGCTATTTGCCCAGTGCTGGAGTAAGTTTTTCCAAACTTTTCAAAGAGAGCAATCGATGAAAACAGTGTTTCAAAGTCCTAGAGAGAAGAGAGACAAAAAAATGATGTTAGGCTTAAATGAGTTTGCCTTTTTTTTAAGGTATTTCAGAGTTCTAAATATTGTCTTCTAGTTACATTTCATTATGTAAGATAGAATGTAAATTATGCAAAACAGTGAATATTAAATATACATTTTTACATTATATGAATATTACCTTGAAGAGGAGCACAAGCATTGTTTTAATTGCAAGAAAATATGTATTTTAAACTCTCAGCCACTATAAGAACTGCAGAAATTTCCTGCTCTAGAAACTAGATTTTAGAGCCTTTGGCAAATCATGGTAAACAAAAGTTTATTCTCCTCCCTGGAAACCAGGCAGGTTAAGGAAAGCACAACAGCCCTGCTATATTTTAACTTTTCTACCTTGCTTAACTTTGAAATATGGATACTAAACCAGCTCCATAAGAAATGGTAAAAAAAAATTAATATATATTACGTAAATATCAGTGGCAACAAATTGATTAGGAGAAGCAGGGTGATCCCTGAACATGTGTTTTTCCCAGGAAAAGTTCTTACTTATTACATTTAATTTTTTAAATGCAAATGCTTAAAAATCTAAATTGAATAAGGGAAACACAAATGAAACTATGCCTTAAGAGTACAATGTCAATTCAGCCAACAAACGAGAAAGTAAAACAAACTAAGTGTTGTAAACTATATTTTATTTGTCTACTTACTAATAAATACTCCTGGTAAATTATTAGCAAGTCCATGGTATTTAGGATCAAGGTATTACAGTCCTAATAAAATTATTTTCTCTGAACCTGAAATACTGAGGATAGTATAACAATAGAAAACACTTGGTTTACATTAAAATGATTTTTACTTTTAGAAAGTAACATGCCACAGATTAACTCTCAGCTTTTTAGGATTTGATGGTTCATTTTTAAGAATTCTCTCTGAATACTTTGTACTGTTTTCTATTGACAACAAGTAGCTCTGCAGAAGTGGATGAAATTGAAACATCTTCATGGGATGTCTGAGGCCATGAGTGAATGAAAGTGAAGTTTTATCTTTTCAACTCATTTCCCAATTTGAAAGGCTTCATTTTCTCTTAAAAAGAGAATAAATTTTTTTTTTTTTTTTTTTTTAATGACATGAAACAGAATTATCACTCCCTGGACAATTTGGATTTAGCTGCTTCACAAACAACAGTTCAGCTGCATCTCTACAAACAGAGCACCTCTGAATTCTAGTAAACATCATGCAAACACTGACTGGTCCCACCTGCATTTCATCTGCATTGCACGTTGCCAAAATGGAACCATATCATTTCTTACATCTCATAATTAAATTTGTTAACTATGATTCCTCCAAAATTCTGGTGCATAAATCTTAAAATAGCAAGGCAGATATACACTCAAAATTAAATAATCTGTGTGTGGTGTGAAAGTGAGTACTATTCCATTCTTAAATGATTCACAAGATTTACTTTTTAATCTTTCTCTATGCCTTTGACTGGCCAATTTCTTATTCAACAGAAACAGCCTACTTGCTTATTTTCATATTAAACTTTAAGCATGGCACAATATTCTAATTTTCAGTGTCTGTTCAGCATCACAAGCACCTTCTTACTGCAGGAAAAGTTGTCCATATAATTATTATAATAAATATTATAGTATCTCCAACACAACTGCAAATGGTTTTCTTCTAAAGTGAAGCTAGTTATATTTAATTCAGTAAATTAACCAGACTAATTCTGTTCATGGGAATGGAAAAATCAACAAACCAGCTTTAGTTGCTGAGAAAGCAAGCAGATAATCCGGCAATAATTTAGGATTAAGCAGTAATTCAGAGCAGAACACGATATCCATTATTTTTAACATAGGAAGTCTCTTATTAATTAACGCGCAGGACAGTTACGTAGAGCTTAACAAATCGTGAACAGTTTAACAAGTGGTGAATGTTGGGTGAGACAGGGAAACCAGTGAAACCTGTGCACCCCCCATATCAGGATAAAATCAGGAATGGGAAGGCTGAGCATTATAGAGATCTTCATTTGCTGGAGCAGACGGCTTTTGCTATTAGGATTCCTGGCCAAACAAAAACAATTGGCTGCCAAAATTACCTCCTTGGGACGATTTAGGAGCCTTTGAAGTGAACAGTGTTTTTGAGCTGGAACTAAGCCCAGGTCCAGCTTCAAACTCAAATCAAAATGACAAAGAGGAAATTTTCTGTGCCACACGCCCCCGCAGTGTAAGATTACTTTGGTTTGGCAGCTGTACTGTTTATCTTGTTATTTAAAACTATTCCACTAGATGCTCACAACTGAGCATTTAAACAACTGGCTTTGATTATGACGACAGCAGTTATGTTTGACCACATTTAGGAAACATTACAGAGTCTGATGGATAAATAAAAGCATGCTGACTTTAGAGTTACATTAATCAAAGAAGTTAAGAATGTATACTAGATAAATGTTATGCTAGAATTAATATAAAATATAAATATGTTTTTAGGAAAAAGATCTTGTTTCTGTTGTTTCTGTATTTGAAGATAAAGATTTTAACCAGATTTCGACAGAGAGATAAAGTAAGGCCTGAAAACACCACCTGGCCTTGCAAGATCTACCTCACAGAACTGAAGAGAGTCTGTGTTACTGTACCATTGTAGCAGCATAAAGGGAAAGGAATTGGAAGCCAGGTTCTCACGTCCATCTAATGTGATGGTGAAACGACAACTCAAAACATGCAGGGAAGCCCAGCAATGCACTGCTCATTGATTCTGATAGGAATCATATTGAATTTAAGCTATTTGCTACATGGCATAGAAGTTATGAAGTTATGTAAATAATCCTTTTGAAGAACATAGGTTGTGAGTGGAGAAAAACTGGCTTCTTCAAAATTAGTTTCACCATCAGTTCCTCACTGTTGGTAGCTGGAATGAATAGGCTTACCAGTATGAATTCACACATATTGGTGAGCTTGACCCTATAGTTTTGCACTCTCAGGATCACGGGAGCACGGAGCTGAGCTTTACGGAATTTTTCCACAATGCATTCTTAAATCATGTCATATAATTCTCAGCATCGGAGACCTGTAATTCTCAGTACTGCAACCTACTTTTAAATTCCCAAACAAAGTTGTTTGTAATGCTTCCTTTTTAAACTTGTCCAGCTTTGACTCCTTTCACTCTTGTAAATTTTAAGTGACTCAAGTTCAACTGACAGAGCTTAACAAAACCTATGGACCCTTTCAATACATTTGACTACTTGAGCTTGTGAGCTCATCAGCTCGAAACAATGGAGTCAAAAAAGGTGGCATAAAGCCACCAAAGATTTGTCTCAATCAGCACTCTGATGTCATAATGAGACTTGCCAAATGGTTACATAGTCTATATTTGGAATGTTATTAAAGCAAATTCCTAAGACATTTTTCATCTGACTATGCAGACTTACATAAATACAGATCACGTACAAACGCTGGCAAATGAACAAGACCTTGTAGACCTTCATATTGGTTTGGAGGCCTTTGAAAATGCCTTCTGTGATATTCTAGAAACAAATTTGTACTAACAGTGTTTCTCTCCAAGCAATTTTGAGAGTACTCTACAATATCCTGTAATATAAAAATGTAGTTCAAAATGAGATAGGAATTACAATTGAGTATCTTCTTGGAAATGTAATGAAGTAGAAAGTCAGCTGCCTCAGACCAAAGCAAGAATAGACAAACAGCAGTAGCATATCTACTCACAGATTGTAAGGCAGAGAGCACTATTATTACCATTTATCCTCAGCTTCTGCACACACACTTCAGGTAATTTCATATATCAAATCTCTGAAGTCCATAATAATTATGAAGCTGTTATGCATGTGATAAACTTGGAACAATAAGCATACAATAAACTCACATTATCTGATTTATAGTATAGCATAGTCTTTTCTTTCTCTGTAATGACAAAATTTGGGTTTGCTGAATAAGCAGGGATTTGGTTGCATAAATGGAGGTTAAAGATGTGTTAGGTTGTGCGAATATAGATTTCCTTCATAGGTGAGTAGAAGCAACATGTGCAGAAGTGTCAAATATAGATTGTATAATGAAAAATATTCTCTGTAATGTAAAGCATTCCATCAATAGCAGATATTCAGAGCAGATATTCAGAGTCCTTTTCTGAGTCTATCTAAAAATACTAAAGACAATGTATAAATGCATTATGGCAACCATGGCACCATGTGCTGTGAGAAAGGTCAACAATCCATGAAAAGTTTGGACCTCAGAAAAATTCTTTTGTAGTGCTGGAATTGTATCTGTTGCTCCTGTAGTGAATTAGGTCTCTTCTGTTCTTCTCTATATAAAACACCCATTCTAAACATAAATTCTGTTAAGAATTAATGGCAGAAGAAATAACTGAAAAATGAGCACAGCTGCTGGAATCATAATTCTATCTTCATGCTACTGAGTAGTAAAACCAGGAAACAATACTCTGAAACCAATACCCCACAGGTGGACACCAAGACTTTAGAGGATGCAGTGGGAAATTCTGCACATATGTCCCTGCAGCAGGTACGTTCTTAGTGTAGGGTAAGCCACTGAGCAATCTAGCTTTCCCACAAAGCCAGGAAACATCCCACATGCACAACTCCTTTGGAAACCAGGCAGTACTGCCAAGTGTCACTGTAGAGCTATACTCCACAACCTCACCTGTTTAACACTAAGTGGTCATATTTAAGTGTTTCCTATGATCCTAATGCTTGTAATAGTGAAATTAGAGTCTTAAATTGAGCTGTCATAGTAAGCCTCCTGACCTTTTAATAGCCACAGAAGTCTCTAACAAGGAAGCAAACCAGAAACAGCAAGCTTTTAGACAAGTAAAATGTTGATCCAGCTAACTTTTATTCTCAGCAAATTTATCAATACTGGTTAACAATACTTCCAACTAGTACAGGGCCTTCTGACATGACAAAATGAGTGTAACAACCCATTCTGTCAATACAACACAAATGTCATTTCAAGTGCTCAAAACCCACTAAGCTACCCTAAAAAAGATTGATTTATCTGCTCCAGTGTTTCTTTGGGGAAAACTTTTCTCACAACTGAAACCAATTAGTGGGCCTGGCACTTGTAGTGCAAAATGTAGGTCAGCATCAAGTAATAAAAAAGTATTGACTTTTCTCTGTCTGTAAGCAGCATGAAAGGGGTGCCATGGCCTTGTCGTATATGAAAAGAGCTCCATTAATTTCACTTATTTCAACCAGGGCTGTCAAATACTAATGCTTCTATTGCACTTTTCACGCAAAGTACATTGACACCAATCCTGGCCCCAGTGTAACAAGTTTACAATATTTCAGTCAGTGAAAGGGGTACTATAATTTTTAATTCCCTTTTGTACATTTAGTCTCTTTAAGCAGCACTGCTCATAAGACTTACTAAGAGATATGAGCTGGGACATTAATAGTGGCTTCACACTTCTTCCCATGGGCAACAGAACCTATTTCTTGGGCACAGCTTCAACAGCTAATTAGCCATAAAGTTCAGGACACAGTTGTTTGGCATAACTCTGTTTTTGTGGCTGGTGGGCACAGACTGCCAATTTTACTTTCTGCTGTGGAGAAAAAAACCAAAACCTAGGAAGAGGTCTTCCATGACTTAAGGCTATAAAATTGAAAAGCTAATGTGTAAACCAATTGGGTCAACCAGCCCATAAGAGATAATAACAAAAGCCTGGATCATGCCTCAGGGACTGGATCTCATTGTGTCAGCACAGAAGTATTGACTTCCAGGGAAAAGCATGCTTAATCAGAGTTCCCTGCCCCACAGCTGACAAGGGACCACTGCTGTGATGAAGGGGGTAGAATTGCACCTTTCTCTATTCAGCTGACCAGCACAATGCAGAGGAGGAGAAGGAACCAACATGTACCTCCTCCTTCAACTGTCTACTACTGCTACCCATTTGAAAACCTCTACATTTTGTTCTTTCTGGTAGGAGCAATAAAGTTTTCATGGAAGCACAGGATATTTTAGTAGCTTCTCCATATTGTGGATAGACACAGCAGAGGTCAAAACATTATGATTCTGTTTCCCTCTATTCTCTGCAATTTGCCTTCTAAACTGACTTTTCTTTTTTTCAAGTGAATTTTATGGTTCTTGTTGACAAGCTTGAGGACTCTGAGTGTGATGTCTAACTCATTCCCCAATTACCTCCTGCAAATGCAAACATCACCACCAACAATAAAACTCTTTGATTTAAAAAGACTGGGTGACTATGGTAGAAGGCAATTTTCTACTTGCTTTAATGACTTTGTAAGTCTTACCCTTTGAATCAACTTGCTATTAGATCTTAAAATAAAATTATATTGTACAGCCATCATAAAAGACAACTTTATAACCTTCTGTGTTACGCATACATCAGGCAAGTTTCTTTCTATTTGTTAGTTTTAGTCTTTTATTGACATTATGATAATGTGTTGTAGAAAAGAATCAGGAAATTATGTTCACAGTAGGAAATTTAACAACACTATTTTAATATCCTATCTTCCAAACAGAAAGAGAAAACATTAATTGTTACTTAATTTATGTAACAAACATTTCATTATTTTTACACTTAATTTTTCATGGATATTTATAGCTATCACTGACTCTTACATGTTTTATCTTTTATGAATTAAAAATGAGGAAACCAAACTCAAACAGAGCTTGCTAGAAGTTACGAAAGATTTCTAATGATGGCTTATGAGTTTGAAAAAGCACTGACTTGATAATCACATAGTTTTAGATATTTTCTGTGTGATGTGTCAAGTATGAGCAGCACAGCGATGTGTGCTCCCCTGGGACAGCCTAACATGGAAATTATAACTCCATTCCTCCCTTTCTGTAGTATTTGGAGAAGTGTTCTGCTACTAATCTGTGCTCACTGAAGTTTCCTTTCATAGCTCAGCAGCTAAATTGTGCTAATTTGTGTTTTGGAGATAGTTGGAGACAACTGACAAAAATCAAGTTCTAAAACCGCTTGTCATCACCTGTGCAAGGTAGGAGAGGATGTGTTCTAGGCTTGAAAAGAGCCTATTTTAGCTCCTGCATGGTTAGTAGCAGTTTGGACAAAGGAACAAAAGTGTATCCCGTTTCATAGCTGCACAAATGAAGCTATGACATGACAGAAAATAATGTTGCTCTTCAGAATGCAATAGTTTGAGCCATTGTACAAGGAAAGCACAACTATTCCTAAACTAGTAAGATATTCTGTGATTGCTGTGTTCATTAAGGATTACAAATGTGTCAACCCTTACTGTCCTTTCTCACAAGCAAAGGCAAATTATCTCTGGGCTTTGATGGAAGTTTTGTGCAAGGAAGGACAAAGGGAAAAAAAAGGGCAAGGATTTGGTCCAGTAAATTACTTTTTCCTGTAAGTGTTGCCTCTGTAAAATTAACTTGGGATCTGAAACTAGGCTATCCTTTTTGTCATGTGTAATATAACCAGCAATGAAGATTTGTGGTCCAAATTTGCATTTGTTACATTTACTTAGTACCCTGCAGTCATTGTTGTTGCCCAAGGGGAAGGAAGGGTGGAATTCCCAGCTGTAACCTCTACATTCATTTATTCCATTTATTAATGATCTGCAAGCCAGGCACTGTCTGGTCCTTCCTCTCAAACATGGACTAGCTTTGCAATGCTTTAGGAAGAAATACATTCTCCCTTATAAATAACTGTTCAGTTAATTAATTTCTTTATGTGTGTAAAGCTCATCTACTGAAGAAGAAAAAGTCACCCTGATGTAGACACTTTTCAGGTACTTTTAGACCTGTTCAGAGTTGGTATCAGTATTACAAGTATAGTTTGCCACACAAAGTTACAGTGCATGCTGTACCATACTTTAGGCAATGTTATGAAACATCACCCAAATTCTATTCTGAATGTCTGTATATGAACCAAAATTGCCAAAGATAATACTCTATTTTTTCAACTATGTAGCCTTTTTTTTACAAGTAAATTAAATTAAGAAACCAATGTGAATTTCTCCGCAAGCTATTTCATACTTGGATACCCTTGAACTTTACTGAATCTGGGCTAAAAAACAAATGTGCAGTTGAAATAGTTCAGTAAGTATTCAGAATCCCAAGAGATGTTTATTTGCTATTGTCATGCAAATGCCTACCTCTTAGAGTGTATTTTAACCAAATATTTTTGAAGAGGGGAGTAGGAGTTCATCTTAATCTATTTAAGATGTATAAATAACATTGTCAAGAATGAAAACACTCTAATGAGAAATATACAACCCTTTAAAGAAGTTATTAAATCTGAGGTGGAACTATGCCTAACACTGCATTCCTGTGTACAGAAAAACACAGACTTAAAAAGCATCTGATGAAAAAAATAAAGGACATATTTTTACCACAGTGCTTGTATTTTTAAACCAACTTCTTGTCCCGCCCATCACACACACTCTGCTAGCAACAGGACTTGCATGAGAAACTACTGCACTTAGGGATAAACATCCTGACTTATGCCATTTGTAAGCTGCCCCTTCATTGTCTAATCTGTTCAACTACCACATTCTCTTTCCAGCTGAAAATAAGCCAGTGCCAAGTGCTCACTGCCAAGACAAGCTCAGAACCACTTTTAACCTGCAAGACTAAAGCCAGAAAATGTTTAACCTGCCAAGATCAAGTTGCAAGTCTCTCTAAGTTGCCAAAATCTTGCCACCAGGAGTCAAGGAGGAAAAAATCGGAGTTTAAATCCTCAAGTGAAAATATTTTTTATCTTATTTGGCTTCTGATATGCAGCAAAACCAGTACTCCAGTTAGATATCATCTGGTTTCACATGGTTCTGGATGACACTTTCTAACCTGGTTGCTTTTTGTGATGAAATGACTAGATACATAGATCAAAGGAGAACTGTGGATGCTGCTGTCTGGCTGAGCTTTAACAAGGCTTTCAACACAATCTCCCAGAGAATCCTTTCAACCAAGTTGGTAAATTATAGTCTAGATGTGCAGACTAATAGATGTAATAGCTGCCTGGAGTCTCAGGTTCAAAAGGTAGCAATGAATGGCTTCTCGTCTAACTGGAACCTGGGTACCAACATATTTCCTCACGGGCTGTCTTGGGGCCTATCTTAATATCTTCCTTAGAGACCTGGAGGTGGAGATGGAAGGCACTCTGCTCAGGTTCCTGGAGAACACCAAAGTAATGGGTACCATGGAGACACTCAGGGGCTATCACTCAGAGTGATGCAGACAGGCTGGAGGAATGGCAAAGATTTGCCCCAGAAGCAAAGCAGGCTGGAGACTGACGGGCTGGGCAGCAGCTCTGCAGAGGAGGACCTGGTGGTCCTTGTGGGCAGCTGGCTAAACATGAGTCAGCAATGTGCCCTGGCACTGATGAAAGCTAAAGAGAAAACCAGCTTTCCTCTGCCAGAAATATATGCTACCTTCAGAAGAGACAAAAATGATCAAACAGGAATATTTTCTAATTTTGCAGGCAGCTTACTTTGCAGATGGGGCTAACACTAGAGAAACTACTCATCTCCCATTCAGTGTTTACAAGTGTTCTCAATTATCAATAAAAAAGGAACAAAAGCTTTTAGACTAATACCTATTGCTATTTTTTCTGTCTTTACGCATACATGATAACATATCTTCTTTATATGTCATGTTTTCAATGGCACTTTTTCTTCTGTGTAAGTCTGCCAGTTCTTCGATACAGTTCAGGAATAGCTTCAGCTACAGTGATTACTCACTCAGGTGCCACAGATTTGTTTTGGCATTGGCACAAAGTCAGTTCTGACAAACCTGCTGATTAGAAGCTTTGGGGAAAAGAACAGCTGGTATTTATAGCCAAACATTGTTTCAGATTCAACACTGTTCAGAAAAATTATATGGAATACATGTACTAGCACAAATTTTAAAAATAGATTGCTGACTAATTCAAAAACTAAAGCCATGCTGCATTGGTTCTGATATGAATACATGTTATGTATATACTAAATGCAACAACTTGGGCTGCAATATTCTATGGTAGTCCATAAGCAAAAGTTTATTTCATTTTTCAGTTGGACAACTTCTGAACTAAATTCAACACTCTGTTGGCCACATTGAGGAAAGAATTTAGCCTGAGACTTTAACATCTACACCTTTAATGTCTATACAGAACTTTCAATGTATAGCTGAGTATGATTATATCTTATAAATGAAGAGGAACTGGGAATTTTTACAATGTTTTATATGCTAATTTATTCATTGACAGTGTAGTAGCAATACAAGTTATACTGTAAAGTTTCCCATACTTCTCTGAGGACTTCAGATTTGAACTGAAGTGTGGAAATTCTTTAAATAGCAACACATTTTGTTCTTCCTTTTGCCAAAGGCTTGGGCATCTGCAAAAACTACAAATCATGTCAAACTCTTTGAGTGATATATGGAAGACCACAATCCACTAGGAAATAAACTAAGACGAAGTCATTCATTTCATTTAGGTCTTTCAGTGGGATTTAAACCATCCAGCCCACAAACCATGTCTCATGAGATTGCAGTGTACATCCAGCCCACAGTAATAATGATTACTATACATATATGTGTATATGCTTTATTGCTACCTTTAGCTGGATTAAAAACAATATATCAAATTTTATATTTCTGCTTCTTTTATTAGCTTTCTAGCACTTGATCAGCTGATAGAGGCAATAATGAAATGTTTTTTTATAAACTGGAGTTTGTAAGTCCTGTCCTGAGAATGTAATATTTCAAAAAATAGCCTAAGCTTTGGGGAAAAAACCAATTACAGAAACAGCATTAAAAATGCCAAGCACTGGGCAGAAGCAATTCTGGATCAGTTTAAAAAAGTGATTGATGAAACTCTAATCTGAGCTGAAGGAACAGTTTCACGACAAGCTGTGACCATTCCACACACTTCATTAGCTGCCATAATTAGCCTGGTGTTTCAATTTGTTAGAACTGGTGGGGACAATTTTACTCAGAATGCAAACATCAAAAAACAGGGTGCCTCAGACTTCAGAAGAGGCTGATGAGAAGCTTTTCTAGTCTCTGTTAACTAAAAGATTAATTACAGCTGATGGGAGGCTGTACTCTGATTGTCACTCTGTCTATGTGCATTACTTTTAGCATTAGAAGAAAGACATGGTTGACACTACACTGCTCAATCAAGCAGCTTTGCATTAGTGTACAAAGTCTGTTAATGTGCAATGTTTTATTGTTTCTCTTTTTCCTTTCCCCCCCCCTGCGTTTGAGACTCTCATACCTAACAAGTTATTCTTTAAAAGAGCAGGGTGTTTGGTTGGCAATGATAAGCACTTACCACATATGCTGCCATTCCTTCATATGACTACAGGTGAGAAATCCTGACATGTCTCAAAGCTACAAGCCAGGAATGTTATTAGTTCCTATTATTGCAGTCAAAATGTAAATTCCTTCTCAAATAGTCTCGTTATGAGAAACAAAACCAATAGAGTTGTGAAAATGGTACTGTGTGCTTCAGTCTTTATACCCTATCCCCTCTACCTGAGGTGTGGTTACCACTATACATTAACTCATCAAAGCTTGTAAAGTTATTTATATGGAAGTGAAGTCTGAATTTGAAGTGCAAAGGTTAGTCCTGAATAATTCCATACCTTTTATTCTAGAACATTAACACATGGCAATACAGCTACTCATAAAAACACTCCTTATGTGGATATGCCTTTCAGTTTCTCTAAAGTATTATGCTGAGATCAACAAAAACTGTAAGAGAAGAAATAATATAGTATATCATGGTGGAACATCCTTTTATCCTGAGTTTGTAAAGGGCATGTTGAGACCAGCTCTTCATTGCATTAAATGAATAAACAGTGTACTGTATTCCAAAGTGAATATCATAACGTGATTTAAAATGGGTCAAATGAGTTCAGAATTGATTCATAATATAAATTTTAAAGAAAGAAGTAGTAGAAACTTATGTCAAACCATTAAGACAACAAGCAGTCTGTACTACTTTCCATGTCTCATTCACTCCAACATAACTGCACAAAGCTTTTACTGAGGTTTTTCCTATTCAAGGAATGTAAGTTTCTCTGAAATTAATTTTTCTGCAATGAAGCTCTGAGAATAATGTACATTTGCTCTCTGGAGAGAGCATCAAAACAAACAAAAAACCCCCCAAACTTACAGCCTTTCTTTCAACTTGGGCTCATACCTGGCATAATATCTTAAAATTCTTCCAGAACACCTATAGGTATTATTAGCATTTAAATTATAAAACTATACAATCATAATGAGTCAGTGTAACAAAATCTCTATCTCAGACATCATTTCAAGATACAAGTCTGTAGTTCTAAGTGTATCTGTTGCAAGAAAGTCATCAAAATATGTGTCTCTGATCTTAGACCTCAATTTTGCAAACTCACCAGCAATGCACATTTAAAGACGAGATTAAAAAAGTCTATTTTTCTGAGAAAATAGGTAACACCATTTTTCCTAGAACATTCTGTCTGAATGGCATGTATTTACATATTGCTGATATTCATTACGGGCCAGATCCTTACCTGATGCCAATTAGCCTAACTCCATGGATACATCTCAAGTATGCTAGGGCTCAGGACCAGCTCTCAAACCTGCAGGTTTCAACAGTTGTATGGCCCATGTAATTCTCAGAGGATTGTGAAAAGCTTTCGGTTACTTTGATTTCAACTCTATTTAACAAGCACAAACAAGGTCTTGGTGAGTATTATCAAATAGTAAGTAGCTTGCTTTTGCAGATAAGTTCCATAAAGAATTTCAAGTGACTTCGAAATATAGCCTTTTTAATTCAATATTGTGGCAAATTGAATTGAGTTGAAATACATTATGTTTGACATACATATAAAAAATTCTACTTAATTCCAAGAATACTGAATAGCCCATCCAAAACTGACTAGGCAAGGCCAGGGATTTCCTGGTTTAGTGTATGGATTTTGAATTCCAACAAAGAAAATCATATCAAAATAGTCAATGCCTAAAACTAACATAAACAAAATAAATTAGGTGTAACTCCAGTATCTACTGTTTCTAGATTAACTGATTTTTTTTTCCAATTTAAAACTGTGCCACAAGTTACTGTAATGTACTCTAAGCATGTACTGAAGAAATTGGGCAAGATACTCTATTTTGAAAGTGTTTCTGATTAAATAAGATGCTTTAAAATGTTTAAGCAATGTGTACAATGGGCATTATTTAGAAAGCTTAAACACATATACATCTCCCTCAGAGAAATATTGGTTAAAGTTAACTCTTTCTAAAAAAGCAAGGTTTTCTTCTATACCACTAAGATGCAAGTTATTAAATGAGGAAGATAGGCAAAGCAAGACATTTATCATCCAGCAGACAAATGACACAGGATTGCTAGTTAGACAGTATAATAAGTGCCATCTAATTTTCTCTTTCGAATCAATTTATTCTTCAAAGCCTTGGATCATCATCAAGGGACTGCATTTTCCCGCTGAGAAATTACAGACCTGAAAATCAGGTTTTATAAAATATTCAACTAGTTGTCCACAAACCCTTACAAATAACCACTAGAATGGATTTGATTTGAGTAGTGGTGACAGTATTTCTTCTTATGCAAATAATTGAATAGTTTGACTCTTCTCAGACATTACTTTCTAGCATTCCTTCAAAATCAGACCCTGTAACTCATCACTAACCTCCACTAGAAAGTTTTTTCAGCCTTCCAGTTATCCACAGATTCTTTTCTCCACTTAGATAAACAGTAGCCAAGGATACATTTTGCATGTTTTTTAATTTGCTTCATGGTGTTTACCCTCTTTCTACAACTAAGAAAATAATTTGAAATCTCACTTATGTTTAATAATCCTCAATAATCGTATATCAAGCATAGCATTTTTCCAAGGCAACTCAACAGTGGTGATCTTAAGGATTTCTCAAAGGAAACAATATACAGCTCAAGAACCTTTCCAGTGGGAGCACTGAAAGCGATCTTCATAACAAAGTGTATTGCTGTAATTAAGACACAGTCATAAAGAACCTGGAAAGATCATTAAAAATTGTCAATAGTTGGAATTGTCATTTGCTTTCCTGGAAGACTGAATGGGTGCATCTTATAATAAGAGATATTTCATTCTAGTCCTGTGAATGAGAGGTAATGTTTGGTGTTCCCATTTTTTGGACATGGCACACTCCTGCTTTCCTTAATACCTTTCCTTCGCTACAGTACATTATGACATTTACTGAAAAATAGAGAAAGAGATCAGAAGTAGAAGTTGCAAAAGTGACTTAAAGATACTTTTTGTTACCCAGTTTCAGAGACCACCTGCTTATTAAGTTGTTCTGTGATATTAAATTGGGCAACATTGCTCTTTTTCTGTGCTGTCTAACCAGGTAGCCAAACACCTGAGCTCAAGGAGCTCATAGCTCTGAAGAGTAATGCTGCTGTGGGAATCACCCTGTGTGGAGGCAGGGAATCACTCTGGTTGATTTTCATGTGAAGATGCAGCAGCATTCTGATTCCAACTGGTTCTTCTGAGAGCAGAAAATATGTGTTGCAGGGTACAAAAGACAGAGTTTTTGTGAATAGTACAGGATGTATTGTTGTAGGAGCAGATCCTTGGATTTAAATGATTTGGTTTGATGCAGGACTCAGGATAGCAAAAAAAGTGAGAGAAAGCAGTGCTTTGTTGGAAGCAGATAGTTGATAACTCAAACTAAGGGTCCATTTGAAGCATCTGAGTAGATACATCAAGTCATGCCAGCAGTAATAACCATACAGGAGCCACGTCATTGGCCGGGGATCGCTGGACTGCATCCCACTTTGGCAACAGCCCTTATTATCCCTGACATGGCTCATGAGGAAACCGGTGCTGGAACAAGCAAACCCTTGCAGCTCGTCTAATAATTCCCTTCTGGCTGCCACATTGTGTAAGCTCTGCATTGCCTGCGAGAACACACTGACTTTGGATTGGGGAACTAGGAATCTGATATTCAAAATATGTGCTAGCTCTTCTCATGCACATTAGTAACTTCTGTCACAAAGCACACTGGTAAATATGGCCTTTAAAGTTTTAAAAGGTAATAAAGCTGACAGTTCAGATGCACGTTCATTAGCCAGTATTACACTGTACTAAAAAATGTTCTTGGATAATCTTTTTTCCTAATTAAAATGAAAACAATCAAATTGTTTAACAAAAATGAAGTCACAGTCTGAGCACGAAAAAAATTAAAGCTTCACACAGATTATACCTATTCTAAAGTCAAATCACTAGAACGTTACAAAAATGGAGTTGGGGTGGAATTTAAGTAAATTTCAGTATAGTAAGGGATGGGAAAGCACAAATAGTGTATCAAAAATTCTGCCTCATAATGACATCATCCACTAGCCATGACTGTTGTATGTGGTGGCCCTACAAGAGATAAAACTAATTTTCAAACAGAAAAAATCACTTTCCCTCTCTACAAGAATTTTTTCCAGCATCTGTTTTCTCTATTAACCCAGATTGAAAATCTGTCAGTTCTTGGACAAAGAGCCAAATTTATGCCTGGTGTAAAGCAATGAAACTATATATTTTTCATTATACTTATAATGTAACATTCTTTATATAAACTCTGGCTTGAAATATACACTCATATTTGTGTTTATCTGTTATATGTGTCATGATTTAATTAACTACTTCTGCAACTTCGTGCAATCGCAGTTGAAGGCAATCACTGCTCAACAAAATCTACTGAAGCTGTTAATTGTGCCTTTATCTACACTGGCTGAATCTGAGCCTGTAATTCTCTGCCTCTGGTGACAAAGATGGAAGTGATATAATTTATAGATGGAACAACTATTGCCTGCTCTAATGGCTACACAGTACAGTGTGAAAATGCCAGCAGGGTTGACCACAGCCCTATTTCTACTGCTCCACCAAAAGTAGAATTGTGTTGGTGGTGAATCAGAAGGGCTATTTTTCTTAGCCCAGGCAAGGCCATGATAATCATAATTATTTGATGTTGATATTTGATTAACACTGGCAGTACTCTATAAGTGATTTCCACTAGACAACATCTAATTATTTAATTATTTCCCATTATTAATGGAATGAAACAACTCAAAACAAACAGCTAGAATGACTGTTTTGCAGGAAGCTCATGAACATCAATTCATACATGTAGAAATCTTACTAAAATTATATCAAGCTGGCCCGTTGAACTTGAAAGGCATATTTTATCTCAATCAATGCATAAAAGTAAAATTATCTATAACTAAGGCATGTTTCTCTGCTGTACAGTTCAGCTGTAATGATCCCCACACAGTGCACTTGCACATCAATTATGATAATCATAATCACGGTCGTTAAGCTGAATGTTCATTATTATCAGGATGCTGGTGACAGCAGATTCAATCATCGGGTGCAATGGGCAGGCAGTCACAGTCCCACCCAAGTTTCTGCAGACAGCGTTGTGCCACATTAAACCTACGATGTGTTCCACATCCCACTCCATTCCAAAAGCTGTAGACGGTAAAGGTCAACTTTATGTTCTGTGCAATATGCTTAGGTTCTCTAAATTGATTCTTTGCAGTCCTGGGTATTTTTATGCGTTGTAGATAATAAAATCCTGTTTAGGGCCAAAATGCCTGTGCAAATAATGAAACCGTGGTTCAGTTGTACAGTAATTCACCTATAATAAGGCATCAGAGGGAAGATTCTATCAGAATGGAACATCTTAAACTATCACTTCCTGAATTTTACGAATAAGAAAACATTAAATGCTGTCATTAAAGTCAGTTTTCTAAAATGCATATGCAAACTAATTCCAATACAGATTAAAGACTGTAAGCTATCATTTCTGCCTCAGCAAATATGAACATATGTGAGTGTTTTGACAGCTGAAAGGCTATAGTTAGTGTATTTGATCCCTTGACTGTCCATCTACATTGGAACCTATCATTGTATATTAAATTCCTAGTGACTAGTAAATTTTTTATATTGAAACTTCTCACATAAATTCAATCAAAGGCATTCCAATGTATTCAGATATATAATGTAAAATGTGTAAGCATTTTTATGTTTTATACTGATTTACTGAGCAAACTGACTAGGTTCAGTTTCACTAAAGGTATAGTATTTCCCTTCCTTGTTTGTTTATAATGAAGAATTAGAACAGAACACTTTTTCCCCTTAACTCAAACTTCTTTGAAATGTAAACAGAGTGAGATAAAAATTTTCAGATTATAACTAGATGAAAAACGAACTATTAACTTTTCCTCACATAGATATGGTAATTATTATGTTTAGAGGAAGTCTATGCTAATACCCTTTCATTTTCTAGAAGAAATGTAACAAGGTAATATTTTTCATTGTTGTTCATTTTGCTTCTAAAGTAATTATATAATTTACATACTAATCTTTTTGTGACTTGAATTAAATTGCATAGTAATAAACACATGAAAACCTCAGGAAAATACAACTAGGACATACTCGTGCACACACACACAAGGAAACTTTTTTATACATAATATGAAAAAAAGCCAGCTAGTATCAGCTAACATCAAATAATACCTCAGCAGCTCAGAGGGGTCACTGATCCACTGACCACTGACCTGACTCCTTGAAAGGACTTACACAGTCTTACCAGCAACAGTACACTGAATTTGTTTAGCATAAGACTGTCAGAAACTCAGTTGGGATCATGGCAGTGTTATCAGCCATTCATGTTGTAATAGAAGTTGCATCCACAGAGATACAACCTCATGGGTGACTCAAAGGAGGGTTGTGTTCAGCAGACAAACTATTAAGCAAAAATCTGATTTTTTTTTTCTAATATTTTGTTACACACCCTTTAGTCTTGTGATTTATTAGAGCAGGATAATTTTGTTCATAGCACTGCTATATTCAAAGTTTTCATAGAGCTTAGAAATGAGAAAGTGACAGAGTTCTATCAAATTTAACAGTTATGAAATTATGACCTCACACCTGCCTACA
The DNA here is from genome assembly GCF_020740725.1 of Corvus hawaiiensis. Taxonomy (NCBI): domain Eukaryota; kingdom Metazoa; phylum Chordata; class Aves; order Passeriformes; family Corvidae; genus Corvus; species Corvus hawaiiensis. The sequence continues at coordinate 98,175,259 of NC_063215.1, read as the reverse complement.
GGCCTTTTTCCATTAAATTGCAGTGAGGAGCTTAAGGTTTTGTGGTTCTTTTTGGTTTTTTTTCCTGATAATAATGACCCATTAAAGCAGTAGATATGTCATAAATGGCCCTTTTCTCCTCTTATCTCTCTGTTGGGGTAAGCGGCTCCTAATGGAAGCTTCATATTGATTTAGAATTGGGGTTGGAAGGCTCTGTGTCATGTTGGGTTAATGTATACAGCTATTCACCTCCAGAGATTTAGGGATCACAAGTAAAGTGAGTTTTTTTCAGCTAAACCCATAGTTTATATATGTGTGATATGATATACAGTATAAATATCCTTAGATTTTTGATATCATCATCTGAGCCTGAGCAAGAACTGCTAAGAACTGGAAAACCAAGTCTTTACAGGACAAGATAAGTACCAGAAATAAGACATTTAGGTCCTTTCTGTATATCATACTTATCCTGTGGGACTTCAGCCAGTCATATCTTCTACTCATTGCTTTTGAAAGACAAATTCAGACCTTTTTGTTTGATTGTTAATGTTTTATTTGTAAGGAGATATAATTAATGCACATTGAAATACCAAAATTTTACTCTGAGCTCATTTTTAAAGCTTGAAGTTTTGAGGAAAATATCTTTTAAAAATGCTCCTTCTCAAACTAAGGTGCCTTGGAACTTGCTATATATTTACAAAGGTTAACCTGATTTCAGGGAAGTAATTTATCATATCTTACAAAATCCCAGAATTGTTTAGGTAGGAAGAGATCTCCTGAGATCACCCCTACAACCCCTGTGCTCAGCTAGAGCAGGTTGCCTAGACCATGGGTATATCCAAGGACAGAGATTCTACAACCTCTTTGGGCAACCTGTGCCTGTCCTCTGTCACCCTCACAGAAAAAGAAGGAAAACAAAAGTGTTTTCTTGTGTTCAGATGGAGTTTCATGAGCTTCCCTTGAGTTCATTGACTCTTGTCCTGTCACTGCACGCTACAGAATCTGAGAGAAGTTTGGCTGCCTATTCTTCCTTCACTTCTATCAGGTGTTTATGCACCTTAGTAATATCTCCCCTGTGCCTTCTTGTCTTCAGACTGAACTGCTCTAGCTGTCTCATCCTCTCCTCCTACAAAAAATGCTCCAGTCCCCTAACTATATTGATAGAGAGTGCAGCACAGAGCCAAAGTCCATTATCTTTTCTGTACTCAGAAATTTTAATGTGATTAAGATAGCTAATACAAATAGAAGTAATGAAAACACTACACAAACTCATGTACTGAGAAAAATTACCTCAGGCAACACTACAAAACCAGAAATTTATGAGATGCTCCTGACAAAGCAGGCAATTTAATGAGGTGATCTTAAAATAAAAAACAGCTATTCACTAGTTTTAAGATTTTTCCAAAAAATTTAAGCAGTAAAGTATTGTGTTGCTTTTATCAGTTTTTGCTATAATTTCTTGAAAGTTTATCTTAATGTGCAAGAGTAAATATACAACCTCTCTTAAATCAGAAAAGGCAATACAAACAGAATGAAACAGCAAAATGCATATAACTGAAGCTTTACTTAATCAGGGTCTTAAATCCTGATCTTGTAGGACCTAAGGTGTTGAATTTCCTCAAACTGGATTTACCAGAGAGTCAAGGAAATCTGACATCTCATCACAGCTCTAACTATGCGATTTTATAACATGCTAGAAAGAATCCCATGGGATTCCATGATCTCTGGATCATAGTGAAATTCACTTAGTTCTAATAAAATAGCAATCTAAAAAAGTAAATAAATCCTTGATTTTTGCAGTGACTTACCTTGTCTGCTATCCACTTCTTAGGACACACTTCTCTGAAATGTTTAGTTCCATAAGCTTCTTGGCCATATTTGCCTGACCTATGAAGTAATGGCTCATACTTTTCATCATTTTTATGGTACGACGAAAACGGCAGAAATCTGAAATTCAAGAATATTTTAAAATCAGTTATGCTCTTCTCTAGACGCCACAGGATTGATGTAAATAATGGATAGCAATGCTGCAGGAGATGACATGGACACATGTTCCTGCTATTTTTCACTACCTTCTTAATGTTCCCCCTCAGTATTGTGAGAGGATTACTGCAATTTCTCCTGCAGCTTCTTTCAGATTAAACTTGGAGCAAAGAGATAGTAAGTTTCAATGGGATAAAATGAAGACTTTGTGCACAAGGATCTAACTTGGTTCACTTGCATTAGTAGATTATTACTTTGTCTGTATCTGCACTAACAACTGGTGGGAAGTACAGGATGATCGGGGTTCTCTTTGCTGGGATGTGCATGTTGATACCTCAGGTCTTGGCAGGCAGTGCAGCCTGTGCCAGCTGTCAGGAGCAGGAACTGCCCATGCACAAGGATAGAGACCACCTATGAAGACAGGCATCCTTTGATGTCTGACAATCAAAGCTAAATAAACCATAATCTCATTTAAAAGAGCAGAAACTTGCGTGTAATGCTAAACCACAAAACAGAGAAATTGTTTCTACAGAATTCAGACTGTGTACCTTACTCTTAAGTTATAATTATGTTCTAATCAGCAACCTTTTTGAGCCAGATTCTTTCATTTTTGGTCATAATGATGATGGACTTGCTGCTTACATAGTGCCAGCAAGCAGTGAAGCTCCAGCTACCTGCTGGGAGGGGTTGTCAGATGGATGTCCCTAACTGTCATGGACAGCCACAGGTTTTCTGGGTAGGTTCCACAGCACACTATATGGAGGAAGGTGAAAAACATCTTATATAGAAAAGATCTGCAAGACACCCTACAAACGTGCCTTAGTTCCATCTATTTCAGTTTCCAAGAGAGTCATGAGAGCAAGTAAGTACATTTTACTATAAAGTAAAACATTGGGAATTAATCTTATCGTTGCTGGTATTCTGAAAAAAATCAACATGCATTCTTTATTCTAGAAGTGCAGGAAAAAATATTACTCAGTAGAATTAGAAATACATGCTTCAGAAGTCTAAAACATCACTTTAAACTGCCATACAGTTAATTAGAACCCTCCCCTAGCTGAAAGCTTTTCAGAATCACAGTCCCTATAAGAGTTAGGCAAACAAGATTTTGATAAAGATGAGGATTAAAATATCCTTCCTTGTCTCTCAGCTGATACAGATGCAGAAAATTATTTATTTTGACTAACTGATTTATGAGCAACTGTTTGAGTGTTTTCTTAAATTATTTTTCTTTCTTTCCACCTTCTTTCCAACAAGAAATTGTTTTAGAATCTTTCCAGCTGTATCAACTTCTCCTATCACGTGCCACAAACAAATGTCATGTAAAGTTAGTGAAAGAAAAACCCTGAGTTAGCAGAGTTTTAAATAATAAAAAGCTATAGTAGCATGTGTATCCCCATGGGAAAGGACACCCTCACACAAGACAGATTAGGGTACTTGTAATGCTAATTTGCACATGGGATGGACATCACACACACACAAAAATTAATGTGGCCCCAGTGTCCCAGAGAATACATCGAAGGTGCTGTGAGCCGGCTGCTCCACTTGCAGATTTTATCACTTCTGAATTGCATTTTAATAGTACATTTTTCTTTTCTTCAGACATGAAAGAAAATTGGCTTTCTCAGGGGATTGGATAGCTGAGAAGACAAGGCTTGAAGTTTAGGGATTTGTCCATATATGCACAGAATTTAGTTAAGCCACAGCATTCATAATTTAATATGAACACCATATCTGTAAAATTTACACATAGAATGATTAAAAAATCTTGAGTGAAGTAGAAGTAAATTATTATAAGTTTTCCCTTTAAAATTTTCTAGACAGAGGTTTTGATTTTACTGTGGATCAGTTAATCTTTGTCTTTTTGGCAAAAAAATACTGAGAGTCATGTAGGTTCTACTATGATTCCAAAAAAAAAGCCAACCCAAAATTAACACTTCAAGACACAACTAGCAGTATGTTCTACATGTAGTGAAGCACAAAAGTGATCTGCACTCTGCTGTATATCTCCTCTAAGATCATTAGCTGGAATATGTGCCATATAGCTTGGAATGTATGTGTATGGCTGAGTAAAAAAACTTGTATCAGCTATGAAGTTTTGAGGAAGAACACTGGACAATGACAAATACTTAAATTTAAATGAAAGAACAAAAATATAATAGGGTATAATGGTATCAAGTAGAAGCTTTTTCTTCTGTTTACAGTTCTGCTCTCAGAGTCAGGGGGCAGATCCTTACAGTGATGATGCTGTAACTACAAGAAAGGATGATATGCTTGTAAATTCAGTGGCTGTTTAAAGTAAGTGAGAATTTTCATTATGTGAATAAGTAATTAAAAAATTACAACAATTTTTCATGTTAAGTAGGGTAACCAAATTAATGGGAGCAATACAAAAGCCATTATACCCCCCAACCAACAATAATAGTAAGAAGTAATAGCACTGCAGAACACTTCAGTAATGGTATTATGTTCTATAGCTCTTTGTATACACCTGACACAGCTTTTCCCAAAATTATTGACAGTATGTGCTCTGAAAGTGACAGAAGACAGTGATGGAAGAAGAAAATTAAATTCAGACAATGATAGGATACCATTATCATCTGTATAAGTTTAGATTTCAACGGTTTAGAATTCAAAACATTCACTCATTTTTCCTACATCTAATTTTCAGCTTTTCCCTGTGATTTCAGTGTAAATTCAGAAATTCTTAAAGGCTTTCAATAAGCATGACAGAGACAGAGGTACCAATCAAAGAAGAATTAAATTCTGTATTGATGTTTTACTGTGCTCTAGGAAAGTCAGTATAAGCTGAGACTTCCCAAAAGATGATGATTTAACAGAAGGTGAACTTTCCCTAAAGAAATATATTGAAAAATGAAAAATCATTTCATGTCAGCCTGAATGAGAGATATGCCAAAGAATACATTCAAAATGGGGAAAGGGTTGGAACCAAAAATGGAAATCTACAAATGGCTGTATTACTCACTCATACATAACCTGAGAAGGACCAAGGGTGGCTATGTCACCGATGATGAAGGCCGGCTGCACTGCTGCCAGGACCCCGCTATACTGAACCTAATTAGCATAAAAAGACCTAGAAGCCTTTGCTTAGTAGCCAGACCAGGACCTGACAGCTGCTAGTGGTGTGTATTTAAATTTCAAAGACGCACTAGATATTTGTTGCTAGCAAAAACAAAAATTGCTTTATCTCTCCTCTCATCCTGTCTTATACCTTCCCTCAACTATTAATTTCATCTTTCCAATCCTTTTTCCCCTCATGTTTACACTCCCCCTCCATGACTTTTGTTCCTGCATTCCTCACCTACCATTTCTTCCCTCTATTCTGTCTCTTTTATTGCAATCTCTCTCACTATTTTGACAGGAGATGGAAGAGGCTTTTACATGCTGAAGGTTTTCCAATTGGATTGGCAGAAATGACAGAAGCAGCAGCAGGAGCTGGTTTCTAGTGTCTGTGGCAGTGTGAGAGGAGCACAGCAGCACAAGCAGGAAGTAGAATTTCCCAGGTCCATCACTGACTGCTGGGCAGCAGTGTCCCAATGTTATATGGTACCTACCAACAGGACACAGGACAGAGGCAGTGACCTTTTCTTGACATTTAAATGACAACAAAGAAACAGAGTGGTCCTTCAGTGTGTTCTCTGAACCTGCCCAAGAGGCAAAATCCCAGCAGTCTACCAGAGGGAGCAGGTAATCCTGACCCCAGAAATGCTTCAAAACATACCCAGGCTTCTGAGAAAGAACTGCCAGATATACTGCTGGACTTCCATGCATGCGGCACTGCAAGGGCACAGTAAGAAATATAAAACCCCAAGTACTGCTTATGTGTTTTTTCAAATTTTCCTATTTGCATGTACCTTACGTCTTTGTTATTTAGTAGAAAAGATGCCAGCAAAATATTAACTCTATGACATTGTTAAATTTTTATCTAAAGTATTTTTATGCAATAGCAATTCAATTGATTTAATTCAAATAAGACAATTTTATCTCACTTTGAAGAACTCCATGAACAATTAGCTCCAAACAAGCCATGCTTCTCTCAGGAATCTGTGAATATTTTATCTTTTTTTTCTTTAATAAAAAATGACATTAATTTTAAGCTTTCAAATTTGGATTAAACCTAAAGTAATTTTTTCATCAAATCCAACAGTGTGTATCTTTTCACTTGGGGAACTGAGAAGGAAGCATAATGGTTTTCCATAGCAAAACAACTGCAGCAGGGCAGACATTATTTAGTTTATAATGCATGTATATTAGAATCAAAGTGTTAGATACAAGAATAAAGATGGAATATTTTTCTTAACATATCTAGTCCCCTTATCTTTAGTGCACTATTTTTGCCATGAGAAACCTACTTGGGTGCATTAGTACAAATATTGTTTCTGGTAATATACTAAATACACGGTTTATTGAAAAAGTATCAATCACTTTGATTGTAACATCAGTAAATCTAAAAATCCTCTGGCCATTTTTATTTAACCCCTGTCTGTGATAATGTAAAGTGGCAAATAAAAGCACAGCCTAGTTCTTGTAGGAAGTAAAAGAGATCTCTTCTGCAGCAAATTCCGGAACTTCTTAATTATACACAGACTTATTATCTGCATCCCCAGTGTTATAAAGTACCAGAACTTCATTAGAAAAATTAAGATGGAAAAATGAAGGCGCTACTTCGCAAATTTCCAGTGGAAATTAGCTGGAAGAAGCAGAGGAATACTGGATCAAAAGAGGGTAATCATGCTTAACTGTGCCCTAGAGCACCCGCATGTATAATACGATTTGCACAGTAACTACCTCTCCTATTACTGCTTGTTTGGAGTATTCTGTGTTAATGGGGTTATCTAATTTAGTATTTTAACTTAAAAAGACTCTGCTGATTAATAAATGTTGCACACTGTGCTAGTAATTAAAATAAATGGAAGAGTTACAAATAGAAGTTGAATTGTTAAGAAAACATTATCTGAAAATATATGATAATCCCTGTTTATCATAATACAATAACAGTCTGGAAAATATGCAAATTGCTGAAGTTGCAAAGCATATGACAAACTAAGTATAATTTGAAAAAAGTTTTCAGATGTGTTGTATTTGTATGACATAAAATGTAGTAGCCATTTTCACTGCAGCTAAGTCAGAAATACAGTAAAAGATTTTATAACTCTAGAAATTAAAGGATTTTTTAAAATCCTAAATCTTAAAGCAACTTGCATTTTAAGTTTTCTTACCATTACCAACAGGCAGCTCATAACATCGATGCTCTCCAAGTACAGAGTTTATTTAGGTCACTGATTTCTCTGCAAGTGTACCTGTCATGCCCAGCACAGGGTAGCACAGCAGCACCACAGCTGCTCATAAAGAAAAGCACAATCTTGTTGAGAATAAGCCCATGAGGAGCTGGGTGCTGCAGTAATCACACAGCATGGGAGAGGCAGGGGGTGCAAAAAAGAGTGAACCAGTGTGACCAGGACCAGGCTGTGCATCTCCAGCACAGCACTGAGCACAGACATAGCCAGAAGCTGAGATGATGTTTCTGATGTCACACCAGAAGACTACAATAGAAACCAAAGCCTTACACTATTGCTATCACCACACTGCATCTCGTTCTGATGTTTGCTGACTTCATAAAGATGTTTAATAGTATACTTTGAAGTATGAGGCATATTATGAGAGACAGATTTCATCAAAGTTAATGAAAATAATTGACATTTTTGTTCTCTGGAAAATTAGGCCAGCAGGCAGCTGCACGCAACTGAGGAAAGAACTTTCTATGCTTCGTCTAAATCTGCTGGATCCAGCAGTTGGTGTCTCAGACTAGACACTATATTAAGTGGCCATCCCAAAGGAATGCAATTGTCATTCCTATCCAAGTGGAGGGGGAAATCACTTCATTTGTATGAAAAATAGCACAATAAGGTAGTAACAGCTTCAATTACATGAGAAAAAGGAATCATTTTTATTAGGCTGGATTACCCAGTTGCTCTTTCATTACAGAATAGGAAATTCCAGCAGTTGCTTTAAGTAAGCATAGTATTCTGTTTTGGTTTCATTTGTACTGTTTCTGCCTGCCTCAAACTCTCTCACAGCTTTTCCAAATTTTTTCTGCATTTTATCAAAAGTAAGAACTTTCTCAGAGCTTGCAACACTCATCCTATCATCCTGTAAACAACCACTTTAAAGAATCCTGATAATTAGAAGTGTGTGGGAATTCTGAATGTTGTTGAAAATTTCAGGTCCACGCCAACAATCTTTCAGTCTCAAAAGTCACCACACAATACTCACTCTGGAAATATACATATCAAGGATTCAGTCTGTCATTTCATGCAAACACAAGCTTTCTCATCAAATGCCGCATACTTCTGCTGCTCATTCTCTCCTTATTTTCTAAAACAGAAGAATAATCAGCATAGGAAGCACTACCAGGAAGAAATAAAGTCCCAAAGTACACAATTACATAGCAAGAGACAGAAATTTGTCGATTCATAATAGACACTGCTGAGAAAAAAACTACTGTAGAATCTGAGTAACCCTTTGCTGGCTCCTCCCTGGAGACCAACATCCCACACAGCAGCTGCAGCATTACTAGTGAGCGTTAGTCCTGGCAATGACCTGCAGCTCTGTCATCACCTTTTCAAGGTTACAGATGTGACCCTCGCATGCTTGGTTGAATAAGAAGCACAAATGGAATGATCACAGCCTGAAAATGTATAATACACTCTGCATTTAGTGTGCATGAAGCTGAGAATCATTGATTGTTAGGACATTGCTTCTGTGCATTAAGGATGGCACTAAATGTTTCCTTACCCGTAAGTTAAATAAAGACTCCATATCAAATAATATCTACCAAAGGTGGAGGCTCCAAATTTAAACTGTACAAGACCAAATTTTCACAATTCCCTCACTGAAGAGTCAGTGAAATATTTATTACAAGGTCTGACCTTCTGAAACTGTTGACACAGTGATGTCTGGGGTAAACTTCATCAAATAAAGACTGGGCAATGTAGTCATGCCTATAAACGAAGGACATCATTTATCCTTAGTTGTAATGCATCAACCAAAACTAATTCAGTGAAGAAAACACTTTAAATGAGAGATAGAATATTAATTACTACCTACTGATAGGGGTTCTTTTAAATTTCACCAGCAGAAGTTAGATAAAAAAAATGAAAAGAAAAAAAGCACAAATTTAAGGTGAGATGTGAAAGTTAAGCTGCTTCCTCCTCACACCAGTACATGAAAGAATACAGAAAGGAATAGAAAAGGGAAGTATATTTGTACTTGTAAGTGAACTCAGTTATGATTTTGGTATGAAGGAATAAAAAGTGCTATATCTAACTAAATTTAAAAAAAAAAAGACCACCAAAAACATGGTCCAAAAGTGAAGAAGTAGTCTAAAATATTTTTTTTTTTAATTTCAAAATTGGTTTTGAATAGAATTTTCATTCAAAGACACTATTAATATTAAATAAGGGGAAATGGTCCAACAATAAAAACATAGACGCTAAACCATGTAAACACAATTGATTCTGGCACTCTTGTCCCAGTCCTGAAGCTGACACATAGCAATATGGCACTGATAAAAAAGCATGAAACAGATCAAAGATAGCAAAACATCATGTGCCAGTGAAACAGTGGATCACAGGCTGCTCATGAGGAAAAGTGTTTTCCTTCTCTCTCAAATTCTGGTATTGAAGGGTCAAAGGATTGCTAAGAGCAGTGAATTCAAGGAAAAAGGTGACAAAACATAATTCTTCTTCTAGTTAACTACAAAGACAGAGAAGGTGACTTAGCAGGCTTTTGTTATGATAGGATAAAACAGAGTTTAACAGTCCATTGTGTTAAAAAAAAAACCAAAAAGAAGGAAATATTTGGCAATACCCTTAGATCTATTGGCTCAGATGCCTTAATCCTTTGTGATAGATTATGCCTGTATTTGAGATTTTATGGAAAAGAACTGGCCTGTCTGACACTATTACAGATGCTATGGCTTAGGAAAACAAACTTCTTCAAAGATGATTTCAGTTTTTATATCACGTTCTAACGTGCAACATATGCTCCCTCCGCTTCCAAGTGAGCCGTGGTACTCTTCTGGGAGAGAAAACAAGTCTCATTGGCATGCAACACCATTTTTTCCTCCCATAACCAGTAAGCTCCCAGAACATGAAAACTCAAACAGTATTTTTTCTTTGGCAAGGTGCATGTGGCAAGACAGAATTTGCATTTGTTTTCTTATTTCCCATTAAAGCCATCTGTTGCATCACATATTATTATTATTACACGTTCTTCTACAGATTCATAGATATGGACGGCACATGTCACACAATTAAAAGATAGGGTCTCTGCCCCCAGCAGTTTATAATCTAAGGACACAGAATTTAGAAGTATATACATAAAATGTCTTCTAGCAAGCTGTCAGGTTTGACATTTCATTTTGTCAGGCATGAAAGGTTTCTGAAAGCGATGGAATGAAGAAAACACTCATAACAATATAAGAAAAACCAAAAAACTTACTCATTGTCATGTATGGGATTTCTCCATTCCCCTCTGGCCTTGGCTGGTGGTGAATTGCTTGATTCTGCTACTCGCAGGGTTGGCTCCAAAGGCTTGTAGCGCTGCCGCACCACTTCAGCAGGATTGCGGAAAGGCCCCTGAAAGGTGTAGGATAATGTTAATGTTCTATTTGGGGGTTACAGTTCTTTTCTTTCCCTCTTTTATTCATGGCACATCACTGTGGAAACAGACACAGAATGTTTGGGAAGTGTAGCAAGACTCTTCTTCCAAAATAAATAAAGCAGCTCATTTTGGTAGAGACTTACAAATAACATAAAGGTTGATAACAAACTCTAAAGTTTCAAAGAGAGTGAGAAATGTGCACTCCAAGTTTACTTAACTACCAGTAAATACTTAGTATTTTAAAAAATATATTGTTAGAACTGATTAGGAAAACTTAATTTTTCCTTAGAAAACAATAGTGGTGAAATAAAAAACCAGCATGAACTATATCTAAATTCTTCTTAAGTAGAAAATTTAAGTATTTTACTTTGCGTAGAATAAACCTTAAAGAACATGCTCTTTTCAATGTAACTATAAAGCTACCTAGAAGGGAACTTAATGCATGACTTAAGATACAATTCTTCTAACAGAATTCAGACTCATGACTTCAGCAGTATAGGCATACAGTCCATTTTCAGAAAGTCTAATTTCACGTGAACTTTGTTATTGTTAAAAAATACATGTGTCTTTTTTTTTCTCCAGAGTATATTGTTTAATAACCAATTGTATCAGTATCTACCATTTAACAACATGGATAAATAGCAGCAGGAAGTCCTCTCCTGTGCTGCTGAAGTGACATATCCTATATGTCTCACTTTTAGTATTAACTCTTAAGAACTTACCTGGAATATAATTAGTGCCATGTGCCACTCAGGACAGTTTAATGGCAACCCTGGACTTAGAAGTATTACTAATTAATTTTTATTTTCATCAGTGTTGATCTTGCAATGAACTAGTGAAACCTTTTGGAACTCTAAACAGACAAAGAATCCTAATCACAGCCTTTCTTCTTAAAGACATCCTTCTTTAAATAGGTTATCACTAACAAGTCACAGATGGAGTTACTGCAAGCACTGAGTGAAGACTGTGGGGCTAATAAAAAGAAATGATTCACGCCTCATTTATGTTCACTTATGTTTTACATTAATAGAAACCAATAATAGGAACCAGTTACCATAAAAGTCATGGACCGTAAATAACACAAATGGCAAATAAGTATCATCTAGTACTTTTCACAGCTGGACAGGAGGATTGCTATATTTGAAAGTAGTTAATGGATTTTTATTGGAACTTTACTTTTTAAAGGCACAGCACCAAGGTTTGGAGATCTTTTTAAAGGTCCCAGTAAGCAAATATGCATATTTACACTTCTTGTAGGTATTTTCTTTCTTCTGTTTTCTAAGTCTGAGTAAAAAACTATGTTCAATTAAAAAGAAAACAGAAGTCTTTAAAAACAGAATGAAAAGTGTTACCACCCATGAGAAAATAATCAATATTAGAACAGGTTAAAACTAGTCAACAATGTTCTAGTAATACATAACCTGATGATCAAGTCATCAAAACATTTAAAATTTATAATAAAAAAATGAATATGCTGTTACAAGATGTTTGCATTAAGTGGATATATGGAGGAAGGAAGAAAGAAAAGTACACTACCAAATAATACCAAGATATGTTTGCTTTTAAAAGTAGTCTTTCAGAATATCGTATTTTTTCTTCATTGGAAAACATTGACTCATATTCCTCCAGGATAAGAGCCAAATCAGATATCCAAGCAAGGGGTTTTCCCCATCTTTAATTTTTGAGACCTAACTAGGAGTTAGATACATAAAAAATCCTATATGAGTCTATAGTTCAAATAAAATTACAACTACTAATAGAAGGAGAGGGGGAAAGGATGTAACTAAGCAAAGGTCCATCAAAACACGGCTGTGCCATCATTAATGAAAGCAGGGTATGTATATCAGACTACTAAGAAAATTCTGAGCATTCCCTGGAGATTTTTCCATTCCTCTGAGTCATGTATTTGAAGAAATTTACTTAGTAATATGGACCTCAGGAACGTATCTTAAATGAAGACCTCTAAAACACCCAAGTGTCTATTTCCATTTTACAAGATCAAGACTTGTGGAAACTGTGGTAGAATGGTGCTTAAAAATTTTTCAAATTGACAATGCTTGCAAGCATTTCGGGCATCCTGCTTCAAAATGGAAATCTTCCTGGGGAGGTCAAGCTAGGAAGGGAAGAGAAGGAATCAACCAACAATTTTTACACTGAAGGAAACTCACACAGCTCTATGCTCTATGTTTGGAATTTGTACTGAGTAGCATAAATCTTCTTGATACCCACTGGTTTGCCAAATAAAGGTTAGCAGATCAGCATTCTTGGTACTTTACCATAACATCAGAAACTCATGATAAAAAATACAATCTGAATGAAATTATGCATTCCTCACTGTCCCTATTCCACAACAGATAATAGCATGCAAAAAACCTAAATGGTAGTGTGCATTCTGTTATTAATACCTTTTAAAGAATAGATGACTAATTTTAGCATTATCCGTGTTTCTATCAAACTGTAATTCTAGTTAACTCAGTAATAAAAATGATAGATCTAACTATGTATAAGCATCATTAAAACCTTTCTTTTAAACACACTATCTTACACACACCGAGCTTACCTATTAAATGCTAAATATCCGCTTCCCTAAGAGAAAACTGAAAGATAGTCAATTTTTTTTCTTTTAAACATATGTAATTGACATACTCATATAAAATATCCAAACCTATGGGCAATAAAAATTTTAGATACCTGAAAGAAAGTAACAAGTGGCTCACAGTGAGCCAGACAGATATTAGAAAAAGAAGCTTGGTGCCAAAAAGTGTTACCACAAAGAACTAGGACACAAGTATATCTAGTAATTAAATTTCTTATTGTCACACCAGACAACTTTCAGGATGGTGTGTTCTGATGGGTTTTCCTTTCCAGCTGTTTCATCAGCTCAAACCAGTGTCCTTTTTCTTAGACATACAACCCTAAATTGTCAAAGTGTTGTGCAGGGATTTAGCCGTGTGACTCCCATTAACATCAATAAGAGTCGGGCAGCTAAATCCACGCGCTGTGCTTTGAAAATTTACCCCACAGTGTACATCCCAGGGTGCTGAAAGGATTAAAGTATTATATAGTAAATTCCCTCTTTGAGGTGCAGAAAATAAAGAGAACTCTTCTGTTTTGTTCTAAAAGGCTATCTGTGCATGACTGCTGTGCATGAGTCTGAACTTAGAAAGGTCTATAAAATATTCCAAATCCAAGCAGAAGCTTGTAAGATACTTTGTATAGAGTAAACCAGTTTTGCAAGAGCACCTTAACAATGGAAGAACTGTGAGTTCCTTATTTATTTAAAAGCCTGATTCCTGCACCATGTCCACAAGGCAAAATCTTTCTTATCTCCTGAGAGACAATGCAACCAGTCATATCCTGCTCAAGGACTGTCATAGCCCCCTTGGTCCCAGAAGGTAAAGCTATAATGTCGTGTTTATGTCAACTGCAAACTCCCTGATCACCCAAACTGCTTGTTGGCTCACTCTTTGTCTCAATTCTAATGTGAGTCAATGAGGTCGTTCTATGAGGAAGCTCAAGCAGTCAAGGTAGGGAGAACACAAGGAGGGAAGGACAAATGTGGGGAAATGCCCTGAAGTTGATTCTTACTGTTAGAAGCAGTGGGCTCACCTCTATTTCTCCAGAGGTGTTCTCACAGGCCTGCACCTTCTTAAAATCATAGAATCAAAAAGGTTGGAAAAGACCTCCAAGATCACTGAGTCCAATCTTTGACCAGACACAACCTTGTCAACTAAACCATAGCACTAAGTACTATGTGTGATCATTTCTTGAACATTTCCAGGGATGGTGACTCCACCAGCTCCCTGGGCAGCCTGTTCCAATACCTGACCACCCTTTCAGTGAAAAAATCCTTCCTGATGTCCAACCTGAACATCCCTGGAATAGTTTGATGTTATGTCCTCTTGTCCTGTCACTGGTTGCCTGAGAAAAGAGACCAACCCCCATGTGACTACAACCTCCTTTCAGAGAGTTGTTGAGTGATACTGATTCGAGTAAAACACCATTAAAGATATACATACATTGCTTATTGCTCAAGTTGCTACATGTCTGCAGATAGGTGATAGCTTCACTCAAAGTTACTAAGAAGGACTCATTTAGAAGCATTGCCTTTCTAAGCAAGACACAGGGAAGGAAATTTAAATATAGAATGAAGTACAAAAAGGAAAAGTGTCAGAGATTCTGAAGAGGTTGTGTCACTCGAAGTGAAACCAGATGGAAAGTGTATTTGTGAGCTAAATAGAAGATTCAGTAGATTGGGCAAACTAAAAAATTCTTCAGAATAGAGGGAAAGACAGAATATTCCTATCCCAAAAGTAAAGGTTATCAGGCACAGACTGGCAAAAGCTAAATGTCACTGTCATCAAGTGTGGAACACAAAGGTTTTAAAAGGTTTTCTGCTGTATATATTGGTCACATTCCCAGCAAGTTTTGATAATAACGTGGCAAAAGCTGTTTTGCCATCTTGTGAACCATTCACTGGTGCATTGCCTCACAGATGTCCATTACATTACAAAAAAGAAAAAAATCTACCTGCAACATATGGTGACACCAACTGAAATTAAAATTGAGACCATCATGGTTGAGAATGGAAGCTGGGCAACTTCGCTATGATGGAGCACAACATGTAGAAATAGCTGCAATTACAGCTGGCACACACCTATTGGACACGGGAGGGAAGGAACTATTCTGAACTGAGAGGATGCCTCAGTCTTCATATGGAAAACAATTGCAAACAGAGGAGAAAGTTATCACAACTACTTAATTTGTCCTACCACCTTTCATTTCTCCTTTTTAAATTGATTTAAGATTGTAAATTAGTATTTCTAGCTATAATGAATCATAATATTGATACTCTGTTATATTAGGTCATACCTTGGAAACATCATAAATTACGCTTTTATCCCAAAAGGACAAAAACAATATATAAAGAACCATATTTCCCTGTTTTTACATAACACATAGATTTCTTTTTCCTTAAGTCAAATCTGTGTTTAAGACTTTATATCTTAAATGCAAGCACTAGTTTTATATTTAAAAAAGAATCCACAAAATGGATTTTCAGACCTGGTGATCCAACTTGAGATATTCTGTGACTATGATAAAAGATGTGAGCAAAAGCTGCCTCAGAGTCACTGGAAATTGTTACCTGAGGTTTCTGTCTGTCAGTAGGTAGCAGAGGCAGTTCTGTGACGAAAGCTGGAGGCTTTTTACAAGTTGGCCAGTCATTGAGCCCATAGGCAAAGGGACTCTTCACTTGCTGTTTTCTGTGGGTCAGTGGCTTTGACTTCCGTAGCAGCAGTTCCATTGGATCTGGGGATTTTCTGAATGGTGAATTGTAGATGCCTGGAATCTGAGCAGAAGATGGGATTATCTTTGACTTCAACTCATTTAAATTTCTACATACACTAGGAACAAAGTCAGACAGTAGCACCTGCAGCACTTTTAAAAGTAAAACAGTCATTAGTTAAGGAGAAACAAAGAGAATTTATGGAATACCAAAACCCAGTAATTGCTTTTTTCCCAACAGAATAGCCACAATAAGTTCCTGAATAACTATTACAATGTGTTTGGTCTTAATGGCATAAAACATGTGAAAAACAAAAATTTATCACAATGATTTCTAAATTGTGACAAAAATTGAAAGGTTCATTTGTCACTGAATTTGATATTTCTTTTTTTTTACATTACTAATTGTATCACTAGTGTAATACAATATAACAATTACTAATATAAAACACACATTTCAAATTCTGTTCCAGTAATCTACATCATTAACAATCTGTGAGTATCTGGACAGTCACAATTATGTCACAGACTGTTCCCCAATCATACCTATATATGTAGGGATTTTATCAGTTGTATATAAACAATTCCCAAATAGACATATGTGAGTTTACTGAATTAATTATGAACTGTTAAATATGAGAATTCCTATTCCATATTGCACAAAGCCACTAAATTTCCTATAAAACATATAATGTATGATTAAAATACACAAAAATTAATTTAAAGCTACTGAGTTTCTTTAAAGATAATTATATTTTCCACAACGGTATACTAAAACTTTTAAAGTAGACTTGCTCAGTTAAAATATATTGTCCTTTGCTTTTATTATAATCCTAATTACTAATAAATCTTGAATAAAAATAGTAGGAAAATAAATCAGTTTCAAGATGCAGGGAAGTTAAGGAAAAGAGTAAATGTTTAAAATCTTGTATTGCTCCTTTGGAACACTACTGAGGACCCGTGAGAAAACTATGTAGGGCATCAGCCTGCCCACAAAGTATTAAACTCTTGGGGCTGAGAGGATTGAACACTCCCCAATTATCTCTAATGCATTTTTCATTAACATATCCTACTGGGAAGTTCCAGTTCCTTGTGTCAAAACAATTAAATAAGGCACATATAAAACATACTGTCTAATGGACAAAAGTATTCAGAGATGGCAGCTTATTCAAAACACTGTTGGGGTGTTCAAAATTTTATGGACTACATTCTTCAACTCTCTAAGTGATATGGATCTAATGACAATTTATTTTGTTCCTCTGTTATATGTTCCCCTCTTAGTGCAGACCCTACAAATAATTTCACTAATGGACTAAATGTACAGTGGGAAAGAAGACACGAATAGAGGTAAATGGTAGAAACGTATGCCAAACAGCCACTGGTTGTTCCTCCAGCTCTTCAGGATGCCAAATTAGAATGGCAGGGATCCATGCTTCAAACAGCAGGCAAGCAGAATCACTGGAGTGAATGTGGAATTCCAGGTCCATCTCTATGATCTGCAAAGTTCAGCTGCAACTTAATCTTTGGTTCTGCAAGCCTGGCTCTTACTCACATAAACATCTCATAAAGTTACAGATTCTCCCCGTGCTGTTATTATTTTTGTAGTACTTTATGCATTGTTATATTGCAATTTCCTTATCAACCCAGTAGAGTTTTGCTTGTGAACACTTGGTGACCTGTAAGTGCTGCATAAAGACAAGTTCCACATCTTGTCTTGGAATTTATTGCACTCTCCCACAATTATTGAATGTATTCACACCATATACTTGTTACACAAGTTCTCTCAAATATAAAATGCCACAATCAATACAAATGGAATACAAATGGAATACATTAGATTCATGCAAATTAGATCCCATGCTGGAGATACACAAAATCTCTATGCCACTGTCCTTATATCTCTTCACTCATTAGTCCTATCACAGCCTTTGGATCTGCCTACATTCTGACCAATTAATTTTTTGCTTTCACTATGTTGATGACAGTAAATATCCAAGTAATAGCCTGTAACTACCTTTGTTACATATTTCACTGAACTGCTCATTGGATTGTTGCTTCATTTTTCCACCCCTTCCTGCCTCATCCGTACTCAGCTGTGGAGATTGTGTTCTAGCCATGCCACAAGTATGCAGAAGTTCCCCACTGGGTGAGAGATACTGCTCTCATGGTAGGTCTGTGAAACACATATTTTATAGAAAGTAATAATGGCACTGAAAATGTAAATGTTTTCCATAAGAAAAGCATCTCCATGCGCATCACTGAGAATCAGGGTGAGCCAGAAGAAAACACCAAGGCATAATAACAACTTTCTAAAGTTGGCAGACATGGATTTGTTGATCAGTAGACAATTCTGATCAGGGCTGTATCTGCCCAAAATTTACATCCCTTTTTAAGCCTTTTCTTAAAAAAATTTTTTTTAAAAAATGCTGAAGAGCAAATTGAGAAGGAAATATTTTCATTTTTTTTAATAAAAAAAAATATTAGATTATTTCAATCTACATAGCACAGGTTTGGGGTTTGGGTTTTCTTTCTCCAAAGTGGAAAAATATAATATCTGAGATAATTTAAATGCTTTTTCTCTGAAGAATTAAATGCAAGAATAACTTAAAATTGATGTGCTACCTGGGCACTTCTTTTAGTCACACTGAGAGATAGTGTAAGCGTCTCCATGAGTAAAATGGCTTTCTGAAACTGCATTTTGCAATCTCTATTAAAATACTGTACATATTCTACTTTGTGCTTCTTTGATTAAATGTTTGGCAGTAACAAAAAAACTATAGTTCATAAAAGGTTCAAACACTGTGAAATGCTATGGAATATCTCCAGGTGCACTTAAAGAATTGGCTTTTAGCACTTTTAATGAAACCAAAATTAGCTATAATAGATGTGGAACTCCATTGATTCAGTGTCTTTTGATTTATTATTGCTGAAAAGGTGTCTTAACAAAGAGTCATCTTTTGTTGCTCTTTTTTTACATACTGTCAGGTTAAATGCATACAGATACTATACCAACTATGAAAATGGATTTGGAGTTTAGGGAGGCCAGCTGGACACTTTAGAAGTTTTTGCTTCTAAAAAATGATGAAACTCCTTGTAAGATCTGGGTCAAAACTGATTATAAAGTGCATATATAAATAATGATTTTTCAAGCAATCCTTGCTAATTACTTTACATTTTAATTATATATGTTCAAGTATTCAACAAGACACATGGCAGAGCAATCAACAGAGTTAGTATCTAGACAGATAAAATTAATACTAATTTACTCTAAATTCCCCAAGGTTTGTGGTAAGGTTAGGCCTAGATTTAAAATTGGTAAAGTTTGGTAGGAGAGACAAGGGGATGAGTTTGATTCTACTTTCCAGTTCAGATCAATCTCTGGAAAAATTGCTTCCCTTCTCTTTTTTAAAATAGCTCTACAAATTTTGGTCTTGTTTTTGGAATTTCTTGCACTGTGCAGTGTGATGATGAATGCCCTATTCACTCTCTCCTCTGCAGGGAGCTGGCAATCTACAGAAATCTAAGAATTTGGGGGATCAAAGCCTTTGGTACTTAATATATTTGCATATCTTCTTGAGACAAGTACAATGTATTAAAAGCATTACTACATTTTTTCCCTACTTTAATACAATATTCTCTCAACTACAAAACCATTGTACTTAATACTGCTTTTTCAATGGTAGAAAAGTATCTGTCTTGGATATTACCCCATATTATGATTTCAATATTTTCCCTACTTTTACTCCGTAAGAAAATATGTAACACTACAAAATATCATCGTCGATTATAAAAAGTACCTCTGCTCTGCAGGGAGAATGACACATTTTTTGTACCTGTGCTCTTCAACACTAAGAAGGGACTCTGTCAAAGCCAGCTTTCAGGACTTCATTTCCAGGAACAATTTTCTAAAGTGACAAACACTATGGGGAAATCTGTGCTAACTGTTAAAAAACTTACAACTGGGTTATTTGCAGTACTGTCATGCTAACTTCCACCTTAATAAGACCAAGGAAATCTCAGGAGGGGACTCTGCTAATAGCTTCTTACTGACCTCCTTACATCAGGCCCTTCTGGTGAACGGTGGCCCAGTAGTGAATATGGCAAATGAGGTGTGAAAGCAGAGATACATTTTTTTTAAGACTATGGTTCTGACTCGTCAGGAAAAAAAAAAAAAAAAAAAATTGGAAAAAAAAAAGAGAGAGAGAGAAATGAGTTATACAATAGATATATTTTCCCCTAGAATTCTCTGCCTCAGACTTTCCATCATGGAAACCCAAGCATGACTTGGAATATTAATTGTGTCAGGTCAAGCATACTGGCAAATGTACCATTTGTTACCCAGTCATCCTTAGCATTACATTAATATTTTGAATCATTTTGCATTTCTAACACTCTATCATCTAGTTTCCTCCCAATCATTTTCTTATCTTTATAATTAATGGTCACATATAAAGAAAGAAAAAATCATAGGGAAACAAACATTAATTTAATGAACGTTAGCAAAGAAAAGATTTGGGGTTTTTATAGTCTGAATTGCTTCCACAGCTTCCACTAATGCTGTATTTACTCAATGCTAAAGAATATCCATTTCTGTCTTTTCCTGTTTATCATTTCAATACAGAGAGAAAGAGTTAACTTCTTTCCTGTCTTAATTAATTTTTTTTCAGAATAAAAGAAAAAAAATTACTAAGGAGTTGCCTTGAAACCTAAACTATGAAGTAAGGCAGCAGCAAAAGAAATAGAAAGAAGGAAAGAAGAAAGGAAAGAAAAAATGCAGGTAGAAAGGGAAAGACAAGGTTGTGTTGATTAAGCCAGACAGTTCCTCGGAAAAGATAGGTGACCCCAAGTGGTATCATAAATCCTGAGAAGTTTAGATTCTGCAATTTTTATTTATAAATTAATTATTTCTTAGTCTTCTTTCCTACATCTTGGCTGAGCTTTTTAAGTTTATGTAAAAAATTGCGAACCAAATATGTTCTAAGATACAGCATAGCTACTGTGCCACAAATAATTACACATATGTAAAATTAAAAACTGACAAAGTTGAGCTGGAGATAAATTGTAAGCCTTAAGTCAATAGAAAGTGTATTCTAATATATTTACATATTTTTACTGTAATTTAACTAAGCAAAAATAAAGGTATGCTGTATTTTAATTAATTTTTCATATCCACTCTGAAAGACTGAAATAATCAACATATATCATGAATATAAATGTTTCCTTTAACAGTAATTTCATCTTGAAAGAACCAGTTTTGAGGGAGGAAGCTTGTGCAAGTGGTTATCACAATAAGAACCTAAATAAAGTGCTACTTTCTCACTTTGGTCTTTTAATGAGGAGTTAAATGAGCAAGAAAATACTTCAACAAAATAGGGACTTAACTTGAAAATCCTTTCTTGCTCCATTGTAATTTGTAAGAAAACCTAAGCAAGCTGAGATGAGAGGTAAGAGATCTTTAAAAGCCATAAAAGTAAAAGCATGAAGGAGAGCTGTGAATGAAATATTTGCTAGAGATGGGATTGCTGAATCAACACTGACCAGTGCACTTCATCATAATTATCAGGACATACTACTGCCAGGGGATTTATAAAAATCCCACTCAGCAAATAATTGCCCTGCTGTTAGGAGATAGTCGGAGTGTTAACACACTGTCACAGTCCAGCGTTTAGTAAGATATTCAACATTCAATTACTCTTGCTGAGAACTAAAAGGAAACATGATCATTTCTCAGCTACTGCAGTTATGCTTCCACGTGAATTCCAGTGAACAATCCTGTTAATCCCCAGATATAGTTTTTCTAGGAGGGAATAGAAATACCCTAAAACATTAATGATTCACAAGAAAATAAGTGTTTATATAATGTTTCAAACATGCCTGTAAAAGAAAAGGAATTGTAAACTTCTAAATAACTAGCTTTTTACAGACTGTCAGAATATTTCATATTTAGTGAGAATAAAAGGACAATATTTAATATGAGATTTATTGTAGAAAGAACATCTATAAAAAATCTGTAAATACTGTTCTAGCACCAAGTATAATAAAACTATGTCCGTGAACTCAAATGCAAAACATCAAAATATTTAAGCTACAATACAATGCATTCTACTAGCAACGATCTGCAATTTTTTAACTAATGTGAACAGATTTCTGTATTAACAATTAAGAAATACATTGTCAAGTTTATGCAGATGTTGGAAAAATACCATAGTATGGTTTAACATTCTGGTTTGAGATAAAACTTCTTTACCATGCCTGACAATAGGAAAAATGTCACGCAGCTTTATAAATGTAGGTTCAGTCCTCACTGAGCTAATGCTGCTCTTCAGGCCTGATCCTCTAATCCCTAAAAAATATACTCTCAGGAATTTCATCTAAATAGGAACTGGAGGACCTAGCCTGTTATTGCACGTAAGGTATTTTACCTTTCTTTGAGATACTGCTTTTATGGAGAGACTGAAGAATTCATAAATGAGTGATGAGTAGCGTATTTTCTTTCAAGCGGGATTAATTACCTGTCTTCTGCTTAATATATATTCTGTTTAAACAGAGTAATAGAAGCATTAATTATTGTTATTCTGCCTTCAGACTGTAAAGCTTGGTTCAGTCCTTTTCATCTGTGAAATGTTTGCTTGATATCAAAATAATAATGCAATCACAGTTTAAATGCACTTGTATAAGTAAACCAGGCAGCAATTTTATGGACTATACAATGAGGTGTTAAGGAAATATTCAAGTCTGGTATCCTGGCCACAGACCATAAAACCAACCTCTAAACCTGCAAGGCACTAAGCAGGAAACAACACTGTAATTGAGTCTCCAAACAGGTACCAACTGCTTGGGCATTTAGGCGCCAAGATAAAAGAGAAATATAATCATAGTTTACTGCATGAATCATTGTGGCACAATATCCAAAACACAGCAACCCAGCAGATGCAGAGGCATCCCAAAAATGCATCCACCTTTCATTGATTGTCCCTCTGACTGAGGCTTACTCTGTCAAATCTAATTCTAACGCAGGCTCTTGATGACTTGACTATTTCAGGAATAATAACTTGAATGACTGAGTGATGGCATGGGAAACAATACTATTATCATGAAGACACAACATAGGGACAGTACATTCAAAGTTCTCTTACTGTCTTCTCATTTGGCTTCTGATTTCAAAACAAGCAGAAAAATACAACTTAATTGCTGAATGGCTTTATTTTAAAAATAGGAGTGGGAAATTCTGTTACTGTTATTTTCTCTGTAAGAAGAGCTAGGCTGAATGTGGGATAATATACAAATTATAAGAATCTCTGAAAAGAAACCTGTTTCTAAACCACCTTGGGTAAGTGGGAATTAGAGAACTTAGTCTGAAAAAAAATCTCTGAAGGTGAATTTATTCTTCTGTGTCTCAATAATTACCTGTAAACACAAAACCAGTATTTTCTTCCTTTACAGAGCTATTTTGAGGCTAAAAATATGTATGCTTGTGAGAAGTTTTCATAGCATTAAAACACATACCTACATATGTGATATTACTTATGTCTTTAAAATTAAAATTCCATCTGCTGCCATCGTCATAATGGAAAAGATTAGCTTTTTACAAAAAATCTACTTGAGATTCACTCCTTTTCTAACTGGATTGAGAAAAATCCTTATAATTACACCACTTAGAATCTTTGAATTTGTAACACCAGAATTTACCTGCAACAACATATCAGAAGAGAGGAGAAGCTCTTTGTAGCAGGTAGGGATGGAAATCATATGGAGATTTCCTTTGTCAAGGAAATAATTGCTAAATGGAGAATTGTTTCACTCCTCAAAAATGCATAGGTGCAACCAAAAAAAAGTAACATTTCACTGCTTTTCCTTGTTCCTTATCTCTGTTGCATTGTGCTTACATGTGAGTATTCCCTCACAGACATATATTCTGACAGATTTATTAAACAATTTGCTGTAGTAAACATATAGGATTAGGCAATGAGTAAAAACTCAGATTGTGGCAGAATGTTTAACAAAGCAGTCTGCAATGAGGCCAATAAACAATGAGGGGAAGGCTTAATGAACAGTTATAGTATTGTATAAGAGAAAGAATAATGAGGGAACAAAACCATGTTCATCTGATTAGTAAAGGTAGTCAGAAATTAGTAGAAAAGAGTGACATAATCAGAAAAAAACCCCAACAATGAAGACTTTACTAAAAGATTGTTGAAATGGAAAAACTGAAAGCAAAGCAAACAATAGAGGGAGATGTACAGTGTTTGTCATGTCCCTTGCAGGACAGACACAACTCCCAAATTAACAGTATGTGTCAGACACTAAAAAAATGCACTGAATATTCAATAAACAGTGCAAGTTAAAGAACTTCACTACTATGCTATTCTGTTGCCAAAGAGCTGAAAAACAAAAGAATTGGTATGTACATCACTCATCTTGAAGTCTCATTAAAGCAAGGATACCATCAGTGCCACTTCTTAATCAACAGGAAGGTTTGCTGTTGAGACATGTATGGTATTTTATCTTCATGACTTCTCCCACACCATTCCTAACCTCTCTTACCCACTTATCTCTTACTTAGCATGTACTTCTCCTAGTATAACAGGAGAAAAAAATTACCTGAGCAAGACCATAGCTCACACAAACTTGGTTAAACACCAGATGGACTACTATGCATCAACCAAATTTATACCAGTAACTATTGCAAGAATGTCAGTGGAGTTCCACTGTTTCTGAATGTGGCTTTGTGAACTACTTAGCTGATGTTGTGCTGCATTGTGATTTCCTTGCAATATAGATTATTTCTTCAATGTTTTTACCATATAATACCCACAGCCAGCATTCAATATATAACTCAGTCTTACCAGTTTTCTAACCCTGCAGCAATCCAACCCTTTTGCCACCACAATTGACAGTAATACACAAAATGTGGTCATGTTTTTCTAAGATCTCAGCATGTACACTTTTTGATAGATCACACAGCTTGTCCTTTAAACTCTGCCATTAATCCTGCCCACAGGAATTGAGCACGAAGTTTGTTGTCTAGAAAAAATCACCACAAATAGGGATTATGCAATTCAGATGCTAAAAAAGACAGTTTAAGTGCAGGGACCTTCTAGCTAGTGGATTTTTAAATGACTAAAGCTGAAATGCTCAATGCTATAATTCATGGTAGATACAGAAATGTCACTATGCTATAATATCAAGCTTTGTGTGACATGGCTAGTAACAAGCTATTTAGAAGAACCTCTGAGAAATATTGCCATGTCTACATGGACATACCTTTAAAAACTAAGCTTGCATAGGATCAACCAGAAAACAGCACTCAAACTTTATATTTTATTGTGTGTTAAGCTCTTTCTAATAAGAGATGAATTTTTTGTGCAAACTTTCATTTCTTTGAACAGTTAACCAGTTATCAAACAAACTGAAATGATTTTGTAACAGGCAGCCTTTAGGAAAAATAGAGTTTAAAATGCTGTCATAGATAAAACTTAAAAGTTCATTCACTGACTATCTTTAAGGAATAGGAAGTGAATGTCTTGTTTTCTGGGACAAAAGGAGAAATTATTGATTTCTGTTAGAAACACTTTTACTTACCACCTGAGCTAGGCTGAGACTTTAGAGAAGAGTGAATGGGAGGGGAGTTCTATTCACTGACACTGGGAAGAAATACATCTGAAATGGTGCACAGCCACGGATTTTGCATACCAGATATAGGTTATGGTGTCAGCAGATAGCATTTCTTCCATCCTCTAACCACAGTTACCCTTTTCCAGGCATGAAGACCACCATGCTCACCATCTTAGTTTTGGCTTTGACTGTACTTGTCCTCCCTAGAGAGATAACCACTATTTCTTAAAGAACAAAAATGTCTGATTGAAAAGAATATGGAAGATCTATGGAAGTTATAAAATTTGGCACTAAATTATTTTGGCAATATGTGCACCAGATAAATTTTGGAGATGTATTTTGTCTTTCAGCTCTTGTCCTCTTTTTTACATCACCATGATACTGTGTTGAGTATCAGAATTACAGTTCTGAGTGTCCCCAAGATTAGTTATCCCAAAGGGCAAGAGACGGACTCAGATTTTAAGAGAACTAGAGATTTTTGATTGTGTGTGCAAATCACTTAAATGTAATTTTTGGAATTTAGAGCTGGCATTCAGGTACAATGTCTTTCAGCATCAGAAACAGCTCAGTTGCTGGCTTCTTTCAGTTTACCTTACTTTGTCCTTCTTTCTGACAGAAACATTGAGCAACATGAACCGAAATCCTTTCCAAGCGAACTGAGATTGTGTGTGCAATACCCCATGAGGCACAAGATTTGAATGATTTTCCTAGAGTGAATACCTGTGAATAGACTGATATATCTGGCTTCCAATGGGAAGTGAATACACCAAGAAATCTTGCTGATCAAACATAGCTGTCACAAGTGTGGTCAGAAGCATATGTAAATTGTGAACCCTTTGGAAATATTATTTTATAAAAACAGAACACTGCAGCATGAAGTGCTTCACATACAAATGCAAGCCTGCCTGACAAGTAAGAAAGCTCACTCTCTCCTCTGTAATTTAAATAGGATATTTTATGGTACAAGCTTTGGAAAGTACTCAGAAACATCTGACTACTTGGCAGAGAAGTGATGAGTAGATATTAAACACCCATGGATAGGTGGGGATGTTCATTGATTGGGGCACCTAGAATAAAAAAAGAATTGACTATTTTAGTTCATCTTCAGGAAGTATTAGTACTTATAATGAATGATAATTTCATCCCCTGAATGTTTTAGAGACAGGATAATAAAATTACAACAGTAAAGAGGGAGGAAATAAAATGTAAAAGGTAAGAGCTAATTCATTCTTCATGCTAGCTCAGTCCTTGGCCTTTCCTGAACAGACACTGCCAATAGTAACAAATTATGTATAATCATTTTGTGATGTGGACTGTTCACTCGGGACTAAGCTCAAATGACCAAACTTGCAGCCTTGTCTCTTAAACTGTGGTTCTGAAGATCAAAGGCTAGGGCTTTATCCACTGAGTCCTCGCCTTTATAAGAATAAAACTGCCAGCTGTCCAGAGACAGAGTGGGTGTCAAACAGTGTCATTTTAGACCAATTGTTTTTCAAGTTCTTACAGGACAGCACATTAGGTTAGAAGCATATTAATCAGTTGTGCCTCCTGAATATTCATTATCCTGCTCCAGGAAGGATTTTGTGGCCTTTTTTCTTTCTCACTAAGAACATTAGACATTTAGACCTGAATAAGTGCAGTAACTTCAATAGAATTAACTCCTGATTTCCAGTAATGTGAAAAGGGGACAAAGGCAGTCAGTGTAACAATTATGAATTGCCATCTCTGTTGACAGGAAAAATTTAATAAAAGAATACCTTAGCACTGAATAGAATTTGAATTTAAAGTATTTTACCTTAGGAACTGACAAATGCTGAATAGATATGGAAAAAAATTATAGAAGTGATATTTTGAGTTCTACAATAACTACAGAAAATCAAAATGAAACTGGCCTTAGAAACAAAAGATTAAAAACTGGGGCATGTTTTTACTTCCTTTATACTCAAAAGCCCTAATGCAGAATCCAGAGAAGTTTGCTAAATGGTTCCCATTAACCTAAAGTGGAATTGCTTACGGAGATACACAGAGACAGTAAAAATGGAAAAACTTGGTTCTTGTTGCTGACATTAGAAGTTTTTGCTGTTACTCACTTGAGAGTAACTCACAGCAAATATTTCCTTCCTTCGCACAGAGCATTATTCTTAAGGTGGGGGGGTTGGCCTTTTTTTTAATGTTTTCTATAGTGCTAATCTATTAAAGGGTTACTTTCTCACATGTTTATGTCTCCCTGGGAAGGATCATCTCAGTCAAGAATAGTTCCATTCAAAATACTTTCTTATTTTATAGCACCAGCTATAATATCCTTACAAGTAATCATTTCCAAAGCATTATTTCAATGGGAACAAATGTGGGCCAATACCAGCCACATACCTACATGCATTAGCCTGGACTCAAGAAAGAGATGGCGACACAGACAAGCAGGCACTGAAAACTGAACTACTATGATCCAAAACCAGAACTTGTGTCTTGTTACTAAAAGGAATGTCATGGTTTCTAAAACTTCTACAATGAAAAGGGCCTATTATTACACATGGATTTTGTTCTTCCCTTGTAGCTCTAATTTACCAGGAGCTTATGAGCGGTATCTGTGCACAAACTGCCAAAGGACAGCAGGGAAAACTGTCACCCTGCTAAAGAGGGCTGCAAAGTGATGGACTTCAGTGTTGCTTGGAGTGGCGGAGGCAATCCCCAGAACCAGATGAAATCGTGGAGAAGGAATAAGGCACTCCACAGTTGCATATGCTCCTGTGACAGAACACCAGAGACAGCAAAGCTGTGAAAGGAACATGAATGAGCAAAACAACACTGCAAGGAGAATGAGTGAACCTGGTCTTCCAAGGAAGCACAGCTTGAGAGCTAGTGTTAGTGCCAGATCTCTTAACCCACTCTCCCTGTCTAGGTTATTCCTTCTCTGGGTATTAAGAGAGGCAGGAATTGAAGGAATACAGAGGCAAAAAATTAAAATCTAAATATTACAAAAATAGAAAGCTGTACAACTAAGAACTACAAGTCCCTCAACTACTGTTTGCTAGAAACTGAGAGAATATTCTTGATAATAATTATATTGCCCCATTGCTCCATTTTATTCCTCTTCCCTAGGCCATGCTTTTGGCCACTGTCAAAGATAGAATGCTTGGCCAGAGGAGTCTTCAGTATAACTCAATCAGGTCTTCTAATTAGTCAGGGGCTAACAGAAAGAAAATGCTATACAAAAATCCAGAGTAGACATACACACGTAACAGCA
Source organism: Corvus hawaiiensis (assembly GCF_020740725.1). Taxonomy (NCBI): domain Eukaryota; kingdom Metazoa; phylum Chordata; class Aves; order Passeriformes; family Corvidae; genus Corvus; species Corvus hawaiiensis. The sequence goes on along the minus strand of NC_063215.1, from coordinate 98,146,467 downwards.
TGACTAATTTTTCTAAGGTCTCAATAGTTAAAGCTTTCAGATAGAACAGAAGCTCCCAGAGAAGAGAGGACCAGTATTAGCTGATCTACTCTCAGCATGATTTATCACAGAGCAGGAAGTCCAGGTTTAGAAATGAGGCTGTGACTCAGTCCACCAGCCAGAGCAATGATAAGCTTAACTGCTGCATGTATAACATCCCCCTATCAACAATGTACAAATACGTTCTGCAATTGTGTGACAAAGCTCTCAAGCTTTTGCAGCTCAAAAGAAATTTGGCTTCCTGGACTAGTTGTACATTTATTTTGTCTGACAAAAAGTAATTGTGTTTATCTGTTTAGAAACAGAGGAAATGGAGAAAAGAGAATTAAAATTCTCTTTTACCTCACCCAGAACTGTTTGCTATACAGTAAAAAACTACAGGGAAAAGATCTGTTGCTCTGCTGATCCTCCAATCGTTTTCTCAGTGACAGGAGAAACTGTAAGAGCAGAAGGCCTTTTCAGCTGCGGCACTTGGAACACTGTTTCCATAGGGCTCTTTTCATGAACTCAGTACTTTAGAAGGCATACACAACTTCTGCTCTGTATTTCTGTTACCATTGTCTTCAGCTCCCCATCCCACTGTGGACTTGCAGGTGCTGATGCACCTGCTCCCACTCACAGAATCACCTCAGCATTGCTGCTTGCTCTGTCAGCAGATACTGAAAACAATACAGGTCTGCATTCTAGCTTGATACTGGATCTCCAGATTTAGACTGTCGTACTGACTCTAATCACTGTTGTAAGACAAAGACCAACTGTAAAATTTCTTGAAAGGTTGGAAATACCAAGGACCAGAATCATGCAACCACATATTTCAACACAAGTGGGCTCTTCAACCCCATTTTTACAAAGTGCCATGAATATATTCAGTGCTTCTCTCCATAGTTGACTTTAAAGGTCATTTGTCAGCACTTGGCAGGGGATGGCCCTTACTACAAATGTTGGCCTTGAAAATATGACAAAGAGCAGAAGTAAGAACCTACACAATTATAATGAAGGTTGTTAATACAAAAACAGGAACTACAGGGATATAGAATAATAATCTGCATAGGTAAACGTGTTTATAATGGAAAACCACATTTAACAAGTAGTTAATTTATTAATGACAATTTGAAAAAAGGGATCATTACCACTGTAGTGGAAATAGCATACTGTGATTTTGGACTAATAAGAAAAACTTAATTATTGCAAGTTTCATGTCTCAATAAGAAATCACAATTCAGTTCATCATAAAACAGGTAAAAACGATGAAAACAAATTGTGTTACCAATAGGAAATGATAAGAAATATTCTTAACAAACACTTGTTAAATATATCTTTTTCATTATGTTCATCATAAAGTCAAAATTTATCAGACTGATAAGGTAAAAACACATAAGAAAAGAATTGTGTTATATAAAAATTTTAAAACCTGAAGTACAGAGAATCTTATTTTTAAGATTGAATTTGTTTTGGAAGTCCCAAAGTTGCCATCTTATAGATTTATTTCTTGCTGTATTTCACATTGGACTCTCTTGCAGTAAGCAACTAGAAAGTGGTTTTTCTTTATAAAGGTAATAGTTATGAAAGAAATAAATGCTTGAATAGCAAGTTATTTCATGAAAAGGACAAAACATTGACTTAATCATAGGCCATGCTATTATGTCCATACCAGACACCCCTGTATATTTCTGACACTCACATTCTTCAGCTTTACTTCTTGAAAGTAAAACAATGTTAGCAATCAGGAATGGGAACACCTTGTATATAGATAAAGACATAGACATAGATAAAGATACAGATAAAGATACAGATATAGAGATATAGATATATAAACACACTTCTGAGATGTTGTGGGCTTCAGCTTGTAGGGAGAGAAGAATGAAACTTGACATGCCTTTCTTTACAAAAATTGAGGAGCAACAACTCCTGAATTCCTTTCTGTCAATAAGTAAACACCCTTTTCTCACCCTTTTTGCCTGTATTAAAGCAAAAATATTCCAAACTGCAGGATATATTTGAAACCATTATTGCAAATACAGGTTTTGCAATGCTGTCCATATAACCTGCCTGAACACCTGAAACTTTGATGCATGGGGTGGCTCAGCTCCATCATTGCACCTCGTTATGTATGGCAGGAAGGGGAGCAGAACTAAACTTTAGCAGGTCATCTCTGTAACTTACTGGGCTTTAGGTAATGCATAACTACAGTGAGTGCAGCTCATCAATGTCCTCTTTTCATGTGCTATGTGCCTTGCTTACAAATGATACGTTTTCCTTAACTCACTCAAAAGTGTTGACTTTTGCTGCCTGTTTCTACTGAGACATGAATGGTTCCTGCTCTGTAATCCAATTAATCATCCTTTGAAAAGAGCAAGATGTAGCTGTAGTCAGATCAGAAGACCAGACATTTAGAGAGTAAAATGTCAGACTCAGAGCATCAAACCAGTAAATTCTGCACGGAAATAATTTGCCCTGTATCTTAGCAAGATATCATATTCTACAACTATGTGCAGTTGTGGAATATGGACTTTGACTGCAGTAAGTAGTTAACTTCAAATATATCTTTGCAGGTTTTCAGATTGTCTGTAGGTTTTGCATTGATTTACACTTATTTATGTTTTGAAATACTACCTGCAAAAGAAGATGGCTCTTGGAGCTCAGTTCTGTGATAAATAAAAAATTCTGTGGGCTCTAAGTCTCAGTATTCACAAACCATCTCAGCAAGCGAAACCAAGCATTTTTTTGTTCTGCTAGATAAAAGCACTGCTAGCTAATTCTAATTCTGTAAAATTAGTAACCCAAATTCATCAGAATGTAACAGTTACTGCTGCCCTCTACCAGCAGTCCTCCAGGTGGATGGCTGAAATGAGGAACTACTTGCCATTCCTTAAAATGCGTTACAGCTTGCTAAGCCTGTACCATTAGAGGTGAACTGAGCTTACTAAAATCTTATTAGACCACAAGTCATTCAGTGTCTCTAACCTGACAATTTTTGTACTCCAGGTAAGCATATTAATGTTTATGAATTTGTTTACACAAATTGTACTGTTCAAAACAGGAATTCCCAATTTTCTACAGTTTAAAATAATATAAGATACTGTGCAGATTATTCTTAATATCCTAGATCTACATGTGGAAAAATAAATTAGAGTGAGCTGATTTCAGTCATTAACTAGCTTCCTTGTCTAATAGCCACTGGGAACATTTTTATGCTATTTTTTACTTATATTATACTATGCTTTAAAAAAAAAAAAACTTGATTTACACATTGAGTTTTCATAACTGATATCCAGTTAATCAAACCACATTTCTATCTACAGGATAGATCACAAATGATTCCCAAACAAAAGGGAAGATTAAATATTTTGTCACTAAGTGTCATGGTATTTTTCCTGCATTCTTTAGGATTAGCAGTTCTTACGCACAGATTATAATTAACAACTTACAAAAAGCAAGCATTTAGTTCACACTAACATTTCATATTAATTCCATATCCATATGAAGAACAACCAGTTAACAAATACTTCTGGAGACAAAATCATTTTCTGCTTTTATGAAAGTTCACAAAAGAGGACTAATGAAAAGGCAAACCCACAAGCTTTACCAATCATATCAATTTTACATAAGTATATCTACTGGCATATTTACCTGCCTGTTTAAAGCAGCTTGCATAAGAAAGCTTGGAATAATATACCAGTTATATAGATACAATAGAAATTAATAATAAATATTTAAAATTTATGAGGCATTTTTCAGTGAAAACAATCATGCTAAATAAGCTGATTCAGGAAGGTCTAAGACAAGCTTTATCTGAAAACCCACGTTTACAATCTATCCTAAAAACAAGCAGAACACTGCACCAACCCAAGCATTAGCTCAATTAAAAAAGGGGAAAAAAAATGAAATCTCTTCTCAGCTTAATAACTTGTTAGTTCTTGACAAGTGCAACAACACAACAATAAGCCAGTCAAAATGAGTTTTTAAAGCGAGGTTATGCCCTTCATGTTGTGTTATCACAGTGGCAGATCAAACTGCTGACTTGGACTCTTTCTGCCAGCAGTGCTGATGCCGCCTCTATGAGCTACTGTCACAGAATAGTCATGGTACCTGCTCTTGCCTATAGAAAAGCACTAAATTGAACTCGAAGTAGTGTCTTTGTGATATCTTTTCAACAAGTCATGTCCCATTCAGCCTGCTAGTTTATCTCTGTCAGGCTGGGGGCCCAAGTGGTTTGCATGAGCTGTCAGGGATAGGTCTACCAACCTGCTCAGTGCTAAGGAGGTAATGCATCTTTCGGGCTTGGTATTTCTTTTCCTTTTCTTTCTTTTCTAGGTCTTTCATTTTGTCTTCATTTTCCTTCATTTCTGCATACTCTTGAAGTTCACTCCTGTAATAAAATACGTCTGCTAACTATATTATAACAATAAACGACGTGCTACTGTTCTATTTTACTTTAACCCTCTCATAGCTTCACAGTATTCTGTTCCTATATATTAGCAGTATACTGACACCACTGGAATGTAAAATTACTATTCTTTCAGTTCCACAGCAGTAGGATACTACATGGATATAGCTATGAAGAAACAGGATTAAAATGATCAAAAGTAGGAACAGTATATATATAACAGGTTCACAGTGCTTACAGCTTGATAAAATAATATCCATATATGTCCTTTTATTTGCCTTTAAGTGTCTTTTTACTTTGAATTTCTCTAAGTGGAAGCTATTATAATACAGTGATTTTCCTTAAAATGGTTTCAAAACATAAGTTTTTCACTTATGTTTCAGCTAGTGCCTTGCACCACCTCCTGATCTGCAGCCAGGGGTGATTTTATGGAATGAGAGAGGAGAGTAGACATGGGATAAGAGATGACATTCACTCCTGGATCCTTGAGCCTTTTGTAAGGTTGAGAAAGTAGGCACAGAGGAAACTGGATGGGAACCTTTCATGCATACATTGTCCTTAAGAGGAGTTTCCGTGGCATTGGGCTTCTTGCACAGCTCATTCCTGCTCTGGTTTGATGGGAGCTGTATAGGCCACCACAAGAACCAGGAATGAAACTGCTTCATGAAGCACTTCATGACAGAGGTGTGAACACAAAGAGACATCTAAGTGTGTGACTCTCTGCAGAAAACCCTTTCATCATAAAAGAAATATGGAACTATACCTAATACCAGGTTTCAAAGAATGGAGAAAACTCATGATTTCAACTGAATGTTTACAGAAAAACTTGAACAGAAAATGGGCATAGATTTACTCCTCAATGGCTTTTTTTTTTCAGAGCCAGGCTTGCCATAAATTATGCAAACTGTAGAGTGAATTAATGCTCTATAAGAAACAAAATTCCATGCTATTGTGCACAGTGCACGTGTATAGAATTTTTTGACCCAGTTAAAAAAGGTTAGTTTGATTAACATCTGTTATTTTTGTTATTAGAAAATGGCTAGTTCAAATTAACCTGTGTGCCAAAGACACCAAGCATATTCAGTCAAGCATTTAGATTGCTAAAAAGATAATTGAGTAAATTCTAGTATTTTTTTTTTTAGTATGTGCGTATATGATAAAATAAAAAGAAAAAAATACTATTCACATAACTAGATAATTCAAATATTCCTGCAAAACAGATTATTTAGAGAGGTCCACATTAATAGTCTCAGTTGTTTCAATGAGCGCTAAATAAGACACTGTGAGGACATGGGTCAAATTGTGTCAAAATATGCACATGGATAAGTTTGCTGATATGAATAATCCCATGGAAAAGTCATATTGCTCCTGAAAGTGTTTTTGAGATTGGAACTCAGACTTACTCTTACTATTTTAATTATCATTAAATTAGTTCATCAAAATATGTGAAAGAGCAATAATTGCTTTACAAATACGAACACTATGACATCAGATTCTTAAATACAAGTTGCAATGTAGAACTTTTATTTGTTTCATGCTATCTTTCAAGATTATATCAATTAAAATAAGTAAAGTATTAAGTAATTAAACATTTTATTTTAACTATAAAAGTGAAATAGAATGAAAAGGAAATACAGATCAGAAAAGATGCATAGGTATTTTTGAATCTCTGCAAATATTTTTTGTTGCAGTTTACTGTTAAAGGCTGCTAATACAATATTTCATACAAGGTTACTTATGAAGCACACTGACGTTTAAAAATCACCATGCTATGCTTTTGCAGCAGTGTAATTTTTTTCCAACATAAGATTAAATTGCAAAATAAATGAATTACTTAGAGTGGCATGGCCCCCATTTTGCCACCCTTCTCTTGAAAATTGCTTATTAATATGAAAAAAGAAGTTGGAAAATAGCCTGTTTTACTTTATGCATAGCATTCCGGGGCCTCAAAGCCTGCAGAGCCGGAGTAGCTGCACATTTTAGATTGTGTTGGCAAGCAGGGACGATGACCTTTCTGACCTGCATCTCAAGGCTATTATTAATCGCTAAGTAACCTGGTAAAGCCAAACAAATTTGTTTCCATTGAAAGGATCTCTATCTGTGTCTGAGAATTTGTGCTGTACCAAACAAACCTCATTAACTGTGTCCATTTTTGACAAAGAACTAGGAGTTGGAGAGATTGGCGACCTTTCTTTGTCCTCAAGGTACAGATTTCAGAGTCACTATATGTAGGTACATAAGCATTTCTTACTAGGAAACTCTTTGTTCTATATTCACCAATCACATACAAATGAATAAATAGACAATACATATAGTATTAACTTTGTTCTTTTATTTTATGCCACTTTACCTTCAATATCAAAGTGCATGATCCATGGTTTACATGTTTAATACTATTCCTTTTTGATTACAGACCCCTCTATTCAGCTTTAGTACCCCTATCTACAACTGATGAAATAATTCTCAACATATTACTACAGGCTCTTCATGTTCCTATATACTGAGGTACTTCTTCCTAACAGTGAATATGGAGGCTTTTTGATTTAGAGCACAACTGGTGATTAAAATGCACAAATAATGTCAAAAGTATAGATTTGTTTTCCAGAAATAATGATAATGGGATGCAAAATGTTTCCCATTGTCATCAATGGGAATTTACCAGATTGTTTTTAATGAAGGATTAATAATCATTACTTGCTGAAATTAAATGAAGTCTAAAATACTTGAAGTTCAATTTAACTCGTGATCTTCTTAGACAGTGCTACCATCATGATCATTCCTGATTACCACATACCCTCAGAAATACTTGTAAAATAATCCATGCAAAAGTTTGAGATTTTTTAAGCAGTTACAAATAATTTTCAACATACTTTTGCAGCCTACATATTTTGTCAGTTCTAAAATATCTCTATCGTGCATTATACTGTGTACAGAACATGCAAACAATTCTGTCACAGGGAAAATAGCTCCCAGGATGATTCTCTCCTGAGAGGCAGTACAAAATAAGTTGTATGTAGCAGTCCTAACATTGCTTGACTGGAAACATAGATGTTTTAGCATAAATATAGATTTATTTTAAAGCTATTTGAACCTGAAGCTTTCATCTCCTTTACCATACTTTCAAGCATTTGAGAAGGAGCAACAAAAGCAGAGAATCTAAAGCAGTTAGATATGAATATACTATTTCACACATGAGCAGATTAATATTAACATGTCATGCACTGTGCAGGGGTTTCACTGTTACCATACAGAATAACGTGTAGAAGGATAAGTGATACTAAAGACATAAACTTAGGCTTCCAAATGGAGCTAGGGTTCCACACAGCTTATGTGAAAATGTGTTCACTGAGAAGTTTCATGCTTGGGACCTTGTACATGTATGCCTTCCCAGAGAAAATAAATCCAAATTCTATTGAAGTCAATTGGAAATCAGTTGAAATGAAATGATTTTTGGATTAAATCTTTACACTTCCTGCCAGCCTTCTCTTTGTTCACAAATATGATGGGTTCATTGAGCAATCTTTTCTTGGGATACGTGGGTGATTCTCTGTGACATTATGAATACTAGCTGTGGCTTCTGGACCAACTTTGCTTCAGGATGAACCTTTTCTGGTTCAGTGTGAAGTGGAAGAAGGCAAATTGTTTGGCCCGCTTTTTTAAAGCTTCAATAAATTTTGCAGAAGGAAAAGAGTTCTGTAAATGCAGAACATGTGTTAGGTTATTTCATAATCTTGTTCTGTTTTTGTAAGCAATCTGTCTGTTGCATGGTTCATAGCTGGAATAGTACTGCTTATTAAAATGTTATTACTCAAAAATTGGGTAATTATTTTAGCACATAATCTTTTCTTTATCTTAAAGCTTATCTCAATATATTAATAGCATCTATTGCATCTTCCTAAAAACCTGGCTTCCCATATAAGCTTAGTCCAATCAGACTTTCTCCCACACAGATTTTTATGGAATAGCTTTGTAGAGGAAATATGTGGATATTTTAACATATGTAGTGTTTTATCATGATCTGAAAATTATTAAACAAATCAGAAGAATATCAATGTTTACTACTGCAAGTTTAGGATGCATTTTTTTACTAAAAAGTGGTTTTGGCTAACACAAAGTGTATTGTCCTTGTCATAGAAAATGTTTCAGGTAATTGAAAATAAGCATAGGATAATCAACATATGTGCTCAAATCCCACAATTAAAAATGATTTTGTGTAACAAATCTGTTAAGTAGCTACTGAATTGTTAATGATGAAATTATTTGTCTATATAGTTCAAAATTTAAAAAATTTCATCTGACAAGGTAACTTATTGTTATTCTGATACTTCATTATGCAGTAGGCAATGGTGTTGGTTCCTGCTATGAGATGCAAATTTAGTTGACAGTGCTCCTGCTGTCTGTATAAAGGTTAAAAATACACATATGATATTGTTCCTGGCACTTTTGGGAAGGTCTTCAAGTGATGATTTCAGTAATATACAGATTTTAATAATTCTGCATAGAACTGTATCATTTTACAAATTCACACTGACCTATGTTTCTTAAGTTTATCAAACTATTGCATTCTGTTCACATTTCCACTGGCATTCTGTGGTCCTTTGGCCAACTAATATTACAAAATTATTACATAAATTAAAGGGCATCCAATAAAAACTAATAATTAGTACAGTTGCCTACAGTATCCAGAAAAAGTATTAAGTTATTGTGATTTTAAACAGTTCAGACACTGAATCATAAAATTCCTGCAACAGAGGCAGTAGGCAACCTTAGCATACAAAGAGATAACCTAAATATATTTAATCTTTCTGACTATATATCATTCTCCCTGCTCAAATACAGAATATGGAAGTGAAAATAAAATTAGTGAGACAATAATTTTGGTATACCACTGCATGCCACTTGATTTTACATCACATTGGTGTAGGTGAGAATGGAATATGACCTGCCATGATAATATTGTTTGACTTAATTGATTAAATTTGGAAAACAGTGAAATATATCTATAGACCAGCCTAGGATGTAAAAATAGTTTAGAGAACTCTGTACTTTGAAGGTAAAGTTTTAACAGAATGCACATACTACATACTTAAGTTAGCTATGTACCATCAGACAGCTTGGTCATCCTCAATATTTTTCTGGTTTTTTGAATGAACCTCTTCAGATTTGCTAAGCAAATCAGGGCAGCTCTGTAACTCTCTTCTCCTGTCTACCATGATGTATAGTCCTGTGTGTATCCTGACAGAATTCCTTGACCAAAATATTTGATCTCAAGTTGCAGTTAGATAGATGCTCAAAGCGGCAGTCAGTTATTAGTGGTACAAGGTATCTTACTGCCTATGAGATCTACCACAAATGGATGTCCAAAATTCTCACTAATTTTAAATGTGAATGTTTACACGAATCTGTTCAACAAATTAATCATGACACGCTCTTCAAGATCTGGAGGAATGTTATTGCGTTGCAGTGAATGTCATTGCAGTGCAGCAAATAGGAAATATGACTCCTTAAGATGAAAAAAGTTAAAATAAATAAAGCCAATGTGTAGGCATATGAAAACACCCTGTATCTCCTATTATTATTAATTTTACAGAAAGAAATTCAGAACACTTTAAAATCCCATTATAATTTGTGCATAGTAGCACACAGTCTGTCCATCTTCCCTTAATCACATAGTGTACAGTGCCAATGGAATTAAGTGACACACCAGTTCCACTGTCAAGGCCCACAATGTGATCAATACACGACGTAGGAAATTTGATGAACATAGTGGTGAAGGGCACACAGTGAATGAATGCCTTGTGCAGATCAGGAGATCAGGGCACAGCATGTACCAGACGATAGGGAAGAACAGACTGATGCATCCTTCTTATCCTTCCAATTTCCACTGCTGCACAGTTACTCAAGAGAGTGCAACAGCCTTGCAAGCTACTGATTGCAGAGGCAGCTTAGAACTAAAACCAGAGTATTTTCCTAATCCATTATGCAGGTTCTTCTAGTTATGATTTCAGTAACAACTCATACAGAATTTTTCCTCACGTATACTAAAAACCTAATTTTTTGTCATATATAACCCCTTAAGATTATTCTATTTTCTCAAAACATGCAAACTTCTTGGTCCAAATGTTTTTCCCTTGTGTACATATATCCTTAAGGCAAATTTACTTTATCCTCACTGGCAGCAGAAAATGCTGTGAAGTTAAAAAAAAAATATGTAAAACGTCCAATCTAAACAATGATTTTTCAGCTTAATTATTTTGATTTAATTAAGCTGTAAACCCCACCCGTTATAGATGTGGCATAAGAGTAACTCAGCACCGAAGCTTCTGTTGGCAGAGGAACCAGATCAAGGAAAATAGTTCAGCTTTATTTATCCCCAAGTCTATACTGAAAAACCTAACAGCAGGAAAAATGTTTTCACTCAATGTCTGTTTGGTATTGACCCCTTCATGAAAAATCAGCCTGATTGATTAGCTTAAATAGTGAAATTAGTATTTGGTGATTAGCTTAAACAGTGAAATTAGTATTTGAGGGTAACAAAGCCGATCTGGCCCAGAATGGATAACAAAGCCCCAACACAATTTATTCTGACAGCAGTTTAGCAGCAGTGGTCATTTTTAGCACAGTGTCACTGCTAAGCTGCTAAGAGAGCAGTCATGCTCCTAATTTTTCCTGCAACATATAAAAGAGGATGTCTAACCACAGCCAAATACCACTGGAAGTTTTCTAGTGAATGTCATGTGAAAGTATCTGTTATCTTTTGGCACTGCAATTCCCAGAAGACTACATATGCTACCATCTGCACAGTAATAACTAGAGGAAAGCTCACTGCTATGTTTTGCTACAGTTAAGCTGCTCCCAGTACTAGAATGAACTCATTTAAGCTAACTGTTATCTCTCTGCTGCAGTGCAGTACAATGTAGACATATCTGTACTTCTTTTACTTTAATATATGGTACTTGGCAATATTTACAATATTCAACATTATGTGATTTAGAAAGCAAACATGACGTTATAGCTTCTAAAGGTCATCAGCTAAGTTGATTTTCCTTCTCAGAGTATTATGAAACAATTTGACTGAGGTCTACTCACTAACTCACATCTTTCACTTACTTTCACATAAAAGTCTGCATACACTTGTAAATAAAATGGTACACTTTGTCCACATTAAACAGGCAGGGAGAGCTTTTATGTAATGATCCATTATGTATAGCAGAGCACCAATGCCAAGTCTCACAACTTCATCGTGATTTTTGTGGTACCTCATGGTTTTCTCAATTTCCTATTCATGGAGCGGTGTTACCATTGAGCATCTATGATGTCATTTTTATTGAAGCATAAAACATTATGAAAGACATAGCAAATGAATATTTTTATTACATAGCAATTGTAATTATTTTGGGAGAGATCTGACACATTCTTTTAATACAGCAGTGCTACTTGTAAGAATGTGATTTCACAGCAGTGGCTCATTGCCAAACTGAAAATATCAACTAGATCCCAATTTTCAGAAGTGTTAGGAAATCTTATCTCTTACTGTCTTGAAAACATTGAAGTAATCAACACCAAAAAAAAAAAAAAAAATTCAGGCATTTCCAGTATGCCATGCAAGAAATTATACTAAGAATAAAAGCCTATTCTCTGAAATTTTAGTTCTACCTAATAGATGAGACTACACTTAATTATAGATTTCGACATCCAATTATACATGCCTAAAGAGTACATCCAAAAAAAATTATTCTATCTTCTATACCTAAGCACATAATCTTCTGGTCAGAGTACTGCATCCTTTCCCAAGGGGCCAAGCACAATGCTATAGATGGTTGTGAGGTCTGTCACGACCAAGTACAAGTAGGCAAATGAGTGCTGCATCATTTTGGGTGTCATACAAGCTGAAAGACCAAATCAGTTTGTTAGAGGAGGCTGTAAACATTTAACAAACAGTGAGTTAATTGGACAAGAAAAGAATAGCCTTCTTGGAGAAGAGAGGTGGCAAATGTTGCTTCCTTGAAACACTTTGTTGTTTCATTTGGTTTGAAGGTAGCAGGAACTGGGAAGTTCAAGGTAAAACATTGGGATTTAGCTTCACCATCAAGGATAAACCACTTAATGGACTCCTGCCATTATCCCTACAAGGTGAAGACTCTGAGGAATTTGAAGGGGGTATAATAATAAGCAAAAGTTTCTCACAGTTTAAGAAAAGTCATGTTCACAATATGAAGAATTATGTGGCTTTTAAAGGAGGTATTCTGAGCAGGTTTCATAGACATGAAGAAGCTCGTTCATGTGATAAAAAGCATTCATACAAATGAATGCACAAACTGACAATACAACAGAAGGAAAAAAAGATTTTTTTAAAAATTTCCTAGGCATCATAACTGTGCTGAGTTACGATGCTGATAGTATTTTAAAGGACATTTCAAGGTCTGTCCAAAATTGTCACAAAAATTATTTTAAGCAGAGACAACAACTTTCAGTGATCTCCATTGTTTATGTCTAGCACAGTTTTCAGTCTAGTAGAGCTGAATATAACAAGAAGCAATGGTTCAAAGATAGAACGAAACTGCTTCAGTGGGGAAATACAGGACATACTTGGAACACCAAAGGTAATTAACTCCTGGATTAGAATAAAAAGGGTATTTACTACCTTTTGATGTTATTAAATCAAGACTAGATTGTTCAGCCAAAGCTTAATGTGCTTTTTATAGATATTGCTATGAAGTTGATATTGATAGACATCATATTGGTGATATATCTGAAGTCAGACTAGATCGTCCGATTCCAAATAACATTATTTTCATTATTCCTAGAACAAAAACCCAACACTTTCTTGTAATTACTCACTACTGTTCTAGACTGTAAAAATAGAAGACAAATAGTTTTTCTGTTTTCTTCTCTGAGTGACCACTTCAGAGACTTGACTCTCCTTAGATAATAGAAAAGTCTATTTATAATGATTTAGAGAATAAAAAAATTATTAATTAAAACAATTTCTTGATCCCTTTTTTTTTCCATTTTGGACATTCTTCCTTGAAAACAAAACAAAAACGTGCTCATGAGAGACTGTATACTGCTTTTCATCTCATGCAATTCTATGATATCTCAAGGGACATTACAGGATACACCAATATAAAGCAAAGGACTGTAATTTTCCACTGTAAAAAAATCTGAAATGCCAAAGAAAGATCAATAAGCCTTTACATCCTCAGACAAAAATAAAATCACAAACTTGGAAAAACACAGTGCAAAATCACCACACTTCCAATAACAAAAACGACTGTGAGCGGCTCATTTTAAAGGTCTTCAACGCTGTAGTTTCTATTTCTCTGACATAAATGGGAAATTATAAAAGGAGTCTAATCTCAAAAGCCTTTCACTGGCTAGAGCAGTGCCAAAGAACACTTTATTTTGTTTGGCCTTTACATTCTGCTATCTCTGAGCATTTTGCTGAATTGTGAGGAATGCTACTTATTTGATAAAGAGTTATGAAGTATGGGAACAGTAACCAGCAACTTTCTAGCAGCACTCAGACACAGTACCTTACATTACGATTAAAACAAAATAGTGATGCTAGATCAAATAGACTGTTGTGTGCTAACTAAGAAAAATAACATTCATGTCTTTTGATTTGTTTTTTGTTTCTTTGGAGATCCCAAAATTAAGCTATATTATAGCATGTTCTGGAAAACCCATATGTGTAAATTAAGTACTCACTGATGTGAGTACCTGCAGATACACTCACATATGAGCTGGAATACTTGGGTACCACAGAGCAAACTTAGTTACATAATTTTATATAAAGTGCTCCTACAAATAAAAGAAATACCTAATTTTCTTATGTAACACATAAATGAATGCATTTAAATTTTATGCTTCATTATTAAGCCAAAAATAGCACAATAAAAAGAATTATCACCTTATTTTAATAACAACAGAGCTGCTCTAAGTGAGTTGAGTAAATGGCACATAAAATTTGTCATACTTCTAATGACCTAAACAGCTGAAGTGACTATGGCACATGAAAAATATTTATATACTTCTTCAGGAGTCTTCAGTCTTCAAGCGGTAGAGCCCTTGCCTGGTAACCTCGTATAGCCTGTATATAGATGGCCTGTCATATCTCTACAATTAGATAAACCAAAACTGCTATAATGTAATCAGTTACAACCTGAAAATTATATTTTGAAAATCAAGTTTATTAATATGTAATCTTTAGGTAATCATATTTATCCTCCTAATTTACACAATATTTATGATAGTCTACATGTCCTTGAAATAGGGAACAGGGACACTACACTATGAAAAAGTGGTCTAGCTGCTGGAGTTCATAAATTTTGTTCAGCTTTGGATGAGTTCAAAGAATTGCCATGTAAGAAAAGCCTTACAGAGGGAATTTATCTGATTATGGCAGTAATAATTACCCAGCTGTTTATTGCAGATAGAGAAATAATTCATGTAGGCAATAGGCCGTGGTGGCAATGACACTCCGCATTTAGTAAATATGCAAACTGTTCACTTCTAATTAACCAAGCTAGAGGATGCCCTTATTAAATGTATAAACTAAAAGTGCCTTCCTGACAAGTGATGAATTGTTACATTGCACAAACTCTTGCCACAGAGTTACTGGAGTGAACTTGGGGCTTAACTTCATTAAGAGATCTTGTGGGATAGTTAAATGAGGATGGACAGCATAACAAGACCTACCTGACAGTCAATGATATGTAAGAGCTTAATGAAAATGTACCTCTTCCCCTTTTCTACTTATTTTACAGTGAAGATCCTACTTCAGACAAAATAGAAGACTGTGAAGTCTATCTCTATGAGACAGTTTAAAAGGCTAAGATTAGTCAATCCTTGTCCACAGAAAATGTTTTATGAGCTGTCAGTAATTCTAACAGACCTATTACAAAATAAAAAAAATCTATCCAGACACTACAGCACCTTCAAAGCTCACAGGTATAGAACTACTGTTATTCTATGATACTGTGTTTTCACACCTGTTTTATTCTACCTTCACCAAAACTAATCATTTATTCTACCTTCATCAAAACTAATCATATACACCACAGACTATTTGGTCCAATGAGTGTACAGAGGGATCTCAGATTTCTTTCTACACATTCAGATACAAAAAATTTTCTTTGGATACAAGTGAAATAAAGCTTAATGTTTAATCTGTTAATCCTAATGGTGTGTTTAGTGCAATATAAAAATACATGAGAAAATACTGCCTTCATGTCGTTGAAGACTTCAGTCTAAGCAGCTGCTTACATTACTTACAGTGTTCATGTTTATTGCAAAACTTAACTATTTACCCAGAACTAGCTAAAAACATGGTAAGACCGCTTCCACCCCTTGCTCAAGAGAGACATGGACAGAATAAGGCTCATGAGGCATGTGTAGCTGAATCTGTGTTGGAAATTCAGCCTACTGTGTAAACATAATGGTTCCTACATTAACCTCACTGTATTCAGAAAGTGCTTTCCCAGGGAGTTAAAACAGGCCCGTTGCCTGCTCTATACGTTTAGACGCTTCATTTTAATTTCATGATCGACCCCAAAAGCTCATTTTTTATATCTTACCTATCCTAACAGCATCAGATTTGTGGCTACGGAAGTACTCTGGGATCCTCAGTGGATTACAGTTTTAAGATTCCTAGAAATCTAGCATTATGCTTAAAATCCTTTGGAAAAGGCATAGGTATCTTAAATTATGTGACCTACCACTCCAAATTAGTATTTAAATAGAAGAAAGCATACTTGGCACTTGTCTCTATTTCTGTAGCTCACAGAGAAAGCTGACAGTATAAGTTTACACTCAGAAAATTCAAATTACAGGTAAGTAAGTTAAAAAGCATAATGTATTTCCTCTACATATCTTTGAAGACAAGTAAAAAAAGATGGGTTGAAGATAAAGTAGTTAATTAAACATCAAGTGAAAGACAGTATTACAAAAATTAGGGTTTTATTGTTGCAAGAATTCCAAGGAGCTGTATGAAAGGCTTTGGCACTAATTGAAAATAGACCACAGAATCAATTGCTTCTGCAGTTAATGATGAGGAACATCTTAATTGAATTATAAGACAATATATACATTCTTCAAAACACTTTGACACTTGAGAGGATGGCCATCACCTGGACTTACCTTTATCAGAAAGGAACAGAAAGGTGGAGACTAAGTTCTCCTCATATTACTATGACAAGAGATGATTTATTTCAAGCCCACTCCATGGAAAATAGCTATACCTCAAAAGTTTTAAGAAGCCAAGTACTTTCCATCTTAAAAGGAAATACGCTTCAGTAATGGTCTAGTAATCAAGAATAAGATAGATAATGTTTTTTCCATACTGCATTCTCAGGCATATTTACAGAATAACTAAACATTGGATTACATCACCAGCAACATGTAAGTACTATATTTCACTCTTCATTAAGATTATAAAAAATTAAGCTGCACAAATGATTTCTGAATATACATATTGCCAAGGAAGTCATTTTTATCGCTTTGTATTATCTATTTCCTGACATGCATTGAAGACCTAGAAGTTTTAATGATGACTGCGAAACTAAATCTGCTGATAGAAAAGCCAGTCAAACTCGGATCAAAGCCACACTCTCCAGGGCCACTCACTACTAACGCCAACAATGGAAAGAGGAATTTGGTGTTGATCCTCTAAGTATGTGAAATTCCTAATTTATAAAGTCGACAATGTTTATATAGACTATGATGCTTATTAAAGGTAGACTCAGGCCTTAGTTTGCTACCTTCAAGTCAGTGTTCATTCAGTAGCCAAGAAAGCTGAACCACCTGCCTTGATTACATAAGAACCCCAATGCCAGTACTTTGCCACTGCTTTGTTAGTTTTCTGACACTGCTATCTTTGCCCAGTTCTGCGCCTGGGGAAAAATTTAAATGGTGCCATTCATCAGTAAATGGAACGCTACATCCCAAAATCTTATCTCTACTTGCACACCTGACATATAGCAAAGTTGCTTTACTATAGTTTAAAGGCCAGTATGTAGATAACCTTAGGCAAAGAACTGCAAGTTAATCACACAGTTGGGCAACTGACATCATCCATAAATTCTTCGGATATAATGGCACCAGCATGCTAATTTATGTGAACTGATGTCCATTTGCTTATCATGGACTGGAAACTGTTTCACATAAAACAAAATTCTAATGCATCATATGGAGTTACAGCCTATGCTAATTGCTTTTGGCATATTTCCCCTTGTAACCATTTAGCCAGCTCTTAGAGATGGTAAATGCAGCTTTAAGAATGTTTCAAAAGAATGTATTTTCCCTTAAAATTAAATACATTAACTGCACTGAGAAGTAATGAAATTTACTTTAATGCATATATTTATAAATGAAACCATCCAACTAATCCATATTCAGATAGAATACAGGATATATTGGTACTTAAATAAAAATGGATGCTATTGATGAAGATTTATTACTAAAATATAAATAACAAAATATAGTAAAATAAATATTTAAGAACATGTCTCTTATCTGCTTCATTAAGAACTTCCTAAATATTTTAGGAAAAAGAGAACTCAGGACTAATGAAACCATTTCATCCCTACACTGAACCTAAACTGTACAAATGTTAAGAAAAATCTGAGTATGTCCTTAGGTAGACAGAGTTTAGGGTTCAAATTTGTTCTTTTGCATCTCTCAAGGGATTCTTTCAAGCACTTCTCTCCCTAACTCATAGGGACTCTACTGGGGACACCAGCAGCCATCAGACCAAGTAGTTCTGTAGTAGTGGGAAGTAATAGGAATGCTGGAGGAATTTAGCCAGTCTGGGAGCTAAAGCCAGGAGTGATCCTCAGTTGGTACAAAGACAGTGCCTTAAGTCTGTTAAGTCTAACAGTGCCATAACCAGTCTGTTAAGTGAGTGAAAACTCACACATAATATGACTATTATTATTTAATTATATTTTAGGTCAATTTCTGTTAAATCAATTTCTGTTAAACTTAATTACATCCCTCTATGGCTTTAAACTGGGGCAGCTTCTATTAAGTTTACTTTCTCCTGGGGTTTTCACAGTAAAGACAAATGATAAAGGTCTGGCTACTAAATGAGGGCAGCTATTAAATAAGGACGGCTTGTATTAAAGCTGAATGGTAAAGATGTGGCTACTGGTTGAGAAAAACACTTAGTACTACATGTGCCCTTTATTAAAAAAAAAAAACTAGGCTAAAGGAGGAATAAGAAGGAAATGAAATTTGGTCAATAACTCCTATGAGATACTTTTATAAGAAACTTACCAGAATGTCCAAAGTTTCATGACAACTTCCCCTGAAACTTCTCTTAGAAATGAGAGAGGGATGGTTTGATATATGCTCCTCCTTAATGAAAGAGGAGAAAATTAAGCACAAACCCTGGCTCTGGTGTCCAAAAGATAGGAAGACTTGCAATGTGATTTTAGACAGGTGTTGACAAATAAAAATTCTGTCAGTGTTAGTCTAGAATAGATAAGACAGGACTGTACAGTGTAGTTCAGTTTAGAATTACATCACAATTCTAGAAAGAATGCAATTTAAACCAATTTTTGAAATTAAAAATATATTTTGCCTTTTTTTTGGGGGGTGAGGGGAAGTTTATATCACTCTGGAGTTCTTAAAATCAGCCTTACTGTTGCTCAATTATTATTTGTGGACAAACTGGTTTCTTTACTAGCACTGACACTGTGCTAATGCACACATTCTGATGAAAATAGCTGTAAGACAAATAAGAAAAGTGCATTATTTCACATCCCATGTTGTGCTGCTTTATGGTGTTCTAGAGATGTGAAACAACACTCAAAGGCAGTCTAACCTGAGTGCACAAGTATATCAGTGTCTCTGTCCATCGACAAGTAAGCTTCCATAATGTTGATGTTTTAATAAAACCCAGCCGCTTCATAAATGCATTCATTCTACTACAGGCAATGCCTTGTGTTTTTTACAGTGCACAGTTGCAACAATTTTTATATGCAAAAATGTTTATGAACAGTGAGGTTATACTTGTCCAGAGCCAATGTGATGGCTGATGAAAATATGAGGAGAATCTTTCTTCCACCTGGCTAAATATTCCACATAAGAAACACAGTGGGCCACCTTGGGGCCAAAGTAGTTGGCACCAACTTAGCCCAATGACAGGAAAAATCTGTTTGGCTGAGGGCCTACACCTAATCTTCACTAAACATCTGTTAGATTTCATAAGAAGAATGTTGAAGACGATATACATATTAGTTTTCAAATGTACCCCAGTAAAGGGATTACTGCAGTGATCCTTGATTGCACTTGGGAACTGATGCATTTTTAAAACTGAAAGAATAAAATCCATTTGTCCAAATTAAAGCAAAAATTAATTTTTAACTTTTTTTTAACCAAAAAGATGGATTTTTTTCACCTAAAAGACAAGTATTCCATCAACTCTGGAAGACAGAACTCAAATTAGCAAACTATCAATATATCAGTTGCCAGTTAAGAGCTCACACAGCCACAGCTTTGACACATTGTGATGTACCTGGAGTCCTACTACTCACCTGTTGAAGAACACAGAAGCATTTCTTGGTTAAAACACCTATGCAGCCCATAGGCTTTACGGTTTTTAATAACCTAAACTAAGTACTAGGGAATTTGATCAACATATAAAAGCACTGACAACCAAATATTTTTTTAGTCCTGCAAAGTTAGGCATACCCAGCAGAGATGTATTGTGGGTGTGGGGAAATAAAATACAAAGCTCCAACCAGTCCATGTTCATAGTGCAGCAGGAACCTCACTTGCTACCTTGTTCTGTTGGCACACAGCAAAAGTCAATCTAACAACTTATGAGCCATGGTCCAGGTTGAGGCAGGGAATGGAGAAGAGTGATAAAATTATTATGAACAGAGAAGCAGGTTATGTTTTTGCAGTTCATTCAGTCATATGGATTTTAAACCAGGAAGTTATGGCTTCTCTTATTTTCCAAGATTTAGTCTAGTCTTCCTAGGATTCTACCTTTTCAAGAAGAGAGCATATTTCAAGGATTTCCGATCAAGAAGATACCATTGAAGATATAACAGAATTTTTAAGTCTGTTTTTGCTGAGTTGTGACCTAACTTTCTGCATAGAATATACTTAAATGAATAATAATGAGGGATCAGAGGAAGATGACTATCAATATGATTCATTATGGGTAACAACAAGTGCACAAAAAATAATGTTATGATGAAGAGGACGTAGCATCAGCTGTACTACAGAAGAATAATATCATTAATAACCAGCATACAAAGAAGTTAGATAATCCTATGTTTTTTCATACATAACTTGCATGCACTGCTGTATGTAACAGTCTTTGCCATGTGATTTAGACAAGATTTCCAGAAATATTGGTTTACTAGACTCCCTTATATTTCTCTGCTTGAGAAAGCAAAGATTTGTCCCAGATGTTCTGAACTGCAAACACTGCATGGATTTTGTCCAACAGCTTTCATTTACAATGAGAGAGTAATGAGCATCATCACCCAGCATTTTGGCTGTTTGTTTCCACTGTTATCTGAGTAACGGTCATGGATCAGGATATCGAATCCACCAGAGGAAAATAATTACCTCTATTTTAGAGAGGTTTCAGCTTAAGTACAGGGAAAGACAATGGATGGATAGGAGAAATAGAGTAAGAACATACAGCAACAACCGTTCTAGACAGAAATCTGACAGGCTATTGGTTCTCTTCTGTAACTATGAAAAGAATCTGCTTCACTGTATCCACCCATGCCAGTATCTTTCCTAATTAATATTCATAGTATGGCTCATGCATGAAACTTAAATCCAAATCTGCCCTTGCGTTCATTGTCAATAATCCATATTCGAAATAAATTACGAAAAGAAATTTTTTGTTAGCTTGTGTATACTGGGGAAAAAAAATCTAGTTCAACAAACGCTATTTAGGGCATATAACCCATGAGTTCTCAGCATAGGTGAAGAGCCAAATTCATTTTTATTAAACTAGTACAAACCCAGAGCACACCTAATTAATTCAAAGAAATTATTCTGAATTCATAACAGTGTAAATGAGAATAGAATGGGATGCAACATGAATAGGCATAGAATAAAGACAATGATGACTGATACATATATATTTGATAATGGAGGGGAACCTACACTCAAAGAAATAGTTTAATGAGTGCCACAAACTTTTTAGAAATAAAAGAAGAGGAAATGAATGCTTTACCACATAGAGCTTTTATCTTTACCTGACAAGCTCGTTATTCACAGAAACAGCCTTCAGGTATTTCTTCAGTGCATAAAAATTATGGTTATACTTCCGAACATAATAGCCTCGCCACATTTTCTGGATCTGGAGGAAATAAATAGTTGCTTAGTATATTTCAAATCAGAAGTTTGCATGCATATCAAATATACGTAGTATACCCCAAGTACCTCTTTCCTTAGAAGTGATACCTGATGGAAGCACCAATAAGTTTCAATGAAGAAAATTAGGGCAGAATGTAACACATTGTAGCACTGAGTCACCACCTCACCAACATCTCCTGCTACACTTTCACCTTTGTGCTCTGCAAAGGTGTAAACTGAATAAAAGCCTTCCCAGTCAACGAACCACAGTTTCTGGAAACTTCATTTACAAATTGCAGTTCTTCCATCTCCAATGCAAAATGATTCATGTCTATTTGTCCCACATTAGTTCAATCTTATCACAAAATACTATTCTCTTGCATAAAAGGGAAAGCCTAACCTGGAGAAGAAAAGCTCTTTATCTGTAGCTAGTTATAAAGTTGTATTACAAATAGAAATTAGGTAGCATCCTTCACCAAAAAGGATTAATATTTTGGTGCATTTTGAAAAGCATCAGTTGAAAAAAAAAAAAAGATAGAAAGAAAAAAGTAAAAGAGGAGGAAAAAAAATACTTAATCTTCCCAACTTTTCCCAAGAACTGATTTCAACAAATGTGTTTAAAACTCCCCTGATACTTGAAAATTCTAATCATGATGTTTCTGAAATCATTACCTGTTTAACAGCTATCTGCTTTGTGGCATGGGAAAGTAAGCATTAAGAATGGACAATTAAGCATTGGAATGGGCTGCCAGGGAGGTGGTGGAGTCACATCCCCGAAGGTATTCAAGAAACAAATGAACATGGCACTTAGTGCCATGGTCTAGCTGACAAGGTGTTGATCAGTCAAAGGTTGGACTCAATGACTTTAGAGGCCTTTCACAACCTAAATGGCTCTGTAATTCTGTGATTCTGTAATTAGGTAAAAAGCTATCAGGACTGCCATTTGATGAGTTATGTTTATCCCTATGCCAGGACATGTACAGGTGGAAGATGTAACTTGCTCTCTTCAGTCAGGCTGAGGGCTGCTCTTGCTCCCGATTTTCTTTGCCATAAGAGGTCAGTGTACTCAAGATCTCTGCATCTGAAAAACAGCGTAACCATCTTTTCCTCTCTTCCCAGTGTCTAGTTCCTCCATCTTTGAATTCTTCCATCCTTGAACTTATTCATTTTCTTGCAAAATATTCTTTACTTCCTTTATTGCATTTTGTCTCCTTCTTTCCTCAATATTTTTCTAAGTTAAACTCCCAATTTCTATCTTCCAGTCTGCAGTAGCTTCATTTGCTCCAACATCCATCTCTTTGACCTTTATAGCTTTGAAATCTTAAAAGACATAACTTCTAGAAGGCAGAATCTACATTTAAAAAGCAAGAAGTTGGAGGTTTTGCTATCCAGGAGCAACTCCAAATGAGAAGCTACTCCCCTTCACTAAATGCATAGAAGAGAAAAGTGTTGCAAGGTACTAAGAGCTCTCCTTTGCCTATGGGCCCCTAGCTACCAGACTTTTCAAGAACTTAAACACTTCAGTGTATCGATAAGGAACATTATTCTTTTTTTTCCTTTACATCAACCTTTCTCTATCCAGAACCAAGGGATGACTTTTTAGTGGAATGAAATCCATGTGTTTGTGCTATTGGTTTTTTTTTCTTAGCCTACCTCTTTCTAAATAAGCACTTTTTTTTAAAAAAGGGGGCAGGGGGGGAAAGAATGTCATGGGTTTTGTGCTTGATTCGGGAAGAAGGCAAAGAAAAAAAAGCTGTCCATTGCCCATATTATCAGCAACCTTTCCACTCAGTAACTTCAGAATCTTTATCATCAAGTCTTGGGAGTGCTCTTCAGTAACAGGGAAAATTCTCTCTACTCCTACCAGTTCCAGTGCAGCCCAATTCTGTAGCACTGTGACAACTGACAAAAGTTATTGCAATTTTTCCACCTCCAGACTTTTACTGGCGCCATCTAAAAGGAGACCAACTAAAGCAGGGCTGAATATTTCATACTTTGGTGCGATTTTGCATTCACAAACCCCCAAACACTACTCTTCAAAGTAAGAATCAACATTTGGCTTCAATTGATGGCACCTTGGGGTACAGGTTATGATTGTCTTTTTATGTAAGATTTAACAAGAATCACAGAAAAGCTTCCAGTAATTCTTTGAGATATGTGTTAGTCATTAGGAATAAGAGGACATAATCTTCCATTGTTAATATATTCTTCTATATCCCCTTTGTGCATCAGCATGTATTTTCCTCCCTTCCCAAATAAGACTCAAACCTAATTTCAAAAATTGGTATTTTCTTTTTTTCTTTTTTTTTTTGAATGAGTGAAAGGGGTTTGGACCTCTAGATGTTGTTATAATATGAACAAATAATAGTTCTGAGAACAACAAAGGTTCTAGACATGCTACTTTGCACTAGGTGATAGTAAATTTCATATTCTTTGCAACACTACTTTCTCATACACAAGCTTATTGGGTTAAAAAGGAAGAGAGAAAGAGCAAAGAATGAGTATGCCTTCAGAGATCTGGGATTAAGCAAAATCCTTTGCATGTGAATAAGGATCTTAGCTTTGTTTTTCTGTTTGGCTTCAAAATTTCTCAACAAGAGCAAGTTGGCTCCCACATAGCCATGTGCTCATTAATGCAGGATTATGGTCCCTTTGAAACTCTTTCTGACAGTCTTCACCTCACAGTTATAAATGCAGAACAGGATATTTCTGGGTTAAAGGATCAAAACTCAAACTGAAAGACAAAAGGCTCAAATTGTATCAAGCTATAATTACCTCCAATGGGCTCAGTGTACCAATTAAATGCTGCACTCTACCTTTATTTACACCACTTTCTGTTCAGAATGAACTCACTGATTTCAACTGAATGAAACATAAGTAAGAAAAACTGCATTGTCTCTCAAATTATTTTATGCCTGATTTCTATTTCCCTAATACTGTATGTCAGAGACCCCAAAACTGAAGATTAATCTTTTTAGGAAAGACCATTTTACACAAAGCTTCTGATGATGCTCATATTTTCGATGTGAAAGTTCTAAATGTTTGCTTTTATAAAGAAGTATAATGTTACAATTGCATTCCTATTTAATTCCAAGGTGAATGTTTAAAAAATTCTTGAAAAAAAAGAGACAAGTGTGTGTATGCCCTTCAAAGTAATTAGCAAGTTTCAACAGTGATTGGTACAAAACAATTATTGTCATTGATCAGCACTGAACAGATAATTTTAAACAAAGTCATTGTGTGCTCAGCAGATTACAGCTTGTTAACGGGCAAGTTCTAAATGACCTCTTAAGCTAGTCAAATCAATGATGCATATTCCTCATTAAGTAACATCAAAATGTAAGTGGTCTTATAAATAATGTTTATTTTAAGCACTAAAACAAATGGCAAAACCTTGATATATCAAAAGCCATCTGCTCGTGGAATTTTTTTTTTGCCATAGGATTACTTTTGTTGCTGAAAATTTGCAGCAACTTTAAATCTTTTAAGAGAGAGAATCATTTTTTGCCTCGAAACTGAAACTGATTAAAACAAGATCTCTGATTTCATTTTATAAGGTAAAACTGACAGCTCTTATTACAACCAAGTGCAATCCAGAAAGACAAGATACGTAGACTGGCTTCAAAACTGAGCATGTGTGTGCCCTCAATGATACTTCAAATGCCAAAAATTGAAACTGCCTTTCTAAGGAGTGACTAGAAACTGAAATAAATATTTAATAATACTATGAGACAAAACTAAGTGGTTAAATAGAGAAACATACACAGTTATTGTTATATTTTTAGAACACTGAGCTATATTAATCATGAATCAAACTCACGATGTGTAAATAAAAGGCACTGTTGGCTTAGGAAGCCTAAAGTCTGAGCACACATCATCTATGCAGAAACTCAACAGGCCTGATTCACTATTGTCCTGGACCTTGGTTAGTTCTTCAAGAAACACATGACAGAAAAAAACCCCAAACCAGTCAGTGTTTCATATTGGTAGCATTTTAAGTCTGCTCTGCAGATATGGCTGCACAAGATTTAGATAGAGGAGAACCAGATTCTGACATTTGCAACTAAATAAAGGTCTGTTCTATTGTTTTCTACTGATTTAAATTTCCATTAAAGAAAAGGACATGACTGAAAAAATGGTACTTTGAAGATTTATATCACCTAATGATTCAACATTATATTTCCATTACAAATGAATGGGAACACATTCAATTTCTCTTAAAAATTAAAGACCAAATGCAAAACTCCATTTGACTAGAATACATAATTACCTCTGAAATTTGGTCTTCAAATGTCTTCTGAAAGTACAGAGGCAACTTTTAAGAGCTGGCTTACATCTTATGTTTTCTCACTGATCTCAGCTGCATGAGTAAACAGCACTTATCCACTGTGGAATACTTTCAAACTAGCTAAGTAAGAAATGAACTATAACAACAACAAAAAGGTACATTTGTGAGGTATTAAACTGCTGTTATACACCTTCAATTCTCTAGCATGCACCAAACGTAAGATCCTACTTTGCGCCTTTGAGAGAACCAGAACTAAGCAAAACACTTGATGAGTACAGATCTCTTGACTGACTTATTCTGGACCCAGAGAGGCCACAAAATTAAAATCCATTCTGAGAATCTTCTTACCCTACAGGAGTTTCCCTGGGTTAATCTCCATTGTCATCATATTCCGACATTTGGTAGAATTCAAAAGGTAAGGTGCCTGGCCTAAAAAGATATAGGCCTCTAAAGTAAAGCAGTTTTATATCACAAAATGAAAGAAACAAGTAACATAAAAAGACTTAATCCCAAAAATTATTTTATGTTCTTCCCATATTTGTTTTACATATTTATTCAAGTGCAGTTTCAAAGTTCAGGAAAAAGAAAAGCTAGTTTCTAGTTAAATATGTTTTGCAGTTTCACCCACAACAAACTTCACTTGTAGATTCATTTAAGTTCAAGGTCTGTTTATATTCTTCTTCATCTAGCAAAATTCACTCATAATATCATCATCAATGAGATCAGTTCACTTCCACCTGTATGTTTAAGCAATGAAATTGTTCTGTGCTATCTAACTCCTGAGATCCAATACATCAACTGTCATGTACCAGCAAGAGAAAAAGCACAGCCACATAAACAAGCTTAAAAGCCCTGTAGTTTGTCAGAACTGTAAATATATGTCTATATTTGTAAGAACACTGGCACATAGAATGTTTGGGGGTTTTATGAGTATCATATATGATCAGGTCCAATGAACATTTAAACAGTGTAAGACACATTCAGGTACCTTAAATTCAGCTACAGTTTTCAAATACCACCCTGACTACTCAGTGTAACTTTAATTTTTAACTATGTACTATTTCCTGCTGTTGCCATCAGCATATCAATCAAGTGTATATTATTCTGCTTTGCTCATTTTATTAAAAGCAAATTCGGAGCACAATTGACTTTTCATTTGTTTAACAAGTGAAGAAATATTTACCCTGACAGCCATTTGATTGTAGAAATTCAGCTTCTTAATAAAATATGCTCTCTGTGAATCAAGAAAAAAAATGATGGCATATATTTCAGTTACACAAAGACAGTGCTGCTATTTTTACATATAAAAGATAAGAATCTTTATACATAATACATAATAAGAGTTCTAGGCTTAGAGAGAATAAAATCAAACTTTGTATTGAAGAGATAGGCTTCCTAATACATAATGCAGCCTTAACCAGAAAAATCTATGGTAGTCAAACTAGGAGC
Source organism: Corvus hawaiiensis (assembly GCF_020740725.1). NCBI lineage: Eukaryota > Metazoa > Chordata > Aves > Passeriformes > Corvidae > Corvus > Corvus hawaiiensis. The sequence goes on along the minus strand of NC_063215.1, from coordinate 98,118,973 downwards.
TAATGGAGATATATGATCATAAAATGCTCTCCGCTGAGTTTGATAATCAATGGTGCTCTACTGAGAGTAGAATAACAAAGCAGAAATATTCACAAGTGCTGGTGACATGTAGTATTGTATGATTTATTCACTGGGGTTCTTTTAGCCAAAACTCACAGAAACATAAAAGGAATTCATATTTCAAGATGTCTGGTTTAATGAAAAATTCAGAGAAATGCTGTCTTCAGTCGAAATCATTCAAGGATATGGATGCAGTGATGGAGCAAAACTGTGCCTTCCAACCATCTGTACTAAATGTTATGTACTTAGCTGCCTCCCGAGTAATCGTTGGGAATTTTGTTTCATTTAATATTCATTTTAACATCATAAAATCATAAATACAATGATACCATGTTACAGTGAATCCCCTGATATAGAAAACATTTCCTGAAGTCCTGGTTTCCTTCCAATAAAGTAGAATTCCTCTCATAGTGAACGAATCCCCTATTATACTAAGCAATCACTTGGCAGCATAGGTTATTTTAATGGATACATCACTTTAAACTAAGCTTTCACATCTGTTCCGCCCTCTAATTACAAATGCAAAATGAACATAATTCACAATTGTATCATAAAAAGTAAAATATAAGTACTTTGAATGCAAGAGTATGTCCTTTATTTAGCACAACATGCAGCTTTTATGTGTTTCTCATGTTTTAGACACAAATCAAAGGCAAAAGTGCTTTCCCCTGATATAGTGATTTTCTCCCCCATGGCAAACAGGAATTCACTATAAAAGGGTTTCACTGTAATTAGTGTTATTTGAATTGCCTAGTCTGATCCAAAGCAAATTGTCTGTGGAGAGCAGCAGGACTGGATTATTTATCAACAGTCTGGGCAATTAAGAAACAGTTGGCTGCAATATGTTATTTACAAATGAACACAATGATGCTACTTCATTTTAAATTCTCTTTCTTCATTACATTAAGCAAGGCATAATTCCTGCAGTTTAATTAAGGTGCATTTGAAATGCTCACTTTAATATCATACCAATCTACTAATAATGGAAACAGTACAAAAGATATTTCTTATGTGAAAGAAAATTGCAGAGTTTTTAAAGTTCAAAGAAGTTCCACGTGTATGTGTGGATGTGTATACATCTATATACATATATACATATATGTATATATATATATATAGATATGATTCTCTCCCCTTTAGTCTCCATAAATATTTACTGAGTTATACTAATTGTAGATGGCTAATAATGGATTGACATAATGTTGCCTGACTCAAGCATATTCCTAAACTGTTTGATTTAATTGATAAAATTTTGTTCTGCAACTCATCTTTTCTTTCTTTGGAAGGGAACATAAGAGTTACCACACCACCAAATAGATAAAATACATTTTAATGGAAGTTCCTAAGTTTAAAAATGTTCATCAGATTTCTGTCCACCAATGATTAAATTAAACAATCTTACACCTTTCCGTTTATTCTTCTCATATTTGAAGGCTGTGAGCACTTAGGCCTCAATACATCCCATTTCACTGAAGAACCTAAATTGAAGACCTAACATCATTAATGCTCTTTATATCATCAATACTGAAAGACAATGTGGGACCATGTTCCCTCTGAGCTTGGCCAAGTATTGAAGAACTTTGTCTGCTATTTACAGAAATAGTCAATGGCAACTAATGTCTGATCTTGCACACCCCAACAAGGTGTGAGGAATCCAGGCCTTACCCTACCACCACTTAAGAGTCACCCACAGTAAGAAGGAAGTTACACATTCCTGCTTTTACACAACCCTTGCTCTAAATCACAAGTCTCCCAAATGCAGAATTGCTCATGCAACTGTCTTACAACTTTATTCTTGCACCAAAAGCCAAAGGCTGTGTCACCATCTAGGTTCTTTAGCAAATGGATTTGGCCTCTGTTTTCTAATCCTGATTAGAAAGTTCTGCTAATACAAATGATGGAGAATGTGTTCATCCCTATGCACAAAAGCAGAGTCATAATTTAGTGCTTCAACCCAAGTCTATGTTTATGTGCTCTTCTAATAAACAAAAAGTTCTTTCCTGAACTGCGGCCTGCTTGTCCAGAAGACTCTTTTCTTATGCTTAAGTGGAATTTCCTGCAATTCAGTCTGTGCCCATTGGATTGCCTCTCATTTTTTCACTGAGTTCCAATTCAAAGGTGATACTGCCAGGTTGACTCTCTGGAAAGAATTACTTTTCCATCTCAACCATGTGCCACCTCTACTTCTGAGACAGGATGTCTTTGTCTTTGTCATAAAGTCTGATGTTTATATATAGTCCTTCTTACCAGCTTACCTTAAGTGTAGGTTTTCCAAACATATTTGAAGCCTTTTATATTTAAGCTGCTGTATTACTTTCTCCTTTTGTACTTAAAAACATGCTTGGGGATCATCTACAAATGTGCTCTGATTGGTGTCTTCTTTTGCTTTAAAGAGTTAATACAAAATGACAAATTCAAAGAGAACCAGAAATCTGAATGAGTTTGAGACTGGGATCAAGGTTGAGAGAAGGAAGCAACACATGGTCTAAACTGGGAATGGGGTGGTGGTGTATTTTGGGGTTTTTTGTAGAGCAAATAGGCATTTGCCTAATTTCTATCGGACTGAAACTATTTAAAACTCGTTGTTGAGTTGAAGCTAAATCATTTAGGGTGGTGTCAAACTATATAACATAAAATACTTTTCTCAACTGCATCTCATTCCAAAGTAAACTGAAAATATGGCCATCATGCATGCCAACTTCACATAGCAATGAAATGTTACAATTCCCCTTGCTTTAACAAGTGATTCCTTGGCTTTGAGAAAACAGTAACAAAGAAACAATGATGTACAGTTTGTTTCATGTTCTGGTGTTTGCCTGGTTCTAAAATTCACATTTTCCTGCAGGTCATGCAGACTTTCAGAATCCAACACAACCAATGCAACCAAGTTATTAAGAAAACTGTAGGAGAGCAGTTCTTAATTTTAGTTTGAGATTAATTAGGAAACAAAGCCTTATATCAAACCACCTGTATTTAGAATAGAAAGGCACATAACTTTAATCATATAAATGCCATCAATAGGTGTTGGGGTTTTTTACCTAATGTATCTTAGCAATCCAAGGAAGAGGCACTAGAGGAGAAGCAAATGAAATACTAGTGGTGATGCACATATGGACAGCCAATCTGATGAGCCTCAGCCTTTGTTATTTTCCGCATCAGTACCATTCACATTTCACAATTTTGAATATAATCATTAAAATGATTTATTATCAAGCAATCATGGGTATTTTGTGCATATGCTTTGCCTTGTTTGCTGGCAGCAGATACCAATCTAATCATTATCAGCAGACAAATTTTAAAGTGACCAGTGTATTTAAGGAACTATCATCGTAAATGTATCATTGTATTTCATTGTCAGGAGTCATTACAACACTTATTAGCAAGAGTTCATTGCAAACATTATCTGATCCTTTAACTTGAAAGTTATGTTACACTGCTGAGATTTTGCTTTTTATATATTCCAAATTCAGCCATTAATTTAGTAAAGATAGTAAAACAAAAAATATAAGGTATTAACTCAAACTTTATATTTAAGTCCACCCCAAAATACACAGCAGTCCAAAGGGAGTAGAATATGCCTTTTTATCTGATACTTGTGTAGTTTTCAGGTTGGCTTCCAATCAAACTGTCCTATTTAGTCTTCTCCAATCAAAGAGATAGCAAGAACAAAATGAGGTGCTTGAGGGAAAAAGATAATTTCCTGTGCTGATTGCTGTAAAATTTGTAAGCTTTCTGATGAGATTCTCTTCCTCTAGAACCCTGGCTAGCACTGGATAAGTACCGGAATCCAGAACCTGGATGAATTCATGACCTGATTTAGAATGCATGTATTAAGTTGCAGAATTTTTTGTCCTACATTGTTCCACAGACTTCAGATTTGGCAAGAGTTTTTCAGTTATGTCTATTTGAAGAACTAAATATGCACAAGGCTTTATTGATTAAAGACTTTTTTATCTTGCTTTTCAGAAATATATCCGAGCAGGGAAACCTGAGGGGAGTTTATGATGTTAGCTCTCTCAGCTTTGTGATCACAGGAAATCTGCTTGATCATGTTGATTTCCTCCTTCCCTTGTCCCAGTGACTGCACAGATCCTTTCTTTTCATTAACAAATTTTAAGATACATTACCATGTCTCTCTTCTACAGAAGCTTTCCTAGATTCAATAAACCTTCCTTAAACTCAGGAACAATATTCAGCTTCTACTTTTTCAAAATAGAACCAAATGCAACCATGCAGCTATCTGTTTTACATTCAAGAATTACTTTTAGAAGATTATTAAAAACCAGAGACTGAAAGGATGGCTCATAATTTAGCGCTTAAGTAAGTTCAAAGAGAGGAAATCTTTACATAGATTACTGACAGACCTGGGGAACAAATAAATTACCTTTCAGGTACATGAGTCCTGCTACTTGAAAACATAGTTTAGTAGGGAGTATGAACTTTGGTCTGGAATATATGGTTTATTATAGTTTTTTTTTTTTTAACTTCTTGAATTGTCTGGTTTGACTTAACCACAGCAATTTAACAAAATTAATCAAGAATAAATAACAAGTTTAACAGTATTGTAAAACATTAACATAAATTGATAAATTAGTGACGTAAACCACATATTAAAAATCTGATTTTTTTATGTTAAATTATTTTCTTCTTAGTCCCCTAAATGTGTTAACAGAGGTTTTAGCTTGTGTGCTATCATACACTTTTGCTCTCTTCAGGTCCATCACGGGAATTAGATTGACTGTGATCTGTTTTGTGCCTTAAGGCAAAACCTCTAATACTTCAAGGTTCATTAAGTAAGAAATTTAAACCACTAAAACATAAAACAGCAATGTGTAGACACATTGGCTTATTTTATTTTCAAAATTAAAAGTTCTGCCAGAAAAAAAAAAAAAAAGCATCTTGTAAAGCTTCAATTCTGCAATTAGCATCATGTGGGCAGACTTCTGCATGAGCAGATCTCATTGCTGGTTTGGGGACCAATACTCCAGAGCTGCAAACACTTAAACACTGACTTAACTTGACTGTTATGAGTTGGCTTACTGAAATTAATGGTGCTTTTCGTTACAGTAAAGTGAAGTGTGTGACTGTGTGTATAAAGGATCAAGTTTCAGCTTTTTAATTTCATGATGAGTGAATGAATTTTTCATACATATTCTACAAATAACAAACAAAATTTAAATAGTATTTTTCTACCTCCACTATTTCTCTGAAGTGTTTTCTTCTTAGATAACCTCTCCACCACTTCTGTATCACAGTCGCCATTTTGCTCAGACGTCTAAAATGAAATATATTAACAAAATAATGATTTTTTCAGACTTCAGACAAATTAACTTTTCATAATAATAAAAATAACATTCAGTGTATTATCCATCATACAGATGACCACTACAAATATACTGCATATATAGATATATATATACATGTACACATATACATGTGCACGCTAATAGACCATTATATACATATATTTATTCATACACACATACTTTATTTTTTGGAAAACATGGGTTACTGCAAACTTACTTGCGTACTTTTAGAAAAGTTTAATGAAAAAGCCTTACAAATTTAATTTGCATAATAGGTTGTTTTATTTTCATGTTTTTAATCAACAAATCTGACCAGTTCAGATTTTTTTATGTTGCATGCAACATTTTCACAGCTGTACCATTTTTAACTATTTGACACAACCCACTGATATTTGAATCTTTAGATACTATATTTGCTTTTAGACATCCTTTTGCTTTTACAAAATTACATCTAGCTTAATTGCAAATATTTACTTTGTTCTTATTTCATATATGTGTATATATATATACGTATATATACATGTTGCTACTGAAAATTTCATAATTGATGTCTCACACCATTTTTGCAGCAAATAATACAATTATTACTTTGGGACTGACTAGACAAAGCTGTATAAGAGATCATTTATACCACCAAACTATGAACACCAAACTTATAAGCCTTGCACTCCACTCAGTGAAGGAAGTCTTTGGGTAGCTCAGAACATTGAGAATTGGCTACATTGAGCCTGTAAGCCAGAGAGAACCACAGAATTACAGAATCATCAAGGTTGGAAGAAACCTTCAAGATGATCTAGCAGAACAATAATCAACCCTAAATCATACTCCTAAGTGTCACATTTAGACCTCTTGAACTCTTCTGGAGATGGTGACACTACCATCTCCCTGGGCAAATCACTCCAATGCCTAATCACTCTTTCATTGAAATTGTTTTTTCTAATATCTCATCTGAACCTCCTCTGGTGCAACTTAAGTACATTTCCCTTAAGTGCCCATAATGACTGCAGCCTATCTTTCTATGAGCGAAATATTGGCCATTAGGCAGATAATTTCATTTAAGATAATAATTCCTTAGGTTTGATACAGTAGGTCTGGATGATGTACAATTACTTGCAAGAGGCAACAGGTCAAACTAGAAGATATAACAATCCCTCTCCCTCAATGGCCCTAAGTTTTATGAAGATACAAAAGTTTGAGCACATGAGTTTGGCCAGTTGGGCTTATGATCATAAAAACTGGAAGAGGGCTTTTTGAGAGAATGGATCAACCATAGTTTCCAAGAAATTCACATCCATGTTATAAAATCATAGAATCACTAAGGTTGGAAAAACCTCCAAGATCGAGTCCAGTGCTGATACAGCATTTCCCAGAACAAAGATGGTGAAGGGCCTTGAGGGGAAGCTGTATGAGGTCACTTGGTCTGTTCAGCCTGAAGGATACTGAGGAGAGACTCCACTGTAGTCTACAACTTCCTCACGAGTGGAAGCAGAGAGGCAGGCACTGATCTCTTCTCTCTGGTGACCAGTGACAGGACCAGTGGGAGTGGCCTGAAGCTGTGTTGGGAAGATTTACATTGGATATTAGAAAAAGTTTTTCACCCAGAGGGTGGTTGGGCAGTGGAACGGGCTCCCCAGGACCGTGGTCATAGCCCAAGCCTGACAGAGTTCAAGAAGTGTTTGGACAATGCTCTCAGGCACATGATGCGACTCTTGGGGATGGTCCAGTTCAGGGCCAGGAGCTGGACTTTGGAGATCCTTGTGGGCCCTTCCAACTGAGGGTATTTTATGATTCTATATGAAAAGTCTCTGAAACAGCATATCCAAGGGACACACAGTTGTTTCTTTTTTCTTCCAGTCATAACAAAATTTCTTAAACAATACTGTGTATCTATTCTGAAGATAATTTCCATGCTTTCTGGCATCATGCCTTTTTAATTGTAGACAGTTCTGAAAGTCAAAAATTATTTCTTACAGTGCCACAGCATATATTTCATTCTGTCGAAAAACTGGATAGCAGTTATTGCCTTTTTTTTTCAAAATGCTCCCATTTTATTAAAATCAAGTAATACCATGAGAAACTTTGAAGAAAAATTCAATGCTGAAACATGGATTAAGATAGGCTTAATATACCACCTCAGATAGGCTCGGACTACGCATGCTCGAAACCAGCGCTGGATCTTGACAGCAGCTTTGTACTTCATTACTTTGTTTTCATCTATAGCTCTGAAAATATAAAAGCAGTAATACTTCTCAGCATGGTAATGTAGAACCAAAGCAAAAATATTATTCTAAATATGTTTTATTGTTGCAGCTTGGGATCCTGTTCACCAGGTTTTTCATTTTTAATTCTGCATAATTCAGTGGTAGTGCAGAAAAATATAATTTACCTCAGTTGCATGGTATGAAGGTAAGAACGAATATTGCAGCTCGTAGAGGATGTAAGTTTTGGGAGTGGGTATTTCTTATTCCCACACAATACCTAGATACATGTCAGCATGTCACATGGACTTCTTCCATTGTAGGTGAAATATGTGGATAGTGCTTTAATGATAATTAGGCCTGAGTTACAACAAAAATCATGTAACTGTATAAAACTGTGTAGCTACAGTGTTTGTGACAAAGCTAAAAGTCATGTTAGGAAAATCATTAATCTAAAAGAGATTAAAGAAATTATTAGTCTGGAGGAGACTTTTCAGGGACTTCAGGAAGAAATCATAACTATTATGCGTTTTAATGCTGAGGGGTAGAACTCAGCTGTGAGATCACCTCTAGCACTTATTCATTTTTTGTTTGTTTCAAAATGTCAGTTACAGTCAAATCTTTGAACTTAAAATTAAATTTTAATTTTCATGGATTTTTATTCTTTCCCATTTTTATTAAGAACATACTCACCAAATTCTTTAATTTGTTACACCTGACAAAAAATAACAACTAGGTTACTATTAGTTAGTTTTCTTAATTATCTGATATTAGTTAGCTCTCCTAACAAAGTTTCGTGTCAACATTAATTGCTTCAGTAAATACCAACAAGCTTATTTTTTATCTGATAAATTAGGATTATCCTCATTATATTTCTGAAAATTAAATGAATTGCAGATTTACTACAAGAGATCAAGAAACATTAGCGCCACTCATTTTATATCATCTGGTGCAGCATGTGCTCTCAAATCACATTAAATAGACACAAATTTCACTGTCATCTGATGAGCATCAGTCATTCTCAGTACCTGGAAGCTCTGGGAAACAGGCTTTTCTACCAAAAACCACAAAATGAATAGTTTTCAAAACTGGCTAGAGTTTTCCTGCTCCTTTCCTGTGCAGGTTCCCAGTCTTCACAGGAAGCAGACACCTTCCAATGCTTTTACTTTGACGAAAATTATTTTGATCAAAAGGGTAGGAGCGATATGGCCCTGGACAGGCAGCCACAATTACAGCCTGGAAATGAAGGGGATGTGGTACTGGCTGTGTCAGAGGTGGCAGCTCCAAACCCAGTCCTACCCACCTGGCAACGACAAGAATCTTCTGGAAGAGCAGAAGCCTTCTCCTCTCTTATACTCCCTGTTAGGTTTTTTATAGTTGGCATTCAGTCTTGCCTGGCCAGGATGGGATAGAAGTCCTTGTAAAGTTTATTGAAGCAGACCAACAACAGACTGGTTTTTCTCACAGGACAGTTCTGCAAACACTTCCAGCTGCCCTTGCCAGCAGAAGCGTTTTGAGGGGCAAATTTCTCAAGCAGATATCTGCCCTTTTTATCAGATTGCACAGTTGTCATACTGCTTGAATCAAGCTCTTGAGAGTCACAGATACTTCTCAAAGGCTGTACTGAAAGTTAAAAAGGCCTACTCAGGCACCTGACATACAGATGCTACAGTAAATAAAAGTAGGTTCTTGAACAAGTAGAATGATAAAATTGTGTAACACTTAAGAGAATGAACTAATGGATCTTGTATATTCTAATCGTTATGCTGAGGTATTTCTCAAAATGTAGGCTTATGGTATTTTTGCATTGTGGCATCATCGGGCAAGTTCTTCCCTAGAAAGGTGCCTTCCCTAAAAAGCCAGTTTAGGATACCTCATACCTCTCACATAAACAAGAGTTCTGCATCAAGCACAACAGGAATGTTACTAAGATCAGAAAAACATTACACACAAAAACATTACATACAAAAACAGCAACATTGTTGCTGAGCTGGACTCTTTGAATCCTCTCATTTGCATTCTCAGCTGCAAATCTGAATTTTCTGAAACTGACAGATCACAGCCCATTCTTAAAAGGGAAACAATTCGGTTTTTGAGAGCTCCGCCAAAAAACCAAATCCCCATACATCAAGCATGCTGCCCTCCAATGGATTTCCAAGTCTGGCTCGGACTGCTCTTTCTAACCTGAAATACGTGAAATCCAAGCATAGTCTCCTGCCACTGATGTTTGTTTAGTGAACTGCTGTGTGTACAGCCACAAGAGTATGAGTGAAAGTTCAGGGGAAGAACCGAAAAACACAACACTTTACATGCAGGCAGGACTTGATCTCTGTAACTTTTAGCAATGTTCAGGAGCTTTGTTATTCATGCTAATGATGTTGTAATTAGATTCAAAAATAAATGATTCATTAATTAGTGAAGAAAAAAATTACAACTATGCTAAACATGTTTGGGGTTTTTTTCTGTTTGAGCTTTTGCATTACACATATAGCAACAATGCAGGTGAACGAAAGGATTTATAGGACAAACCTCTGGAATACTTAAGTCTTAAAACATTTCATCTCCTAAAACCTGGTCTGGGAAAAGTTGGCCACCACCATTTTAGGAGTCAGAAAACTCGGAAGCACTAACTGTCCCAGTTGGTGAGGACAAGGGTAACAGATCTGATGTGATCTCTTTCAATTAACTTTAAAACGAAAACAAACAAAAAAACAAATAACAAACAAAAAAAACCCTTTGTCCTTGCAAGAGGACAAACGTCCAGGCACAGTCATGGATCTGAGCCACGAGCGCAGGGACTCAGGGCTGGCGCGCCGGAACCCGCAGCGCCCATGAGAGATCACCAGGGAAAAACAGCACCGCTAGGGCGGGACAGAGGTGGGAGGCTCCTGAGGCGGGACCAGGGGAAGGAGGGCGGCTCCCGAGGCGGGAGAGGGCGGAACCTGCGAGGCTCGGCGCGTTTCAGGAATTGCCAGAGGCGCTTTTTTCCTCACAATTGGCAGGGCGGCGGGGGAAGAGCGGGACATTCAGTATTTTCAGTGTATAAACGGGCCCCTTAAAGACGCTGCGCTGTGGCCACCGGGTCTCCTCAGGTCGCTCTGGCAATGTTTGGGAACAAGGCGATGGGTTGGTGCTCTCGGGAGGGATTTTAAAGCGAAACAGTTTCACAGAATCACGTAATCATAGAACGGGTCAGGCTGGAAGGGACAACACGGTGGGTCATCTGGTCCAACCTCCCTGCTCAAGCAGGGTCACCCAGAGCACAGGGCACAGGACTGTGTCCAGACGGTTCTTAAATATCTCCAGTGAGGGACACTTCACCGTCTCTCTGGGCAACCTGTTCTAGTGCTCTTCTTACTCATATTCAGATGCAACTTGCAGTGCATCCAGTTTCTACCCATTGCCACTTGTCCTATTGCTTGAAACCACCGAGAAGAGCCTGGTTCATCCTCGTCATACCTTCCCTTCAGATTCTTAGAGACACTGATGAGGTTCTCTTTCACTCGTCTCTTTTCGAGGCTGAACAGGCCCAGCTCCCTCAGCCTTTCCTCGTAAGAGGGATGCTCTAGTTCCTTAATCATCTTCATAGTCTTCCACTGGTCTTTCTCCAGGAGCTCCATGTCTCTCTTATACTGAGGAGCCCTGAACTGGACACAGTTTTCAGGGGAGCTGCCGCCATCTCGTTGCCGTGGGAGAGCGGGGATCCCCCCCAGCCCAGCATAAGGCAGTATATCCCGCCCCACCACCAACACAGCCCAAGTACCTCTTCATAAGGAAATACTCCTCCCGGAGACCCGCCAGCCGCTCTTGAAGCCGGGCCAGGACGGCCATGCTCCCTCCCTCCTCCCGCCCTCACGACGCTGACGCCATGGCAACGGGGCCGTCCCACTGCGCTGGGGCGCGGGGGTGTCGCTGCTACCGGCGGCCCCGGAGCCAGGCACGGAGAGCGCTCCGGGGGCAGCGGGAGCTCCGCGGAGCTGTACCGAACCCGAGGCGGGGGTGCTGCAGGGGATGCGGCGTCCCTGGGCAGCGGCCGGGAGAGGAAGGAGAAGAGGCGAGGTGGTCGCGTCCGGCTTCCTCCGGTGCCGTGGCTGCTTCCGGGCTCTCATCATGGGGGACTGAGGAGCAGAGCCGGCCGCCCGCGCCCTCCCCGCCCGGCCCGAGCCCTCCCGCCCCCGGCCCCTGCCCTCCTCCCCTCGCCCAGTCTCTGCGAAGCGGCGCCAGCCTCCTCGGGGAGCGGCCGGGGGAGGCGCCGGGTTCATGTTCCGGGTCGCTGAACCTACCCCGACCCGAGCTCAGGCGGCGAGGAAGAGCTGGTAAGCCCGGGGGGACACACGTGTCCGCCGCCCCTGGCCGAGCGCGGGGCCGCTGTCCGTGGGAGGGGATCCGAACATCGTCTCCGCGCCGCGTGGGGGGCGAGTGGTGGCCCCGCTCCGGCCTGGCCTCCCCGCTGCTGCCCCTTAGGCTGGGGGGAGGATGATGGTGCCCGCCCCGGGCCCCCGGGGAACGAGGGGCTGGAGGTCTGAGAAGTGCCACTGTCGTGTCTCAGCGGCTGGACGCGTCTATAAGCGTCTATAAGCGAGCAGTGGGCTGGAGGAAGAAACTTTCACGCCTTGTGGAAAAAAGGACAGCAGACAAAAGATAAATCAAAACTTTTGTCCCAAGCTTAGTTAGGTTTTCCTGTGTGTTTGGGTTTTTCTAGTAGTGGTAGGCTCTCTAAGGCCTAAAGCCCTTGCAGTGTGCGCAGGTGAGCATCCAGTGCGGTGTGTTTCCTGCACTAAAGCTTTTCTATTGCAAACCAAGAATCAACAAGTGCTGCTGTAGCCATCGAGCAGGGAGAGTGTGGGTAGTTCTGCAAAAAAGTTCACAGATTTACTGTTTCATGTAATTCCATATGCGAGCATAGTGACCCCAAAGGCTATATTGTCTTTATTGTAGCACTCTAAGGAGGGAAAGCTGAGTAACAGAATAGAAAAGGTCATTTTTGTTCATAGGCCTTGGAGATATAAAGATTGGTAGTGGAAAGACTTGATGGAAACAAGATGTTCCAAGCAACCAGCTGGGAAGCCTTTCATTTTCTTCCTGAAATGTTTAGTATCTTGTGATATGTTTGGTATCAACTGGTGTGTGTAGCTTCTCACTCGTTTCACTTATTAATGGAAGCAGGGAGGATTGTGATGGAGTTTTGTTTGTGGGGTTTTTTTCAAATGTTGATAAACATCTTTTAGAAGCTATGTTACATATACAGATACCTGCTGGTAGATTTCCCAGATCTGAAATATATTTCCTTTCATCTTTTTCTTTGTTTCTTTTCTGGGGATGGGGAGGAAAAGGAACAAAAATATTTAGCACTTCATTTTCTTACAGAGAAAACTCCTTTTCTCCTCCACTTTTTCTGATACCACCTTTTTTTTTTTTTTTTCTCTGTGGGTATTTTTTCTCTACATTTTTCTAAATGAGAAAACTTTCAAAGAGAGATTTTATTTGCCCAGCTGATAATTATTTGCTAGAACAAGTTTTCTAGTGTTGCTAGGCATCCAAATTTGCCTGGTGTAAATATAACTTAACTTCTGTTGGTGTAATTCAGAATGTTTCAGAGAATGAGGTATACTCCAGTGGCACAAGTATTTTTATTTGAGTACTAATGCTGTATACAATAGAAACATTGTCTAAGACATTCAAAACATGTATCTGTATTCTGTGAAAGTCTTCACTATTTCTTTGACCTGTCATTTGTCTTTAAATTTCACTATTTTGTGTCCACATAAAGTAATTTAGTTCCAGGGGCTTTTAGAGTAGGCTTCAGCAGCATGAGGTGTAGGCATACTATTCTGTAATTGTCATCAGACAGTAATGATTTTGCTTATGCAAGTACATTGCTCAGAGGAATTCAATACAGAGGAAAATATCGAGATGTTTTCCATTACAAATCTGACCACTCCTCAGAGCTGCTCTCTTATTCTTCTACATAAGTTATTTCAGAAGCTGTCTGTTAAAGGATGCCCACTGGAGTGAGATGCAGGAAAATATTTTTTACAGTGTCTAGTACTTGATGCAGAAAATTAAGAACTTGTGCTTTCTAAAAACATTAAGATCCTAAAGAGGTGAATAAGTTCAGAGTAAAATTTTTCACTTTGGGTGGTAAAGCACCTCCAAAGCAGAATGTTTTTCATTTAAATTGTGAATTCATGTGGCAATATAAGAATAGTTTGCAGTTTGGATACTTGCTGGACACTCTTGATTCTTTTGATAATGACTGTGGTGCTTTAGCGTATTACCACGATTTGACAGCTCATGTGATTCTGCACCTTGACAATTAATTAACAAAGTCATACTTCTGAAAAGGGCAAGCATATCAGTAAATGGCAGCAATGGGATTGCAAGAATTGCTCCCTCTCATGATAAATTGCTCCAAATCTCATTTCTGGCTGACCAATTCATTTGTGTTAGAGCCTTGTTAAACATAGTTCATGTCAGCATCTTTCTGACTGTATGCCATTGCTCTGTAATGAACACTTTTTCACTGTTAAATATGAGTAGACTGATAGTATTTATTGTTGTGCCTTCTTAGATAAGCAGGAGTTTTAGAAAAGTCAGATGTACTTACTGCAAGTTAGCCTGGCCCTAATTTTTAGAGGGGTCAGCAGTATAATAGGTGTGATAAAATTACATCATTCCTGAAATACTTTTTATTGTATAGGACAGAATTACTGAAACGGTCAGGCTGAAAGGAGCCACATTGGGTCTTGTGGTCCAACCTCCCTGCTCAAGCTGGGTCATCCCCAAGTGCATGGTACAGTATTGCATCCAGATGATTCTTGAATATCCCCAGTGAAGGACACTCCACAACCTCTCTGGACAACCTGTTCCAGTGCTTGGTCACCTGCACAGTCAGGAAGTTCTTCGTCATGTCAGGAAAATCCACAAATGCCAGGGGTTTGTGTTCAAAAAGGAGACAGAGCTCTGAGTCCTGCACCTTTATTCGAATAAAGGGAGAGAGCCCACTGGGGCACACCCCTGCGGGGTTTTCTCTCTCGAGGTTTTGGAGGGCAGAGCCTCCTTTTATCCTAAGCTCCCGGCCGCATGTTGCCCTCTTCCCTTCCCCATTGGCTGAGGTACAGGGAAGGTACAGCCTTCCTGAACCGCCTACCAGGTATTCCTCCCTTTTACCCCAAAGTTCAGTAGTTCAGGCTTGTGCAGACCCTTGTCTGTTTCAGGAGCCCAGCTGAGTGGGCTCTGCAACAAACCTGCTGCCCAAAGTTAGCAGACATTAACACCCATACCTTCACCCATCAAATTGCTTGTAAAGACATTACCTGTCCTCTCACTCATATTCAGGTGGAACTTCCTGTGTATCAGTTTCTGCCCGGTGTCTCCTGTCCTATTGCTTGGAACCATGACAAGACTGGCTCCATCCTCTTGGCACCCTCACTTTGGATACTGACAGACACTGATGAGGTCCCCTCTCAGTCATCTCTTCTCGAGGCTGAACAGGCCCAGCTCCCTCAGCCTTTTCTCAGAAGGGAGAAGCTCCAGTCCCTTAATCAGCTTCATAGCCCTCCACTGGACCCTCTCCATGTCTGTCTTATGGTGAGGAGCCCAGAGCTGAACACAGCATTCCAGGCCTTACTAGGGTTGGGTGGTGGGTCAGGATCACCTCCCTTGACCTGCTGGCAATGCTCTTCCTAATGCACCCCAGGATACCTTTGGACTTCCTGGTCACAAAGCCACTGCTGACTCAGGGACAGCTTGTTGACCACCAGGACCCCCAGGTCCCTCTCTGCAGAGCTGCTTTTGTGCACGTCCAGCCCGAGCCTGTGCTGGTGCACAAGTGAAGGAAACTCCAGAAGTTGTCTAAAGAAGTTTCTCAAATACAGAGTTGTTTCCAAGAATTAATGTATAATGTGTGATTGGAGGAGTAAAATGTTGATAGTAAATGTATGCATTCAAATATATAGGAGCTTCATATTTGATACAGAAAATGTTTGTAGACATTTCCAGCAAGCATAGTAACCTGCTACGCTTTAGTTGAGGACCAGTCACTTCCATAAATTTTCTTTTTTTTTTCAGAATTCTCCTATACTTTTATTATTTTGTTTACATATGTAACAGATTACAAAAAAAGGGAGTTGGCATACCTTGAAGACGAAAAATAGCCTGGGATCTGGGGGTTGGTTTTCTCTTTTTGTATATAGATGTGCTCCAGCATAGTATCCTGGTTTGTCTCAAGAGTCCTCATCTTTTATAACTGTCCATCCTATCTCATATGAAAGTAAAAACCATTTAATTTCTGTAACTGTCCCTTCTGATACTGTCAACATTTTAAAATTTTATAGTATGAAAATTACATTTGCGTTAAGTTTCTTTCGTCTGCAGGTCAGATTTACTTTGAATGCATTGCCAATGTGTTGGCTCTTAGTCTTTACAGGAATGAGGACCCTCAGAAGTTGGAAAGTATGGAGCTTTATTGGTAGGTCGCTGTTATGCCCTGCAGTGGTGGTTGATATGGGATGGAAGGGGTGGCTTGTGGTGTAGCTTTGCATACCTGGTTGTCTAGTAGGTAGTGACTAAGGACATAAATAAGTGTGGAACTGGATGCTTTGTCCATCTCTTAGTGATGGCTTTTTAATGACAGGGGAGTTTAAATAGTCTAGGCACAACTTCAGTTTCTGATCATAGAATCATTCAGTTTGGAAAGACCTCTGAGGCAGAGTCTGACACCATGTCCCCAGGTGCTGCATCCACACAGTTTTTTTGAACACTTTCACCAGTGCTTCCACCACTTCCCTGGGCAGTTTGGTGGAATTCTTTCAGTGAAGAAATTTTTCCTAATATCTAATCTAAACCTCCCCTGGTACAGCTTGAGGCCATTTCTTCTTGTCTTGTTACCTGGGAGAAGGGAAATATGAGCTTCTATGTAACAGGTTTATCAGTGATTCCTAATCTACATCATCTCTTGCTAGCTTTTTGATAGTTGTAACTTAATTGTGTTGCTTTGTTTTGCTTCCCCATTTGTGTGTCCCAAGAACCATGATAGCTCTCTTTTTTTGAATCCGTGAATTCTTCAAGCAAGGCAGGGAGATTTATCATATACTGCTCTCTCCCAAATACTTGTACCTTTTCAATCCAAATTTCAGTCGCATTCATTAATAAAGCAGAGATCTCAAAACTAGTGTTTCTAAAGCTTTGTGAAAATAACTTCTGAGGTGGAGAAATGGGATTCAAATTAGTACCTGTCTGAAGATAAAGGTAAACTGTGAGTACAGCTGTGTTACAAGACATCAGAGAATCCATATGGGAAAAGATTATAGGAAGTCAGGTTTTATAATCTCAATGTTGAAGGAACTATTTGATTTTTCTTGTGCTTTTAGCTTGTGATCAAGGTGGGTGAAAGAAGCAAAACTCATGGTTCTTTTCAGAACTGATGAGGCACAGATGCCGCATAAATTAGCTGCAAGAAACCCCAGTCCTATTTAACAGGAAAAGGCATAGAACTAGAAAGTAAACGTAAATGCAGCTGTTGGTTTGGCAAGAGATAATGCCTCTCCATAAGAGCTGTGCAACTAAATTAACTTTCCCATTGGGGTGTGTTTGTTAAATATTTTGTGAGCAGTCAGAGCTCTACATTGTTAAGTGTTTTAGGTGAGAGGTGAACACAAATGATACTTAATTTCACTTTCACTTAAGTGAATAAGTGAGTGCCCATTATTTCCATTAGGATCTTCAATTTCAGTATAGATACTGAACAGAAGCTGTGTGATATGTTTTGGAGCAGGTGAAAGCAGTTATGCTGCTTCCTGCAAACAGGACTTACATGGTCTGTTCTGGTAAGGGTTAGAGAGGAAATGAGTCAGCCTTTGGTGAACTACATTCAAATTGCTTCAGATAAATGTAAAGGTCACTGTAGGCAAACTACATTTTCTTGTAGTAAAGTAGGATCCTCTCCTAGTGAGGACATTACAGTTTATTGCTGGCTGTGGGCTGTTGCTGTAACAGTATTTTTATAGCCTTATGTGAGTCGTGCTAAACTGTGGCTCATCTTAATATTTTATGTACCTCAGTATGTTGTTCTCCATTCATTGTTACAACCTTTGAAATTTCTTATCTTACTGAACACCGCTGATACTCACTGGCAATGTCCTTAATACTTCTTGTAGTTATTTTTCAACTTGTTTCAAATGCAAATATTTTTGTTATAGTAGCATCTGCAGCGCTGATTAAAATTGCTTCATAGGTTTGGAATACAAGTTTGACAGCTGGTTGCGAACAATAGAGAAAGTTTCAAAACTGAGTTTGTCTGATAAATAATGCTATAATAGAAGTACGGTCCCGAATTTTGGAGCTAGAACAGTTAATCTGAAATCTAGCTGACTGCTGCTGCCTTTGGCTTTTTTTTCTTAAATTTTAGCAGGAGAAATGAGAGCACCAATAAAATTAAGCAAAAGAGATTTTTTGGGTTTTCAGGAGAACAAGTTTTAATCTGGACCACTGGCATGTTGAAAGTGCAGTGTGAATAGAAAGCTGAAGTGGTTTGTGTTTGCCTTCTCAGTATATTGCAAAGGAGCTTGCACTGTCCCACACTGATAAGTAATTCTCATAATCATCCTAAGGAAACATGTTGAAATAATTAAAATAATAATTTGTCTGATCTGCAGAGGAGGTGATGGAGTTATAATACAGTTGTATTATACATTGGACCATGGCTGCAATTTTTAGGGCAAATAAGGTCACTGCCCTGTACAAATCTTAGTTCAGGAGTTGCAATGAAAAGACTTGATATTCAGTAGAAAAGATTAATTGCAGGAGTTCATAATATTCAAAGTCATAATCTGCTGGAAATTAAGTCCCTTTGCTGCTCAGAGTCTTTTAAGAATCTTGTTATCCCTTTACTTCCAAAACACTTGAGGGTGTTCACCTTTCTTGAGTTTCATCTTTTGATCTGGCACCATCTGTATTGCAGTA
Source organism: Corvus hawaiiensis (assembly GCF_020740725.1). Lineage (NCBI taxonomy): Eukaryota > Metazoa > Chordata > Aves > Passeriformes > Corvidae > Corvus > Corvus hawaiiensis. Next base: position 98,100,447 of record NC_063215.1, on the reverse strand, counting down.
TTTTAGGAGGAATTCAGGGCAAGTTTCATTCAGGTATAAAAATTAGAGCTGGATATATTTTGTTTGATCTTGAAGTATTTTGTGGAATTAAGGCAACTTTACCACCGTACTTGTGCCATTATCCGGAGTAAATTGGTATGTCCACTCTAGGAGCTCCATTGATTTTAGTGATAAAGTTACTCATACAGATTAGGGATACTGAATTGAAGGAATTTATCATAAACTATGGTGCAAGGCTTTAGTGTCCCTGTCTTCTCTTTCCCTTTTGCTTTGTGTTGCAGGGTTACTAAGAGAGTGGGCTGCAAGAGATTTATATAAGCTAGTTCATATTCTGGCAGGTTAGCAGAAATCTGTTCATTTGGAGAGCTAAATCTGGGCTTAAGCCTACAAGTTCATGTTTTGTTGCACTTCCACTTCTATCAGTTTGCCATAGATGCAAAAGTCTGTGGCAGGAAGGGCTGGGCAGGCTTTTGGGGGAATTGATGTCTCAAATTAACCCAAATGTGCTGCAGTTATTGTGTTCAAGTATTACGGCTTCTGTTAAACTAGTGCAGAAAAGCCCCTTAAATCTCAAGGGCGCCTCATTTCGGATGCATGCACCTCTGGGGATACCTGTCCTCATGGGGGTTTAACAGGAAGGCTAAAGGGGCAAGTGTCCTGCTCACTGCATCTATAGCTGTGGAGAAACATGGCCTAATGTATCTATTTAAGCATCTTGTGAACCAAAAGGATTACAGAGAAAGTATAGCACTCTTCAGAGCTGTGTCACCATTTACAAGACGATATAATTCCGCTGTACTAAGAGCCAAAGACATCACTGAGGGAGTAGTATGACTAGAGGTTGCATCAGGACAGAAAAAGAGGTATGAGAAATGATGCAAGTGACGCAGCAGTTTCAAGAATTCAAAATAAGCTTCTGTTTGTACCACTTTCTGTGCTTTTATTGTTCTTGCAATTGAAATGCTTAAAGTAAGTATTTCTGAAAATGGTTTAAAAAGAGAATATATGTAACTTCTTTAGGTAAGATATTTCATGAGCAGCTTGGATTTCTTCTTAAACATGTTCTTCAGTTCCTCCATTAATATTTAAGACTGCCCATTCAGCCATCACCATTAAGTACCTTTGATGTTGGAGTTTGTGTTAAGTGGCAGCTGAGAAGCTGTCTGTGATCTGTCTAGGTTTCCTCCACATCTACAGCACCACTGAGTATGTGTAGAAAACTTGTTACCATGGCTTCCTCCAGCCATTTATATTGTAAAACAAAGTGAAGAGTCTTGCTTTTAAATGTCCTCTACATAATTTGCTGAATGTACAATGTCTTCCATATATATCAGTTAGTGTGATGTAGTAGCAAGCATGAAAATTATTCTTTGCTCTACCTCAAGGAAAGGGGTCCTCTGATGTTTTGATGTCAGAGTCTGATTGCTGTGTTTATAGAGAAGGTTCACAGCCTTCAGAGAAGGATTAGAGTTCAGCAGCAATCATTTAATGTTTTTGTAGTTACATTCACGTAATGCATGGGTGAACTTAGTGAAGCATATTGAGTTAAAGACATGCTAAATGCTAGTGAAATTTGAAGAGGAAGGAGCAAAACATTTAAAAGGGTGAGTTCCTTAATCTGACACTGTGTTTAGGGATTTTTTTCCTTATGCAAGCATGGGATTCTATGGATGCAAGTGCCTACATGTGGTAGGAAACTTTGCATTTAATACTCTAGAAGCTGGGTATTCTCTCAACTTAATATAACTTCACTGAATCGATATTTTTTAAACATCAAACAAATATCAGCCATTTGGAAAGACAGAATTAGTTGCTACTAGGAAAAAAGTCATATAATCCAAGGATTGCTGTCTTAACTTCATTTTGGCATTTAGGCAGCATCAAGAGATAATTATCTTTAAAATTATTTTATCATAATGAAAGTCTTAAGCAGGACTCCTTAATGTGGAATCCCTGACAGTCATATAAATGTGATGAGATTAATTAAAACCTAACAATAACAGTGAAGCCAGAAACAAATGGGGAAACCCCCCACCTGCCTCTTCTTTCCAAGACAGAGGTTTGGGAAGATACCTTTTAAAAGGAACTTATGTTGATGAGTTGCAAATTGCATAGGACTGGTTAGCAAAGTTTTGTGTCTTGGCAGAAATAGTCAGTGTCTGTCCTATAAAGATTATTCTACCTTGCCTAAAGTGACTAAAATGATTTTGCCAAATAAAGTTGTTGTAATTTGTGCTTAACACTTTCAATTCATTTGTTGTTTTCTTGTGTGGTTTTTTTCCCTTTGAAATCTATAGGCATTTCAGTAGGACTATGGAGGAGCTGGTTCATGATCTGGTCTCGGCACTGGAAGAAAGTTCAGAGCAAGCCAGAGGAGGTTTTGCTGATACTGGAGATCATTCTCGAAGTGTGTCTTGTCTTCTAAAGAGACAGGCAAGGAAGAGGAGGGGACGGAAAAGGCGTTCCTTTACCACTCATCATCCCTGGGAGACTGGTCACTGCCTAAGTGAAGGTTCTGATTCCAGTTTAGAGGAATCAAACAAAGACTACAGGGAGAATCATGCTACTAAGAAAGACCACAGTGATTCTGATGACCAGCTGTTGGTTGCTAAACGTAGGCCTTCCTCAAACTTAAATAACATTAGAGGCAAAAGACCTCTGTGGCACGAACCAGATTTGGCTGTGGACAGTTTGGGGAACAGAACTTTGCGCAGGAGAAGAAAGGTAAAACGCATGGCAATAGATCTGCCATCAGAAGTCTCTAATGCACTGACAATAACTCAACAGCAGGATAACAGCAGAGATCAAGAAATGGACAATAACAATAGATCTTACCAACACCAAGAGTTTTCCAAGAGCAAAGTGAAAAAAAGAAAAGTATCTGCAGCTCGACAGGGACCAGAAATCTTGGATGAAGGAGTGGTTATAGAAAACGAAGAAGTGAATCAAGCAAATAAGGACAAAATGGAATATGAGGAGCAAAAAGGCTCAGATGAGAACATGAGTGACAGGTTATTCTTTCTTTTCCTTTTTACAGAAACTTTGGATAATATTTGTTTGCTTTTATTACTGTTGCTTGTATTGGGAATCTTTGGATTTTTTGTTAATTCCAGAGTTAAAATTCTAGCATCAATAGTATCTGTTTTAATAACTTAATTTTTTTACATCTACTATTTTTTATATATTAGTTGCTCAGGTTAAGGAATTCAGCATAAAATAGAGAGTGATGTAGCAGAGGAATAACCAAGAAAACAGTTTCGTGAAATAATATGTTCTAATTGTTTCAAGATTAAAATAACAAAATATGCATATGAATAACACAGGTTTTTCTGGATATTTCAACTGGTAACCGTTATTAGACAAGAATTTAGTGTTTTTTCAATTTCTAGACATTGGTGCTTTGATTGTTATCTCTATTCATCAGAAAGGTTGTCAGTGTTTAGAGTCACGATTTAGACAATATGTTCTGATGTGTCATCGGCATAAAAAGTCTGCAGGTTGCCAAGGATATACATCATTTACGAAATGCAAAAACCAATTTACAGTTCAGAAACACCTGAGCTTACCATTAGAAAAATGGAGGAATGATGACCCTTTGGCAGTACACCTCATCCATCCATTCCAGACAGCAGTCATAGTACAGTGGTAATGGTTTCCAAAGTACTATTTTGACAACACAGTAAGGTGTAAGTCATTTTTCCACCATACACAGGGGATGTTAACTGCAGGGCCTGGTAAGCCTGGTTCTGTTTATTCCACATGCCAGGTTCGGAATGCAGAGGTGTCAGCAAGACAGACATGTTAAAAGATATAATTTTGATCAGTTCCTTGATGACACTAGTGTCCCTGGATTTTTGCAGGCATGTTATCTATAAACTGTTAAGCCTTTTCCTTACTGGGCAGGTAGAATTGAGATGCAGAGAGTGATTTTGACCAGAGCATTTTAGATTGGTTACTGTAACAACAGCAGTGTTGCTAAGTGACTAACTCCAGTTACAGTCAGAAAAGTCCCAAGTCTTTTTGTTTCATACCAGCTCTGTCCCTTACCTGTGAACAAAAAACAGCTGAAAGAGCTGAATAAATTCCAAGCCTTAAACATTTTTCCTTACATCTTAATTGCTAGAGCAGAACTCATCCTTCAGGGCAGCCAGTGTAACTTTGGACACCTCCCTTTGACATGCAGGTTAGGAGTCTGTGCTGTCAGGAAGCCTTTAGAAAACTTCTCTCTTCTCTGATGATACTTGGAGTCTGCTCCTTCAAGTTGAGACCTAAAGAGAGATGTTTGAAAATCTCCTGCAAACTAGGAACCATTGCATAAATTTTCATATCTCCATAGTCTTGTAGCATTTTTTATTTCTAAAAGACTTTGTTATGCTACAAGGGTAACAGTCAAAAATTCTGTAGCTGATTTTTAGATGGAGAGAAGAGTGATCAGTAAGAATATTCTCTTGTAGAATCCCAGAATTGAGCTACTCTCAGGTCAGTCTGAATCTTTTCACAAAAGAAACATTATTGTTTAAAAGTTGATCTTCCTCTTCAAAATGCTTGATGTTTTGTTACCCCCAAATGCTGCAGTTGCTCAAGTCATACTCCAAATGCTTGTCTATGGCCCCAGTACGTGGTCTTTAAAACCATTCTCATCTTTGTAGGGTTTTCTGCTCATGCACATGGTAGAGTGATGGTCTGTCATTCTACTGAATTTCTTTCAATGATCAGCAGTACAAAAAGCTTTGAAAATGAAAAACTTGCATTTCATAGTGTGATTAGAAATCTGCCATATCTAAGCCTCTCAGGTGATACTGTATCAGAATATTTTGTATGTGCATAATTTTAACTGGTTTTAATCTAACTTTACTTAAATGCAATAGTGCCTTTATTAGACATCATTTAGCTAGAAGAATTTGAAAGAACCAGCAAACTCCTCTTAAGAGTAAGTCCTGAAAGTGAAAGCTGAGATTTTAAAAGGGAACATGAGATTGCATAAGATACAAAGAGCTGACAAAGCATCTTGGATAACCCTGCACTTCAGCAACACTTACTGGAAGAGGAAGAATGAAAAGTATACAAAGTTGCTTTTGTTTTGTATGCAGTAATGTGTGCAGTAGTATTCAGTGCAATAGTTCAGTAATTCTTAAAAAAAGGACAAATTTTTTAGAAGTTCGTTTTTTTAAAAACAAAACGAAGCTGATAATTTTTAATGGAAGTTAAATTGCTTGGCTCTAAAACTAGTCAGAAGGTTTCAGTGTATACATGACATTATTTGAAAATAGCATGTTTTTGAAGTGCACATCAAAAATGTTAAGTGACACTTCTTTTGCAATCTTTTATCTCTGTGTGTGTGTTCAAACACCAAACACAGCAATAACCAGGTTTTAAGTGCATGATTCAGAAGTAGGAGGAGAAGTCTCCAAATTCTTGAAATGTCAGCATCTAAATGATCCCAAAGATGAATTCCTCGGAGGATTGTTTTAAGCACTGGAAATTAGATTTTTGTGATCAGAGCTTATCCGTCCTTATCCTCAATGCTCAGCTGTTGGCCACTTTCAGCCAAATTCAGCAGTATGTGGTGTTCTGGGTGTTATTGAATTCCCACAAGCTTTGACGCTTGTTTTTTTTGAAGTGACTAAAGAGAGATGAAATCTCAATTGCCTGTTTTGAAAGAGAAGCAGCAGTGAAGCTCAGAGACACCAGCCAGTGACCTGTGGCCAGGGAGCTGGTCAGTTCCTGGGGACAGCACAAAGCTCTTGTGTAAAACCAAGGACCAGACAGCTTCTTAGTCATAGGAAGTGTGAATGACAAGTATTTTTTCTTTCCATAAGTGTAAAAATAAAGCTGTGAAAGCTTTTTGGATAGCTTAGCTGTTCCCTCCAAATTTTTGCTTGCACACACTATTTTATAGAACTAAACAGAGTCTCTGGCTTTTTTCTTTGTCATGGAAGTCTTGCTGGGAGTGGAATTCTCATTACACAGCAAAGGAATTAGCAGTATACACTGCAAAATTATATTAAAACTGGAAATAAATTCCATCATAACAGCTTTCATGTACTTAGATATTAATGTATTCATTTCAGAGGGTTTGAAATTATTCAGTGAAATGACTGCCATGTCGCAATTATCTTGACTGCAATCCCTGCCCTATGTGACTGTGGCCTGAGGAGAGTGAATGCTGTGGCTGCTATGGATACACCACTGTTAGCTTGAAATTTTAATTTATTTTTTTTTTAATTTTTTTAAAAACGTCCAGTGGTTATGGTTTCATGTACTGACTAGTCCTTCAGTGAGAATTATTTCACAATTGAAATATCTTATTTAAACTGGGAAGGAGACTATTCTCAAAATTGGAAATTTTGGTAGGGAAAGTGGCTGCAATATCAGGGTTGAAAAGATTTCCTGACTTTATTTTAAAACATGCAATTAAACAATAAATGGACAAGGAGAATCTATGAAGAAGGGATGCTTTTTCCTTTGAAATTGATGATGTAAAATTGTGCACAATGAACTCTAAGGGCAGTAAAGCCATCTATGTTATAATTAAAGCGAGGATGGGATGCTTGCTAAAAGGGAATTACTGGGACTTGCAACATTAGAAAGTTCAAGTCTTGGTCTCCCTCATGAAGGATTGTTCCATTCTCATTTCATGCACGTCACTTTTCTGCTGCTTAGGGCAACTGTGCAAGTGCCTAAGTCTGTTCTGCTTATATTATGTATAAGAGATAGTGTAAGTGTTGCTTATGGATCAAGAATTTGGATAAGCCTAAGATACAGCGACAACTTCATCTTCAAACACAGAGCTGTGTCTATATATACATATATCTATATGTTTTAAAAAACCCTATCGCTGCTTTGTGTCCCGTGCTTACTATATTGTGTTTCAAATCCTGTTGGGATGCCTCCCAAAGGAAGATACTAAAAACATATATGTGCTTAAAATTAAATAGGAATTAGGCAAATTTTATATAATTCATATATTCATATCAATAATTCATATATTCATATATTTAAAAACCCAGGCCTTACTTTTGTGAGAAATTAGAATTTAAAAGGAAATCATTTTCTTAAGTATACTAGTTGTTTGGTAGAAAATAAAAATAATTTATTATTAAAAAATAAAAATAATTTAAACCAGTTGATTTGAAGTATAGGGGAGCATGCAAATTGTAATATGAATAAGTGTACAAAGGTTATCAGACCTAAAGTTCTTGTGAGTGGCTCGTATGGCACATCAAGAGTAGCTGTAGTGTTTATAAAATGCACTTGAATTTGTGTGCTGGACTGAAGTGTTTGAGGGTTTTTTTCAAATTGTTCTACATCTCAGAGTAAGTAAAATGTGATAAAATTTTTTGTGAGAATATTACGTCCTTAACACAGCAACTCTGTTGATAAAAAGTGAAATAAAGGGTTTACAAAAAAGTCCTTTCATGTGAAAGTCAACAAACTGTGATCTGTGTTATTAAAAGACCAGTCTGATATATTATTTAGGGACATGTGGATTATTGTATGTAACAATGTGCATACAGCAAAGAGCTAAATACCTATTCATGTCTTTGAATTTAGAGATGTGGGTGCATGTTGTATATACACATTCTGATTTTAAGGCCACAAAGGCCTTTAAGGCCACTGCAAGTCATAGAAAAGTAAACTGTACCTTGCTTTTTTTTTGTTGTTGTTGATATTATGATCAGGAATCATACTTTTTTTCTTCAGGGTGACCTTTATTTTGATTTAATTGGCTACCTTTGTTATAAACTTTTTTTTGTTCTCCCCGAGTAGTGTGTCATGAAACTTTAAGCAGTGTTTTTTCCTGAATATTTGCAAATGATGTTCAGAAAGGTAGTTCGATTTTCAGACTCTTATATTTCATGTGCTGAAGGAAGGCTTAGGCTGCTTTTGATTGAGACTTTTCCTATTTTATTGAGCAGTGGTGTTCCAGGATCAAGCTGAATTGCACAGCATAAGAACGGAGCAGTGAGCATTTGATGGAAGCTGATAATAAAATGCATCAATTGTGTCAGCACCTCGTTGCAGTCACATCTGGCTTACTGTCAGGGTACCATTAGATTCCCATGGTTTTATGTGCCAAAAATAATACGCTTTGTAGTTAATGGAACTGGGATATTTGCAGTTTGATTAAAAAAAATCATCCTATTTTCTCTCCGATCTCTGTTGGGCTTAAGTTCAATCTGAGCACAGCCTTGTCTCCTTAAAATTTTACGACTGAAAGATCAATTGTTCTTTTGATCTGTTTCTTTCTTTCTCTTATTACAGTGAATCCAGCAGTCTGAGCAGCAGTGATGCTGGTTTGTTTACCAATGATGAGGGAAGACAAGGTATTGAAACAATCTTTCCCTTCTCTACCCCTCAAACCACATCAGTTGAAATTCTGTAAGCGTTACAAGTTATTTCATAGGTTAATTACTGCATTTCAGTTGCTATTACTGTTTTAATGAGTGGAAGTATAGCTTGCCTCCTATTTTTTTTTTTTTAATGTTATCAGAGGGTGTCTTGAATGCATGACTTAGTCAAAAGCTGTATTGAGAAGCAGCCTCTGTAATATGATAAAGTTACTTAAAACTTGAGCATCCCCTAAAAATCATCTATATTAAGTTTTAATTCCTCAGTTCCTCCAATTTTCTGACAGGAATCTGATTGTAGTACTGGTTCTTATGCTATTCTTGAGGTGGCTTTTTTCCTTCTTTTCCTCCAAATTAATAGGGCAGGATTTTATAGTTCTTTTTCATTCAGTAGTTTGTTTGAAAAGTAATTTCAAACAAACTATTTTTTCTGCAGTCTAAGACTGGGATTAGAGCTGTTTAACATGTCCCCTCTGAAAAAATTTCTCTAATCTGAAATGCAGTGAAGATTGAAACTTTTCCTTTAGTATGCATAGTATTCTCACATGGTTTTATGTGATAAAACTATTGAGGATGGAAGTAAAAGATTGGTGTTTTTATCAGCTTTAGTCTTTATTGCAACACATTTACCTATATTATGCTATGATGGAGTAGGAACTCACTGTCTTTGACAGGATACAAAAATGAGACAAAAATAGTCTCTCAAGTATTTAAGACTTGCTTTTCTGTTGGAAATTTCAAGTTAATGGTACTTAAAATATTTTCTTAGACAGTTTGGCAATGGCAGCTTGAGTGAGTGCAATAAAACAAATCCTGACCCATTCCACAAATCTAGGTTAAAGGAATGTTTGAGTTTTTTTCTTTTCTTTAATATCTAATTCTGTGTTTTCTAGGGGGAGGTTGTCTTCAGTAGGGAGAGCATTTTTCCTACTTAAAACAGAAGTGTTACCTTACTTGTTCAATGGTAACTTGTGCTACACAAACTGTACCTCCCCAGTCTGAGTATCTTGTTTACAGTTGTGCTAACTCATGTTTTTTTAAGAGTTTAGGTTCTCTTTGACAGTTTAGATTGATCTTTTTAGTTCAGTGCATCAATGCATGAAGTCTTTAAGTTGGGACAAAAAGATTGGGTTTTACTTCCCTATTGGAATTTCTCTTTTGACATGGAATTTTTAATGCATTTGTCCTCTATATTTATATGTAAGATGACCTATCCCACTTCCTAATTGCATATGTTTTCCCAGTACTCTTCTGGTAATATTTCTATCAATATTTCTGTCCTTAAATCCTGAACTGTATCATTTAAATCTTTGAATAATATGACTGAAAACATCTCAGTTGCTTTCTGGTTTTCTTATATATTTTGTGTGAAGAGAAAACAGGACAGATCAGTGACCAACTGCATTTTTTCACCGGTGTGGTGTTACCTTTTTTAGTCTTGGTTCTTTACTGTAACGTTGTAGTTCTTATTTTCATCTGTTTGATTTTTGAATCTTGTTTCAGTTTGGAATTTTCAAGCAGAAAGCATTAGACCTGAAATAGTATTCTGAAACATAAATAAAAAGAACGACAATAATTAAACCTGAAAAGGATATTGGCATGACAAAACATTATTTTTTCAATCTCTCCTTTGAACTAATAGTTTTGTGGGTATGATCAGAAACCATTAGCTTCGATCTGGAGCTCAGACACTTTCAAATCTGCATTATAGCTTTGGTTTTGTGAGACTTTTCCATGAAAGTACTATCAGAGATCCTACTTCCAAACCAAAATTCTTGATTTTCTAATAATGCTTATTCCCCCCGATAGTAAATACTAGTAATTTGTACTCTCCTTAAGTAAGGTGAGGTTATTTTATCTCTGTGAGTTAATTTGTAGCTGAACTGAAACACATACAAAATTGACAAGAATGACGGAAGGAGAAAGTCAATCTGATAAAAGCAAAGGAAGTGGGTGAGATAAAGCTGGAAGAGAACAGGATGAAAATGGTTGTTTTTGTTTTTTAGTTATAAAGCTAGGCTCTAATTCCTGTCCTACCAGTGTTCCTTCTCCAGGATATATATATGTATCTATATCTATATGTATGTTCAGAACAGTGTCTTGACCTCATTTGTAGTTCAAATTTTCTGCACTTCTGACTTCAGGTTTCTGCTAAGTCAAGTGGTGAACCAGAGATTGAGTAATGCTGCCTGGTGAAATACTCAGTTTAAATGATGTGCCTGCCATCACTTAGAAGTTTGGGTAGCAGAGGACAAGAGGTTTCTGTTCTTCTGCTCAACATTTGTTCTGTATGTGTTTCTGAGATTAAGAACCACATCTCATTTATTGCAGACAAATAGTCTTTATAATTCTTTAATTAGTTCCCAAAGCATAGTCATCCTATGGGACTGACATTCTAGACAGGGAAGTGACTAAAGCAGCAGTTTCTTGGAGCATTTGGCCAGTCAATTAAATAGTTGAGTATTTAGTTATGAACTTTGGAGTGCCTGACCCTGTGACCTTTAATATTTTCCAAGTTTTTTTCAGAAAGGATATGGAAATAAATTCAGTTACAGTACATACTCTCCTGTGGACAGACTCTCAGACGAGGTTCAAGTTTTATAATTCGATTCCAGAAAGCCAGGTGTAGCTTTAATTAGGGTAGGGCTAGATACATTTTAATTCTTATCAATTGCTATGGTAAGAAAAAATTGTTGAGACTTGAAAATCCTCTGTTCAACTTCTAATATATGCTGTGCCATCTAACATTTTTTAAAACTTCTGTACTCTTTTCCTTTCTCTGTTCCAGTCTTACAGCTTTTTCTTTTTGTTTGATTTCTTTGGTTCCCATGAAGTCCTCATCTGAGCTCTGCCTCATTTGCCCTCCTTTCCAAGTTATCCAAATGCTTACGTTAGGTCATGTGAGAGGGCACCAGCAGGTCTCTTGTTGTGATGTGTCCCAGCTGTGGTAATTCCTTCTGGCAGAAGTAATTTGGGTTCAGCGTTGGCAGGCCCAATGGGGCAAATGTTTTTATTCTGTGAAACATGGCATATTCCAAAGAATTAGTCGGCAAAGGCTTAAAGATCGTGGAAAATGTTTAGTGAAGGTATTCTCAGTGTAGAAGGTAGCTGCTGAATTATTAACAAACCTCAAGTGACTTTTTATGGGTTGTATTTTCTTCAGAGGTTTTCAAATTGGGCATTTTAGGGGTAAGATTTAATAGTTAGGAAGAAAACCAAAATACTGTGATTCTATCAAGCACTTGAGTGTGGAGGTAGGAGAGTCTGTCAACAAAGTAATTGAAAGACCTGACCAGCAGCTGAAGCTTATCTACGAGAAATCCTTATTACTTCCCTTTTTCTTCCTCTTTTTTCCTTTTGTTCCTAATAGTATTTTCATGGCTGCTTTTCAATTATTAAAAACTTTAATGATAAACAGTATTATGCCTGGTGTAGAAAAATTTTACAAGAAGAATTTTGAACCAGAATGTCTAGTTTTGCATTGCAGCGTAAAATGCAACTCTGTGATAGGCCTAACTAATAGGATCTCCTGCAGTTTCAAGGCACTTCACAGGTCTCCTTTACAAAGGCACTTCACAAGTTAAGCTTTCAACATGATATTAACAAAACTATTGTTATTCAGCCACTAGTGGGTGATATCCTGTTTGGGGGGAAGAAATAGTTAAATTGCAAGTATGTTCTTTAATGAACTTTATAGCTTCGGTATAGCAAATAAAAAACGTACTCTGCATTCCTGGTTCATCTACACTTACTCGTACACTTGGGGAAATTCAGAGTTGACTTAAGACCTCTTAAATCATGGCATGCAGCACTTGAAATGTCCTTTAAGATCTACACAAGTAGGAAGGAATATTATGTTGATAAAGTGTTAAACAGTTAAAATTGGAGAAGGTCAGGGAATGTCAGAGTTCCACTGTGGATGTGGCTACGCGTTTAAAGATAGTTGTTCATTATTTTACGATTAAACATTTATTCGTTACTGTGTCCTTTATGAAAATGACCCAGTACTGATTCAGTGTAAGAATTCTGGTGAGGAACTAATTTGGACCTTGTACAGCATGTCAGTAGCTGCAGGTGACAGGGTGTGTTTGTCCATACAGAAGAGAAATGGAGTGTGCAATGCAAAGTGAAATCACACCAGGTCTGAACCGTTGTGGCAAATAGGTTTATAGTCTTTGCTAGTGGAAAAGAAATAACATGAAGTTGTTGCATATGACCTGAGTAGTTGAAATCCTAAATATTTATATTGTATATCTCTTATATGTATATTTTTTTTAAAGGCAGCTCCGTAGAGCACAAAGAGCAAGATGCTGTATTCCTCTGTGAATGGGCAACTTCAGCTTCTGCTTTCCTGAAACTCCCTGCATGTGTTACAGTGAATATCCCAATATCTTCAAATGATTATTACAGCTGTTAGCAGTGTGGGGTTTTTTTACCTAGAAAGAGGTACACTGGTCCTGGAAATGAGCCTAAAATTCCAGGATATTCACAGGCCCTGTAATCTTGCTCTCCATGTGCAGTGCATTATCCACCAGGATAACGGAGCAGCACAGGATCACGTGGTGTTTGTAGGACATTGACACCAAACTTTTCACAGTAACCTCTCAAAGTATGTTGTGGTTGCTATAGGCAAGCACATGTAGTGGCTGCTGTTGAGCCTGGTCTGGCCATTTTGTAATAAAACAGGAAGAGGTTTTCTATCTCTTTGTGTGCAGTGGAAAGTTTGTTGTACAACTACACTGCTTTAGCTTAAGTAAGATTCAGGTGAAGCTTTTCTGAACATGAAACTGGTGGTGATGCAGAAGGTGTCTGTGTCCACAGCGAAACCACCAGAAGCTCACATAAATAATTCTCTAAATTACTTAAAGAAGAAGTCAAGGAATTTACCATGGAGCAGTAGTTACATAAATATGTAGACATAATAATATAGAGTGAAATTTAGACAAACAGCAATTGGAGGGAGGGGATAGCCTAAAAATTACTACATAAATTAAGCCAGAAACTGGCCTGAAAATTTTAGGTTTGAAGTTGATATTCCTGAGCCTTAAATTGGCTCTGTTGTACTGATCAGTGCAGTTATAATTCAATGTAAATTACTTTCAAGTAATTCCTTGAAACATTAGCCTTACACAAACAAGTTTGCTGCATTTCAAAAATGTGTTTAGGAAGATGCATGGGCTCTATTTTTGGAGATCTGGAGGTTTTTCTACCTTTCCTGTACCTTGGAAAAATGTCATAATTTGCTGTAGTCCTGTGCTGAATCAGCATCCTAGAGGAAAGGACAGTGTAGTGAATCTTTGGAAGTCAAAAATGTTGCTTTGAGCTTTTAGTATTCTTAAGATCATATTTGCTATGAATACTGTGCTGCCTTTTGAGAGCTGCAAATTAAGTAGGATAAAATCCAAGTGCTTGGTTACCAAACTCTTGAGTGGGGAGGCCTCTGTGTTTAATGCCTATATGTATGAGGTAGGGAATTAGTTAAATGCAGTGGTCTTCCCTGACTCTGAAAATGGCATCCCTTCAGGGTGGAGAAACTGGTAAGCAAGATGCCTGTGAGCACTCTCACCTGGATAAGAATAGTAGTAAAAGGCTTATGCTTGCCTCAAGGTTATAATAGGATTTAAAATATTCAGAGGATTCGGAGTTGATTAATTTCACAGACAACCTAAAAACCAAGTATATCTGGATTCTGCTGTCTTGTGGAAAAAGACTAAGAGGTTCAGATCTGAGGTCTGCCTTTGGCTGTAAGCAACGTAAGTGCTTAGGAAAGTGTATAATAGCATAAAAATTAAGGTATCTTAACAGAAAATTGCTTAACATACTAATATTCCTGTTACACAAAAAGGAAAAGTAATTTTATATTTTTTCTCCCAAAGAACTGCTATTGGGTACATAGCAAAGATACCAATTTCCTTCCGTAGCTGCTCTTTGCCTTATTGCACATTTCACCACCCCAGTTTTAAATTGTAGCTTTCTTCCAAGACTGCACTGCCTGCCTCTTACAGCTTCTGTCCCTGAACTCATCATGGAACCCCATTTCACAATTCTGTGGTTACCTCCATGGATGATTTATGTGTAAGAAGACTACTTTTGAGCTCCTGATAGTATTTCTTGTTAGTGAAGGTGTCTGGAGCTCTCATGACAAAATATAAAGACAAAGTTTAACAACGATAAAAGTTCAGAAAGTGTTTCCAAACATAAAAGTTTGGAAAATCAAAACAAAGGATTTCAACCTTAATTCTGAACCATGGACCAATCTAATTAAAAGGTGTGATTCTCCTTCCACCACCACCACCAGTGTCCCTATTAAGTATTCTTAGAGTTCCTCCAAAGAGCCCATACCTGGCTGTAACAAAATGAGGACAGAATTAATGGGGAATACCTTTGTGAAATGTCATAGCTATAAATGAGGATTAGAGTGAATAGGGAGAGCAGGCTGAAATGCTTCAGGAATGCAAAGAAATTTAAATCTTATATTGACCTATGTATCTCTTTTCACCTTTGTTTTCACCTTCCTCCATCTAAAAGTTCCTGTTCTGTAGCCTCTGCTAATTTTGCTTTTAGTAGTGGTCATTAAAGGTGTAAGGATCCCATTTCACCTGCAAGTGACCAGTGAAGGGCTTTAATTATTCTATATTGTCTTGAAATACTTGTCCTGATTTAATGTTTACAGACATTTTCACTTGTGCTTGATCTCAAATATTCTTTACATTGCAACAATTTATTTGGAGAAAGTGTGTTGGATTTTATTTTTCACGAAATTTTTGCTTTGGTTTTCATCGTTTGTGTTTCCCCACTATGAGTGACAATGAAATTTTCCACAAATGCTTTTTTATTCTGGAAATCTGTGTCTCACAAATCTTGCATTCATATCTTGCTTAGTTTATTTCCAAATAAAAATTGAAATGTCAAACAAATAATTTATGTGCAGAAGTAATGAGGCGTGGTTTGGATGGTTTGAAGTAGAATAAAATGTATAGCACATACCTAATCTAATTTTTGGGTGGAGGAAAGGAAATTTCCCATGTCTTTCAAAGATACTTGCTGTTCTTCTGAAACTAGATGGTGTGTATGAAAGAACATGTTTTAAAAGAAACATAAAAATTAATTTTTAGTTGCCAGTGTGTTTATGAGCTAATTTTAAGATCAGATTTTCAATCTTGTCTTATTTCTTAATTTAAATCCAAATATTTAAATTCTACATAGATAAATATTGTCAGTAAAAATGACCAACTTTGTGTTATAATGCAGTATAATTCTCAATCATGTGATACTGTCAGTTTTCATTTAAAATCAACTTTTTCAAAACTTATTTCTAAATGAACTTAATCAGTTTAACTTCATTTAGTCACATCTGTTCATGATTGTTTTTCCCCTTTTACTAGCCATACAAATCATGAAATTAAGCTAATTATATACCATTATCAGCTGCAAAGAACCAGTTTCAGTTTTATACCTTTTAATTCCCCGCAGGAGATTAAAGCTTGTTTTTTTTTTTTTAATATGTAAAGTGCAGTAACTTAAATGGATTTCCCCACAGTTATTGCCAAAAGGATTAACTAGTTTATTATTGTTTTCACTATTGTAAATTGGTTTTAAAACATTACATTTTATGGTGTTTCATTGATGGCAATGCTTGTCATGCTATTGAGAAACATTTTCCAAATAAAACTGCTATATAGCAGTAATTGTTATACAGCAATAAAACAAAAGATATAATAATCCTGTCAGAGTATTTATTGATAGTAACATCTGATTTTTATCTTCTCTGCTCCTCCCTCTTTTTTGGGGGATTTGTGGACACTGCCCTCACACAGGTGATGATGAGCAGAGTGATTGGTTTCATGAAAATGAATCAGGTGGAGCATGTGGAATTACGGGGGTCATTCCATGGTGGGAACAAGAAGACTCCACAGAACTGGAGAGAGAATTGCCTGACCCAGTCTTTGAAAGTATCTTAACTGGTACTTTCCCTCTTATGTCCCGCTCAGGGAGGAGAGGTAAGTAGCAATCAAGCAAACGCAAGCTGTAGAATCACTTGGTGCAGTGGAAAGATATCTATGGATTATATGAAATATGTAGAATATGGACAAGATCTTGGAGTTTGAATTGTTTTATTTTTAATATATCATTAGAGAGAAATAACTCAAAATCAACTATTAGAAAAGTCAAAAGGTGGAAAACAGTTCATTTTGGTAGCCTCCTCTTTTATTTGTTGTCTCGATGTTTGCATTGAGAATTTTTCAACATTAATTAAAATGAAATTTGATATTCCATTTTGTTCCTGGCTTCTGCTGTAATTTGTGGAATTCTATAGAAGTTCATTAATTCAAAGTCTGGAAAGACTAGTGTGACCATCTGCTTTGCTTTATGGTCAGGCCATGTTGTTTGTATAGAAGACGAAAGGGTTTGTTTAGAGCACAGATTGAGATTGTAACTTAGAAAATACTCTTTCTCTTTATTTCTAAAATACTTTTAACCACTGTGCATCCAGTGTAACCAATAGTAAGTTCTACCAGTGTTGGGATTGGATTCACAGCTAGAAACCCACTCTTGTCCAAAGATTGAAGTTGTCAGACCTCCGCTTGCTGCCAAGAGTTTTGTTGTACCTTCCTCTGCCACAAGGATCTCCTTTCACATTCAACTACAGATCTTCTCTGTGAGCAGTTAAACTGAATGTATTGAATCCTTTTGTGAGGCTTTTTCTCCAGATGCTTGGAATTGCTTTGGAGGACTTGGTCTCTGCAGATGGGCCAGATTTAACGTTTCCTAGTGATGAAGGGATGCAAAAATCATTTTCCTGTTGCAGTTCAGTGTGTTCTGCTTATGCAGCCAGCTCTGCATAGATCCAGGATGGCAGTAAGAATAGCTGCAGAAATGTTAATTTTCATGACAACTTACTCTTTGTCTAGCTTTTCCCATTCTGTGCTCTGTGTTTCCACCAGTACAATGTTTGCCAATAAGATGGTTTTGTTTTACAGAGTTCATATTGATAGATTGATATGTAATGGTGAATTTTGTTGGTTCTGTGGTAGACAAAATATTCTTGAATCAATTTTTGCTTTTTTGTAGGTTTCCAGAGTAGATGTAGTCATCTTCATGGAATGCCAGCAAGAAGCATAAAAAAGGCTTCAGGAAACCAGAATGCACTGGTAGGTGTTCTCATTTTTGTAAGCTCATGTGCACTGTTCTAAGAGGTTTTTAAAAAAACATATTCCTCTCATACTTGTTCCCTGATGTTGTAGATGGGTAATGGAACTGTAAGACTCGGTGCCACTGAGTGTGGCACTGCCTGAGTGTGTGTTTGCTCTTTTTAAATACTTTGACACATTCCTCTGCAAAAGAGTCATACTGTTTCTCAGTACTTGTTTTGAACTAAGCGAAGGAAAAGGTTTCCAGTGCAGGTGTGTGCATATAAGTTACCATTTTCAGTACCTATTTTATGTATATATGAAAACATGTTTTACTTTTATGATGGACATCAACCAATTTTTTTTCTGATAATAAAAAAATTCCAGGATGCATTGTGGTACAATTCAGGTCATTTTTCATCCCAAAAATTTGCTTTGAAAAATATATCCTGTTCTCTTTTGTTTGGTTTACATCTGTGTGGTCAGGCGAAAAGGGTATATACAAAAAAAATTAAAGCAGGTTATCCATGCACCTGCCATAGACATGATGCATTTCTTTGGACTCAGCCTGTTCTAAGGCTGGAACTACAAATGGGATGTTTGGGGTTTTTTAGTACCTACAGCCCTAGGAGCAATGTTGATAATTGAGGAAAAATTTTCACCTGTCTTTGCATTTCTATGCAATCTAATACTTGGATTTTCCCACAACTTCTGTCTAAAATAAGTTTCTAATACATTTTTTTGGAATTTTTCTTTGGAGAAGGGCATGATGAGAAGAGAAATTTTACTTTTTAAATTTAAATGCTAAAATGTATTAATTATAGCCCAGTCTATTCCTTTCTTACAAGAAAAATGTTTGGAAGAGGAAGAGAATGTGGGAGATATCAGGTGTAATAAACATAGGCCAGGACAATAAATACTGCAACATGGATATTCTTTATTATTAACTGTTAATGAGAATATTAAATGTTTTCAAATTTAAGTTGCCTAAACAACATAAGTTGCTTCTGAGAAATGTAAGGGTTATTATATGTGGAGAGAATAGAAAGGAACTGCTAGAAATTTAACTCATTTTGAAGAGGCATGGGTTTTGTAATTGAAGCTCCTGTCCAATAATTGCCATTTGGAGCTGAATAAGATGCTTTAAAACCTTGGCCTGTGATCTCTGCTGTTAGTGGTTGTGAATTAGATGAATGCTGTCTAGTTCTTGGTTTCCTATCTACCTATTTTTATTTTTGGTTCAGTGCTTGCTTGAGCATATCTGGGATTTGTAGCCCATTTTCTAGGCTTATTGCAATTTCACCCTGGTATTTTATAGGAGCTATTATAACTGATAGGTTAGCTTCATGGTACTGATGATACATGGCTTAACTACCCTAAAACCTGCCTTTTCCTCTAAATTGTAAAAAGGTGATTAAATTTCAATTGATGAAGATATACTGTGAATGCATATATATAATAAAAAATCCTAATGTTTATTTTCTGCTACGCTTTCTGGATTGTCCTTAGGAGCCCATTTTGTCTTCCACTCATGATATCCCATATATAATGATGGTATTTTAGTTCCCTTTATAACAAAAATCCAGGCCAGTCTACTAAAGACTGATAATTCAGTTACCTCCAGTTATTAAATATATCATTTGCATGATGTTGTGGAAGTAGGTTGGCATGTGAATCTAGCTTCTGAGTCACTATGTCTAGGCAGGAGGGATGTGCTATTAGCTCTGCAGATGCAGTTTTCTGACCTCCTTAATGACTTTATGTTTGTGGGCACATCTGCTGCATCAGTCTTTGCAAACATGGCTATATAAACCAGAGCTCATGTGCTTCCTTTTGCCAGTGATTGCTTCCTAAAGAAAATCTTCTTCAGATACTTCAATCCAATGACAAAAAAAAGTCATTTAATACCTGTGACATCTGATAACACAGAACAAGAAGTAATTACTGCTATTAGATGGTAACAGTGAAGAAGAGCAAGAATGCTTTTAGAAAGATTAATATCCTGAGGAAAGAACACTGCAGACTCAACTTATTGAACAGAATTGTGGTGTGAATTAATTCTTTTTTAACAGTGAGGAGTCTGATGTCTGTATCGCTGCTTTTACACAGTCCTGAAAGGGAGACAAAGTTAAAAAGAAAACAAAAGGGGATACACTACCTAAAAGACACATGTTGTATCTTGTGTTCAGTCTAAGGATGTGTAGTTTGTATCTAGGGAATGTGAGCATACAGTTGGCCTTTTGCATACAATCAACAGTGGTTGAGTTGAATTGGTTGAATTCTGAAGTCATATATGACCTGATCAAGTAGTCCCAAGCCTCACAGTGCTTTATGTTAGGCATGGGCAAAAATCCTACCGTGTAGAAATAGTGTTCTATGAATGAAACACTGATTTCTTAGAAGGAATGCTTTTTTCTTCCAGTCTTTATGTGTGTTTATATACTTGGCACTTATGTAGTGACCTGTAGTTTATATAGATGTCACTTTTCTAGTACTATATCTGTGTTTTTTCTAGCAAATTGCATGTGAAGCTTTGGTATTTCATAGAATAAAATCTGAAATCTAACATTTTAGATGTGTTGGAACTTTAAAGGTTCTTTTCTGTGATGTAGAATAGTAAATTACCTCTTTACCTAGAATGATTAAGGTTGTCATTTTTTTCTCAGATGGATTCCTGGGGAGAGCATAAAACCCTTTTTAAAGAAAATAAGAGTTAATTATAGTTAGTGAAAACATAGCATGACTATTTTCTCATTTTCTTCAAAATGTTTTGCCCAACTTAGTATTCAACTGAAAATTCTGACTTTTGTTCACAACTCCTCCATACAAATAAGTGAAGGTTTTTTAAAATGTGTGCTGCTGTTTTAGCTATTCCTTGTGTGATTCTAGGTACTGTTTCTTCCCTGAGACAGGGAGAGCTATTGCAGGGTTTTGTTTGAGAGCTCTTGTGTGTTGTCTCTTCCTGCCTCTGTTCCCTGTTTGGGCTGGAAGCTGGTAAGGGATTTCACTGAGCTGAAGTGCAAAAAACATGACCAGTAAAAAAGATGCTTTCTTTTGACTCTGCCAATTTTTCCATCCATCACTTCGTGTCATGGGGTTTGGTTTCATTATATTAAACACAGCTTGTATTATCTTGCACTCATAGATTGATTTTTTTTTTTTTTTTTTTTTTTGCACAGCTGTACTACTGAGCTTGACTATACACAGTTGTATTTATTCAAAATGTGCTTAAAGGATGAAAGCTGCATTTCCAGGGCCCATTATCTGAAGGTGCCTGAGTATTTCTGTCAAATCCTGTGACTTTTTTTCAAAAGTTCAAAGATAGAAGAGCTTTTCTCAAAAATTTGTTTACAGATTAACAGTCTATTGACATGAGGAGAAAAGATACATTGAGCACTCGTGCTTTTTTAAATGGCTTTCAAAGTGTAAAATCAAATCAAACATTTCTGCTTCTAAGTTCTTTCTAACTGAAGGAACAGCCAGCTGTTTTCAGGAGCTTTTTTCTTGTCAAAATAGTTCAGAAATAAAGTGAAATATTATTGGTTAAAATCCATGCTATGGATCCAAGGAATATTTCCTTAAAGAATAATTTAGGCATTGTTTTTACAATATTGGTTAGAAGCCTCTTTGTGGATGCTCTGCAACTTTTGGAACAGCGCTGTTTCTCAAGTTACAGTGTATTTGGTGGTGTGGAGAATTGGTTTACATTGGGTTGATGCCTTTTCCTGGTCTTAAAATCAAGAGTCATACACGGTTAGAAGGGGACAAGGGATTTTACCTTGGTATTTATTTTAAGGATCCTTAGGTGCACAGGTCCAGGTCATATGCATGGAGATGCACCCTGCCGAGTCTATCTCTGTGTCTCTGTCTCTCTGTCCCTCCCCCCAACATTGGGTATAACATTATAGGTTTTACTAATTAGCATATCTATCAAAGATTCCCCAATGAGAGGCTCAAGTGAGCCCCTGTCCCCAAGGAACCTTCCCCTGGGTGGTTCTATCTTGGTTTACAGAATGTGTTCTGGAGAGGACCTTGGGGTCTGGGGTACACTGATCCCCAGCTACGAAGCTTCTGAAATGTTTAATCTCTCAGTTTGAGAAACAAGTCCAAGAATGTAGGCAAAAAGCACTAAGAATACAGAAGTTATAAAAAGGTATAACAGGGGTATAAAAGAAAAGGCAAAAATCTTCATGGCATCAGGGTGAGTGGTATAAAGTCAGATAAAACAATTCAGTATCAGCGAGGTGCATGAAAAAATTTATCTGTGGAGTATTAATTATTTTCTTCAGTTAATGATTTTCTGTCATTTGGAGTGATAGTCTCTGTATCAAATTCTGTGGAAATGTGATGGTATTAGATTATAACAAAACTGAACTCTTGTTGGATTTCACACTTTGGTTCATTCAAGATGAGGAATATTAGGCCTCTGTCTGAGGGTGATGTTTTGAAACCTTATGCTGCTAAAACTGCATAAGAATTTACCTTTAAGCGAGTAGGAGAGTAGGGGTTTTTTGGTATTGTAATGGTTTTATTATGATTTCCTGTCATCAAAAATACTCTCAGCTACTGAAAGCATTTCTCAATATGCTTTTCCTTTTTTTTGTTTATAATTACCTTAAATGGATATCTACTTATGCAAAATGTAGTGAATGTTGGGCTCTTTTAATCCTCTTTTTAACTCAGTACCTTAGTTTTACAATGCAGAGGGATAAAACTTCCTTAATGAATGGGTGGTTTCCTGCACTTAGTGCTTCCTGCAGATAGATTTTTTTCAGGCAGAAAAATTTGGTTGTTATGAGAGGAGATGCTGCTGTGATGTCAGTGTAAGCCCCACCTTTGATTCTTCCAGTGTTCAGTAACTATTAGCAAAACTGCTGCAGTTTTCCTGAGGAATGAGTCAAGTGGCACACTTCTAGACTTCAAAACTTAGTCACATTGAAATAGCTTTATTTTATGAGAAAACAATAGTTTCACATGTAGCAGAAGGTGCCTCGTCTTATGGCAGGGGGGTTGGATTAGATGATCTTTAAGAGCCCTTCCAACCCAAGCCTATGAATAAAAGGGAAAAAAGCTTCAGTGAAATACCAAAATACCATTATAAACAACATGGGTTTTGAAATAAAATGTAAATTTTGTGGTTGTTGTTGCTTTGTGGATGTTGTGATGTTCGTAATTTCATGTATCTATACATTTTTGGAGGCACTACTCACTGTTCTTACACCTTATAATCCTCACGGTGTATTCAGCATAGCAAGAGCTGCTTTTTTCCACAAATTAATTTTCCAGTGCATTTTTGCTAAAGCTTTCACTTACACTGATGCCAGCTTAATATAACTTCCATCTGCCGTGGAAGCACCCGATGGAGGACTAAAGCTGCTTTAGCGACTTTCATAATAGTTTAGCATACTTACTCATCAAAAGGATCCTAATTATACCTGTTGCATTTTTCATGGTAGGTCAGTTCTCAGAGGGGTTCTCATCTCTAGTAACACCAACAGCGGTATCCATACATAAGGCACTGTTGGTTTGTATTTTGTTTGTTCAAGGCAGAGCACTGCAATTAATAGATCAGGTTTGTCAGTGTTGATGTCATTGTTATGAAGGGTTTTGATTTCTCCCTATCTATCACTTATGAGATCTATGGTTAAATGAAGTCTGCCTTACAAACTGCTTCGACTGACAGTGATTTTTGTCACCTGAAATTGTCTAATGAAAATCTTAGATTATCTTGGTGTCATCAAATCAGTAAAGAGGCACAAGTAATACCACAGCATTTCTGTCTCATTTGAAGCTGCAGTTCATTAGCCAGAAAAGTTACTGGTGAAGGTGAGCCACATGTGTTTTTTATTCTTTCTTCTGTACCACTTACCTTGCAAATTAAAGTGTAGAGTCTAGAATTGTGTCCTGCTCTGATTCTTACAAAATCTAAGACTATCAAGAAAAAAAATAATTTAAATGCATCAGGCAATTAATAGCTTGTGGAGATACCTTCATTTTGTTGGTAAAGTACAGTTGTTATCTTTTAGGTGTAACCACTAAAAGAGATACTCTGTGTCACAAAGCTCACAATGGTTTTTCTCGGTGTAGTTGACCTGTGGTGACAAAGCATACCCTTAAACTATCAAAGATTAACTTCTGCCTAGCTGAAATGAATGTGGTGACTTAGTCTCTTCTTGGACTCTCAAGCAGTGTCAAAACCAGCATCCCACTTCAGCAAAATAGTTGCCCTCCAGCATTAGTCTCAGAAATGCCAAATGTGCTGCTTAGTTTTTTAAATGCGTTCTGTGGTTTATTCATGGTGACAAGTGCTGTGAACTGTTAGGCTAAGCAGTATTTCTTGTAATTCACCTCAACCCAACCGCTCAAATGATTGTCATCTACAATTTCACTTAAGTTTATTTTAAAGGAGGACAAACAGCATTGTGATACCCCTTTCATTCTTCAGTTAGTGTCTGTCTTGAAAACACATTTAATACAGTTTTACAGCAGTCTTTACAGATAATAATGATTTTAAAAACCTCTGACCTCAAAATACGAAGCAACATGATTATTCCTCTTGTTTTCTGCAGCTTTATAAAAAATCCCACTTTCTAGTGTGTGACTGCGTGAAATGTTTCTTCTGTAGACATTTGTAATTTGCTTATTTTGACTTGGTGCCTATGGGTTCTTTGATGTTTTATGTTTTAGTGCAATTCTAAGGGGGAAAAAAAGCCTTTAAATGTAATTGTACTTAATATCTTTTCTGCAAGAATTTCACTCAGTTGTATCTCTTTTAGAAACTTCTTAATGCCTCAGGAGCAGCATTTTGAAGAATTGATTGTAGAACAGCATCTTGTATCCAGAGTCAAGTTAGGAGTTGGATTTCCTTGTATTGAGCTTGCTGGGGAAATTGATCATTTAATGCTGAGAACAGACAGGAAAAACAAATGTAATAGGCAAGGAACACTTGCACAGACACTATGGTTTACCTGATGAGCAACATCTCATTTATGCTGTAATAACATCATAAGCATCAAGTAAATCATGAAAATCGTGACAATGATTTCAGCTAACACGTTGTTTAACATTTTTTAACAAAAAGCAAGTTCAAGATCAACTACAGCTCCTAAACACTTGGAAATTTCTTGCTAATTCAACCCATAGTAACCTATTCACATGAATAGGTTTTTCCATCAGGGCTGCTGGTAGGTGGAACAACTTGAAAATAGTCCCATCTCTTTTTTCAGTTGCCTTTCATATGGTGGTCATCTGTAATGAATACAGCCACTTTAGATGTCTAGAGATAAGCAGAGTATTTCTATTAGATATCTAGATTAAGCCTATTAAGTGACCTTCTAGATTTGTTTTAAGATAAGCAGTTTATATTCAGGTGCACACATTTGTTTTGTTCACTAGTTCTGTTCTAAAATTAGTTTATGTAATACATATTCAAAAAATCTTGTGTGAAGTGATCAATAGCATTAGCATCTTTCTAATCATTACTATAAGGCAATGATGGGGAATTAGAATATTTTAATCTTGTTTGGTTTATAACAAACACAAAAATGGTGGGGGGAAAGGTTATATGTTCAGTTTGAGTTCATATGGCTTGTACCCAGAGTAAGAGGTACTGTAAAAATAGTGAATTAAATTGGATCTGTAGTATTCTCTCCAGAAATTCTTCATGGAAATGCATGTATCAAATTACTTCAAAATACAGGACAGAAAATAAAGTAGGAAACATACATGATGTATTGTGTTGAAGTTGAGTCGATCAAGAAAATTACTCTGCTTCTTTTCTGATGTGAGAGATTATATAGGAAAGGAGAGATCGTCCTCTGCCATTCTCTTTGATTGCACTGACTTCAGTCATTGAGATGTAAAGAGAGTGTTCTATAATGTGTTAAATACAACCAGAAGGGAGTGGAGCAAACCACAGTTGTTGCACCTACCTTGCTTCTGACTCAACTGGAAAAGTGGCATGCTTGCTACTGTTCGGTTTTTTGAAATAAGAAAATCAGATGTGCGTATTGAGAGTGTAGTTTTGAGAAGGCAAAAATTACTCAAAACTTCTCAGGGACTGCCTCTTTGGATAGTTACCACATGGTATTTATAGCAAGTAGGCACATAACTGAATGCAGAACCTTTTCTTTACAGAAATGTAGGCTTTGTTTAATGTTTCTGCGACATGTTCAATTTGAAGATCTGTTGGAAGTGAACACTTTATAAAACACGTTTATCCAGCATCAGAGACAGCAATGCTAACTTTAAATAAAATGCTGGTAAGCAATCCTACAATGGAAAGGTCATTCCTCGAAGATAATCAGTACTTTAATAAAGCTGTGAGTTGTGAGGTGAGTCACAAAAGAAAAACTCAAAGCTCCTCAGTTTTAGTGGATCTTGATCTTGTGTAGGGAAAACCCTACATAAAACTTTGGTTTGATGTTTTCAAAAGCAGAATAATTATTGTTTTGTGTGTACTTAAACCATTTGTCCAGTTACGGTTTTACATACAGTATCTGGGAATAAAGAGGACAAGAAGAAAAGGTTCATTAACATCAGCACTTGCAGCTGGAGTGGTTCAGGAGCGTATTAGCCCTTGCCTGTTAATTACTGTCCCTTCAGCTGCAACATAGCAGGTGCTTTTTAAGCTTCTTTTTGAAGTGAAGTGCCTGTAACTGATCAAGTGAACCCTTCCAGTCCAACAGTCTTGATAACAGCTCAAAATCTGTTCCACTCAGCCCCTTGCAATTAGACTCAGCAGACTCTTTTACTTGCTCCTGATCTGATTTTTGCTGTGGATAGTTTTTCCTTTTCTCACTGCTAACTTTGGATAGTCCCTCGTTTGCAGGTGGTTTTAAACACCTGCATCCACAAGTAGGAGACTAACTTTCTTATTTTGTTATTTCTCAGCTTTAACTTAGCATTCCTGCAGACTGTGGTTTTAAAGGTCAAGGAAGAAACTTACCCTCAGTTCAGAGAACTGAAAGTTGTTTATTTAGGGAGTAATTTTTCCTTACTGTTAGCTGATGGGCAAACTCTGTTGCAGCTGTCTTGCTTTAGATGTATATTTCTTTAAACAACTGTGTAGCTCACTTTAAAGAGCTTTTTAGATAAAATGTGCCCCATTTTCTCTTTACCCTGACCTGTTTGCTTTGGACAAGGCTTCTAAAAGCCTTATTTTACAAAGACCTAAACAGATACATACAGTACATGCACAGTAGGCTGCATTTTTATTCCCTGTAGAATATGGTCAAACTGGAGAAAACCATTTTTCCTGTTTTCTGTCACACCATTGTGCTATGGAAAAGAAAGCATGGCATATGTGGCAATTGAAATTTTGTTGCCATACTGCAGCTGTTGTTAGTGCTTTTTAAAAATCTGGACATGCTGGTGTAGGTCTAAGGCAATTTAAGACTATTTGCAGTACCTAAAAGAACTCTTAAGAACATTGCCTCTTAAAAGTTATTCTAAGCTCACTTTTCCATGCAGCAAAATATAGCATTTAAGCAAAAGATAGGAAATGACTGCATAAAAAAGAGGATGAGGAGGGTTTGCATAAATAAAAGCTACCATTTCAGTGTTAAGTTGGGCATAAATATTATAAAATATATTGTTACGCCTTGTTCAGGAGAACATTTAACTGTATTTTTTCTGATTGAGAGTAAGTATTAGATATTGTGTGACTATCAAGTTTAAAAACTCTGAAGGTTTTATCAAAGTTTTCTTTGTACACAAAACAGTATCTTTATTAAATTAATTCCCCTATATCAGTGAGGCAGATGTGTATTTTCTTTAGGATTTAGTGTGGGGTCTTTTTTTGTTTCAGGAAAACAACTTCATTTACATAGGGTATTTTACTGAATCTTATATTAAATATTACTAGAATGTGCAAAATATTTTAAAAATATTTGGGGGTTGATGGATTGGTATTCTTCAAAGGGAAACAAAACACTAAATATTTCTAATCCTGCATTATTTACCGCATGGGTGGTTAAATGCTACTTTAAGCCCCATAAAATTAAAAGGGAGAAATCTGCCAACTGTAGCAGGAATTGGATTTAGGAAGAGTGGTACAGAGCCAAAATATTGCTACAGAATTAAATGTCAAAAATCTTCTTTAATAGTAGATATATAGTTCACAGTGTCTGGTTATGATTAATACATTTAATCTAAATCACTGAAAGTTGCTCTCTCCTTTTCCATAAAATACAATAGGACACAAATCAGTTTTACTGTAGGTGGATAACAATTGGAAAATAATGCATCTTCCCGCCCAATAAATTGTCAGTTATACCTTTTAACTAAAATCGATTCATCTTTCCAAAATTTATTACGATTTCTAATAATAAATCTTTTCAAATGTTTATTCATTTGCTTTTTGATACATTTGTGCCACTTTTGCTATGGTCTAATGTTTTTTCTTTTGATTCATTGTAAATTAGAAAATCTATTTTGAGTCAATTTTCTAGTTAAGAAGTTAAAATCTATAACCCAGCCATTTTTTCATAGTCTCCTTTGCACATTTTAATACCCTTGAACTTAGATCCAATCCAGTAAATTCTGATCAGAAGGTGATTAAAAGACTTTTCACTTCAACTTCTTGACTGAGGGCCAGATTTGTAAAACAAGTACTTACGAGATTGTTAGCTGGTTTTTTCCTGCATATCTCCCCGAGTCAAAGAGGAGGATTGAAACAATTATAGCAGATGAACAGATATGTAGGTTTTGGTCAAAGGTTTTTAGTATGGGCAATCAGAATTGCCCTTGTGAGTGAGAACCCAAAGATGGTGTGATAGAAGCCTCTTTTTGTTGTCCCTTTGTAGCAGCAATACAGTGGTAGAAGTGGTGATTGCTAAAGCATACTCCGTGCTGCATTATTTGGGATGTCTGTAATTATCCAGTGCTAACCTCTTCAAGTGTGGTCATCTGCCATATAATGAATGTTCTTAGAAGTAACACTTTTTTTAAGAAGAAAGTGTTTTAAAAGAAATTTCTCCAATGATTGACATTCTAATCTGCGTTGTGAAATTGTGTTCACTGTTCAGCAGTTTTCTGTTCTGTACATAATAAAACGTGTCAGAGGGGGATGCTCTTATTTTTTTTTAAATCTTCCCAATAAGTGTATATCCTGTTATGATCCAGTTAAAAATGTAATCTTAATCAGATTTCTGACAAGAATTATGTATGAGAAGGTTAATCTGGTATGTAGCCATCTCAAATTTCTTAAAGGCACAAATGTGTTTTGTTTATAATAGAAATGTGAACATTGGCAGAATAGAGGAAGAAGGCTGGAAAATGTTTGAAACATAACTATAAGGAAATTACAGTCTTAATTTGAACTTGATCTACAGTATCATTTATTGGCAAATTTGCGTAGCTGAAAGCATCTTGGCCTTTAAAGTGATTGATTTCAAAGTTAAAAAAATCATTCGTGCGGATGGATTGGAATTCATTAATTTTACTAATTACACAGTGAAGAAAACAGATGTTTTCTTAGGCAAAGATCAGGCTTTAATTACAGGTCTTACCTGCTTATCTAAAAATAGTGTCAATATGTTCATGTCTCTATCTCAAAGTTAATTCCTTATTTTTACATGGAAGTATGATTTTTTTTTCCACATTTTAAGCCTTACTCTAATTATGTACAAATACAAATCTAATACTCAGATTACTTACTGAGGGGTACATATGTCATAATCCTGGATTAACACTCTTCAAGAGTAAGTTGGGTGAAAAATGCCTCTTTAAATTGTCAAACTCAGAACCATCCAGTGCTACTCTAATTGTAATAATGTGTTACAAAAGGAGTCAAAAACATCTGCAACAAAGCTGAGTTTCCAGCAGTGATATAAATCTGTGTGGCCTCCCCTTAGGACTTCTTATTCTGAGGTATGTAGTCAGTAGGACTACAGCCTACAAGAGAAAGGCAGAGAAAGCTGCCATAGAATTAGAGAAAAAACAGAGGGTTTGTGTATGCTTGTTTTGTGCTTTAGCCAATCTCTATAAATGTTGTCTGTTTTAATTGCTTTAAATATGTATTTGTCACTGCCTTGGGGAAGTGGAAATTACTTAACTAATGGTAATAATTGGCAAGATCCAGAAAGACATGGTCTTTGAAAGGAGCATTTGCAACTGAAGATGCATGATCTATTGCAAGAATAATTCTATTTTTGCCACATTTTTCTGTGTTGGAAGAAGCACATAAGGAAACAAGCATCAGTAAGTGTATAATGAATAATTTAGTGGTGTAAACTGAAGCAAGGCTGCAAATTAACTCTGAAATGTAACAATTGTCATATTAGAATCATGTGATCATTTTAACTTTGTGTAAACTCTTTCTAACTTCAGAACATAATTTTCTCAGAACTGCATTAATACCGTCCTTTCTCAGGATTTATTGCTGCCAGGATGCTTTAGTTTTTTCAAAAGTGCGTATGTTGCATGAAAGAGAATTCTCATCTTTTCAGAAGAAATGTGTTTTCTTCCAAATTAGAAGAGTGAGCACAACTTCTAAGAAAAAAAAAAAAAAGGATTGAGAGATGTGTAATGTAAGGCAGCACAAAATGACAAAACAGAAGCAGAGTCAATATAATCCATTAGTAGCAAACTCCAGTGGTTGTCTAGATGTTCCATTACGCTCTTCCTTTTAGATGTTATGGGGTGGGGAAAGGTGCTTTCTAAAACGCAGTCTGCTTGTGTGTTCTTTCAAGGTTTTGGTTGGGGATTATTTTTGTGGGGGTTTTTTTCTGTGGAGGGAGGTTTGTACTTCAGTTGCTTATTTCAGGGGAGTTACTACTGCAGGTGGTATGACCAGAGCTCTTCAGCACTCTTAGAGAGCAGCAGGCCCAAAATCTCTTGTGAGCACGGAAAACTTCATTATGACTACCTGCTTCTAGTTGTGGTGATGTATTGAAATGTTGTGGGACCTTGGAAAAGTAGGCACTTACTCATTTTGTGATCTTTTAATTCTAGTTTAATAGATGTGATACTGCTGTATTGTGGTAGATTGCATCCATTGTATCTGTAGTCTGCTAGTTTACCATGTAGTGATGAGAGAGTAGAAAATATTTTCCAAGAGAGCTTTTGATGCCATGAGGTGGCTGCTTAAAAACAGAGGCTAAACAAAAAAAAAAGAGAATAAAAGTAGGTATTTATTTGAAGAGCCTTCAAAGGTACATCCTAGGCAGTCAAAAGGCTACACCCAAGATGGACCCTGGGTCACAGGTTCTTCACACTTTTATAAGTTTGGTCCATTTGCATATCAGGGTAAATTCTCCAATCATAACCTCAGGTAATGATGTAATTACCCCAAGTTTGCCCCCCCCCCAAGGCTTTAGTTTACATATTTTGGGCCCTGGTGTCCTTGAAGTGCAAACCCAGAGAGGTTTGTTGTGTCTAACCAGCATGAGAGAACAGTAGCTAACAGGCCACACAAAACTTCAGAGTTACACACTAAGCAGTACAGCATTTGAAAAATAGAAAATTTAAAACCTAAAGCATCACTTTCAGTAAAATTACCCAATATTATTGCAGTCTTGACATACTCTTTGTTGCTGGTTCTTTGAGAGAAATTGGTGACCTTTCAGTTAATGTTATTGTGTGGTTTTGGATTTCTTTTGGATGTATTTCTTCCACAGTTTTTCCATTAAATTAGTAAAGCAGAGAAACTTAATCTCAAAATAATTGAAATGGGAACATTGCAATGTGGAGAATGTGCTTGAATGAATAGCTACAAATAGTATTTGTGGTAGCTAACTGTTTTGATGAGATACTGAATGTTGTTATACCATTCACTTTTAAGTTTCGCCTTTGTTGCCATGGAGAACAACTGTAGAAGTATTATTCTTGAAAGGAGATTAATTATTGCCTCCTGTGCACAGAAGTGTTTAGGGAACAGGTAAATATTTAGACACTCTTGCTTTGGAAGGTAAATAATATCCTTGAGGTATTGTACACCGTGGTTTTCAAAGTGTGTTACCAAGCGCAACTATTTCTTACACCTTCAGAAAAAAATAAACAGGCTCTTGTGTCTACCTTAACCTAAAGGGAGACAGAAGAGTGCCTGGAGATTCAGGTACATCTGGTCCCCCCTTTATTCTTGCCGTCTTGCAGGAGGAGCTGGTAGTGGCCAGCCGTGCTGTCAGCCTACACATAGCCCAGAGGTCTCAAATGGCCTTGACTTGCGCAAAATAGATTATTCCAGTAGGGTGACAGAGCTGGTTGGCTGTTAAGAGAGCTAATCAAAGCAGACATGAACCCAAGTATAGTTATTAGAAACTCTGCTGGCATCAGACTAATTCAATGTAAACACCTAAAGCATTCATTTATTTCCTTATCAAAATTATCAAACTGGTGAAGTGCCCACAGCTGGGGAGAGGTGGGACTTTTTGACCTCACTTAACCTCTCTAGTATAACTAAGAGGATTTGTCTTGGCAGCCCCCTCTTCAAGGGGAGATCATCAAAACCATTAATGATCTACACTTTGGCAAAATGCCTGGCACAAATTCTCTCCGAGCAGACTTTTTAAAGCTTTGCGTGCTTTCCTTAGCATACATCTTCTAACTGAGCATTCCGAAGAAGCTGGTGGTACTTGTCCAGGTTGGTGCATCCATCTTATTAAAGATTTTATGGTTGTATGCTTTATAGAGATCAGTCTTCTTGATCCACATGTCCAGTGTTGTTTAGTATGATCTAGATGATGTGTGGCCTGGAAAACAGTATTGTATATTGTTGTTTGAGCAGCAGCACCTATACACTTCAGTACTTGTCTCTGACAGGCAATTTGGAGAAGGCTGGCTAACCCCAGGCACTTTGAGTTTTCTCTCACAAAAGTGATAACCCAAACCAGCAATCCTCATCAATTAACCCAAAACAGGAATCCTCATCAATTCTCTTAGTTCCAATTATTCCTGATCAAGGGTCTCCTGATGTTTGGCAGGGTCTCATCTATTGTGCAGGAATGGCTAATTTGAAAGGTGTCAAACAAAAGAGATTGGATAGGGAGGGTTTTTGGGCAGGCATTGCCATGAGTTTTTGTCATGTGCAGCAGAATGGTAGGTTGTGAAAGGTTGAGACTGGGGAGAACCCCTTTGAGATTTTCCCATTGTCTTGCCATGTGCTTTCTGTATAATTTGATTAGCCTCTTTCAAGTGGAGCAAGTTGACCTAAGAACTATGGATTATACCAGTCCTTGGCTTGTTTTCTTTGTGTTTCTTTGTCTTGCCAAGAGATGTTCTGGCTAGGTATTGGTAATTTGTGTCCTCTCCTGGCTGTGGATGTTTCTGAATTCCATATGTATTTTTGTTTATATTAGGAAGCGCTGACTTGTTTTTGTGGGTTGGAAAAATGGGCCTTGCTTCTAGGACTTTCAGTACCAAGTGCATATGTTTACTATGCTAGATTTCACATGGCAGACGTTGAACATGCATTTTCAACAGGTTGAAGATTAAATTTAATGCCATGTTTGCTTGTTAGCAGTGTACAAAATGCAGTTAGCAAACACAACTTTTCTTGACCATCTCAAGAAACTTCCGTTTCTTAAGGATTTTTTTATGCTGCCATTTGACAAAATTTTTTAGCCACAGGAACTTTTGCGCCCCCTTCCCTTTTTTTCCTGACTCAGTCTTTTTTCTGTTCCCGATGATATCCACAGTTCCCTTTTCATAGCTATTTAAACCTGCATGCATGCATACAACCATCATAACTCCAAACTGCCTGTTTGAAGAGGGGCAATGTGTGGTGTGAATTGTTCCAGGCTCCACGTGTGAGTTGGCTGAATTTATGCTGATGTCTCCCAAAACACAGCTTCAAGTGCTTGATTCCTGTGTGGATGTGGAGGGAGTGAAGTCTCTCCCACTTTAAGTGAAGAGTAGATTCAGGATCACTTGATGAAGCTGAACAGCCACAAGTCTATGTATCTTGATGACATGCATCCCAAGGATGGGGGAACTGCCTGATGTTGTTGCCAAGCCAGTCTGTGTAATATTTGAAAAATTGTGGCTATCAGGCAAAATCCCCAGTGACTGGAAAAAGGGAAACATCACTCCCATTTTTAAAAAGGGGAGAAAGGAGCATCTGGGGAGCTACAGACTGGTGGGTCTCACTCTTGTGTCTCCTCTGTTTAGCATTTGTTCCATTCTGGCATCTCCCTTCTGCATCCTCTTGTGTATGTCTCCTTTTGGCTTTTGCCTCCCATTCCTAAGTACTCTTTTCACAGAAGCAGCAGGGACTCCTGGTTCCGTTTTGGTGTATGGTGAGTTGATTTTTCCATCATGGAGCCAACTGGTACCAAATGTGACTGGCACAGGCCAGTCCCTGACCACCACCTACACTCTATTGAGACTGTTAACCAGATTTATAGAAGCTAAATTTAATTTATTTCATCCAGTCAAACCTAGTATTGTCTATTAGTTGTCTCTGAGTAATCAAAGTTAATGAAATCTAAGGAACAGAGACTTGGAGGAGTTTGCACTCTGTAAATCTGTGTTTATCTCCATGTGGGTTTTTCATATATCTGTCTAAAACCTAATAACACCCTCCCTTCTCTTCGATAGGAATGCAAGAAGAAAATACATGGCAAGTTGAAATGAATGTGTGTTAGGGTATGGATTATAAATGTGCAATCATGTAACTTCTTTTATTAATTTTAACTATTTCTGCTAATTGCTATTATTATACTTTAGGACCAACTTCTTAGTATTGTTTGCATGGATAGCAACAAGCTCTACTCAAGTTCTTGATGAAATATATCTGCTTTTAAGCTCTGATTTGTGGTAGTTTGTGAATTTACTAAAAAAGATTCAAGTACCATCTTGGGAAAAAAAAAAAAGGTGTGATACTGGAACACTGTCAGAAGAACCTTGAAATTGAATTACAGCTTTAATATTCAAACTGGGGCATGTATTGTTATTTGTAGTATATGTAAAATGACTTTTATAGATGAAATTTAAAATCGGTGGCGCAGAATAGGGTTTATAGTGCATGGTCTTTAAGAAGAACAAGGATAGATCTTTGATGTAGAGCATGTAGCAGAAAGATGCATATTTATTAAATAAAGGAATTTTTAAATGGGGATATGATAAAAGAAAAGGTTGTTCTTGTTGATGTGTTAGATTATAGTATTCATTGCCAAAAGCAAATGCAAAGTGTTTCTCTGTACTTAAGTATTTATTATATAAGTATTATGTAGATTTACTAAAAAAATTAAAATTGTAAAAGATTTATTTTATAAAACAGTGAGAGAGCCGTTTCAAATCTTAGTGCTCGAGGCTCTCATTTCTAGGAGTCTGATTGATTGTGCTGCACTGTCAGTATCACCTGTGTTTCTAGCAAGGTGCCGTGCTTTCTTCCCATCCCCAGCATTCTGTCAGAATTGCCAGACTTGGCCAGTTACACCTCTCTCTATCTGACTTAGATGTGTGAATTGCAGAGACCACAGGAAATCTGTGTAGTACTCCTTAGGACTCAGGGGACACAAGCATGTGAGTAGAAGCAAGCGTTCAGAGAGGCACTGCATGAACTGGCAGCTGGCTGGCTCCATCCTGCTCTGTCTGGTTCCTATCCTGTAACCCCCTGCATGCATTGCATAACCCCAGACCATTAAGCTTCGTATATGTAATGAGAATCTTCAGAGTTCTGTGTTGTCCAAATATAAGCTAAAAAATGTCTTTCTTAATTGTCTTATTTAAGACAAAAAATAAACCAGAACCTCCCTTCCCTCTTCCATCAGTCCTGCCTGGGACTGCCACTTAGTGTCACTGCAAGGGCATGTCTGGAAGAGGATACAGGGAAAACCAGCTGCTGTATTGTCATATATATTGTTTCCTGGACTCTCATTTCCCAGAAATGTTTCATGGCATTTTCTCTGTGTTTTTTTTTTTTCCTTTGGCATTTTCATGGCATTTTCTCTTTGGGTCTTTTTGACAATATTCTTTATTCATCATTTCCTTCCTTACCACACTGTTTATACTGGTTTTGGTAGTCATTTTAAATAAATTTATTTGTCACAGTAAGCCTAATGCTTACTTCTGCATTGCCATTGAAGAGTGGTGACAGCAGAGACTGAAAAGCTGTAACAGGCCTTGCTTGGCAGTGCATCAATGCTGAAAATAACACCACAGCTGCTTAGGAGGATTATGAACTCTGGCCTTCCAGAGACTGATTCAAGACAGTCATCCCAGCAGAAGGGATTTACTTGGATTGCAAGGGATAGAGTACTGTAACCAGCAACCCTCTTTCATTCAAAGGGGAAAATTCTTAATACTTTGATAAAAATCCTTGGCAGTGTACCAGGAAAAGTCAGGGGTTTTTTTCCACTACTCGAATTACGTCGAAAACTTTGTTGTGGGATGGGTGTGTAGGTTGAGAGAGGAATGTGGTTTTGAAGATAGAACCCAAATAATCAGGAAAACAGTGCAGCTGTTTTCAACATACTTTTGATATTCTGCATTTCTCACTTTTAATGATAAGATTAATGTTCTTTCTGAATTATTTAATCCTCTATTCTACCTAAAATGTCATGAGAAACCTTTTTAAAGAACCATCATGGTATATTAAATACACTTCTCACTGTCTTGTTCAGGGATATCAAACTGGTTTGCTGGGCAACAACAATCTTAAATTCTATTACTTGATAAATATATTTGGGGGTTTGCACATTCCAGTGGAATTAAAAGGTATTCTTAAAACATCGTTTCATTTTGTTATCCACAATCGTTTCCCAGAAGCCATTTATGAACTTTACCTTTGGATAGGGATTAGCTATTAGATATGAATTTATTGGTTGGTGTTTGTAGGAAGTGGGGAAGAAAAGAAATGAGAAATATTTTCTTCATCTTTTTAAGATCCCAGTTGTTGAAATCCACTTTGAATGATTTGTGCTGGCTCTTTCTTCTAACGTTCGCTGACTGTAGTTACAAGTAAAATAATAATCAGTCTTTTACCATTCATCACAAATCTAGCATAGCACCATGGTGAATGAACAGTTTGCCTTACGAGCACTAATTTGTTATGATCAAAGTTGTAGTCCAGTTTCAAATTACTAGAAACTTGATGAATTCATTTGCAGAAACAGCTGAAACTCTGATTATATTCTAGGCTATGGCAAGTAGGGCAAACATAAAGAAGAGCAGTAGCACTGCCGAGAAAATTCTTGGTCGATACAAGTGTATGCAATGAAGGTGACATCATTGTTTCTAACATAGGCAATTATAACTTCATAAATTGAAGACTATTCCGAAATAGTCTCTACAGTTTTTTCCTTTTTTTTTTTTTTTTTTTTAAAGACTGGTTTGTCTGCCTTTATCACAATTACCTTTCCATGGTGATGAACATAAAATGAGAACCATAAATAACTATTATGGAAGACATTAATTAACACTTCTTTAACTTGAGAAGCTTGAGACTGTCCCAGCTTACCTGCTCCTTCTCAAGTAATTACTCTGTCAATACATAGTTAATAGAATTCCTACCTCATCCCCTTTTAGTAATGATTTCCTACCAAACTTTTATTTTGAAATTTGCTAAAAGTATATTTTGCAGACTTGAAAAGAAATTCCTATTTTACTGTAGTATGTTTGTTAATGACAATAACAATAATACCTGGGATTTTTTTCACGGTATGGCACACCTAGGTCCATGTTAAAATGTGAAATTGAGTAGTGGTTTTAGATTTATATATTTTTATGGCAAATTTTTTAAACTTAGTACATCTAAGAGACAACGATTAGGAAAGGTGGTGAGGTAATGTTGAAGCAGCATGGGGAGAATGTGTGGTGGTAGTATTATACCATAAGAAAGAAATAAAGAGTCTTTATTTACACTTGAGACATTTAGGTATTTTTTTTTATATAACTTGTTTTCTTTTCTCCTTCTGACATTCATTTTGCTGAGAGCTGCCTGAGTCTGAACTTTATGACAGTAACAAGTAGTTGGAATACATTGCAAATCAAAAAACTTGAGAGTTTTTCCATGGTTTCTTTTCCTTGACTTCATTAGGTAAATTCAAGTTAATGGTAATAGAGTTCATTTCAACATGTTCCTACTTTTAGCTAGTATATTTTTCAAAATGTTTGTGATGTTACTTGCATCTGAGCTTTGCATACCATCTTGTCTTATCTTGTCAAAAGTACCCAACAAGCAAACCTCTCTGATTTGTATGTACTAAGTGCATAGATTTACTGCTGCAGTTTGAACATTTTTTAAATTAAAATATATTGCTTGTTCCAAATGTATTGATTTACACATCTCTTTGTCAATATTAAGTAGAGCAACTTTTCCAATAAGTTTAAAAAGATCTGGCAAGACAGGTTACATTTAGTGTATTGGTTGAAGTTTATATTTCTGCATTTTACTTGTTTGTGTGTTCTTGCTCTTTTGCCCTTTATTCTCAATCACTGTTGCAGGTATTTGTAATGTCCCTTAACTGAGAAGAGATGCTGCCAGTTGCACTCTGAATTCATACAAAGTTGCAGTTATTTAAATGTGACCCTTCTTAAGTTTTCTCTCTGAGCTTTCAACTCTTAACAAGTGCTTAAATACAAAGGTATTATTTTTTAATGCCAAAAAGATCTTAACACGGCATCAAAGCTCTTAAGAGTAATGGTGGTGTAACAGTAGTGAATTGTCAGAATTACTGTTTTTACTGTAAGTGCTCTTCAGTACAATGTTTCAGTTGCATCTTTTTTGAGAGGGCAATGTAACGACCTCTTTGTCCACTTCTAGTCATCAGCCAGCTGCTTGTGCAATAGCCATTTGTTTTTAGAGTATGTGTAGGAGTTACCAATGTAAACAGTCTTACTGCTGCTCTCTTATCTCAGGTCTCTTGCACATGAATGTTAAACTATTCATTTGTCCTAAGTAAGCAGATCAACAGGTGTGTAGTAGTTGATAGGCTGTAGGGGCATCCTCTGACTTACTTTGCTAAAACTTCTTTGTCCATTTCTCAGTCTGCTCAGCGTATTCGGATTGCTGATCTGAAAAGCAGCTGAGATGTAAAGCTGGACAATAACATCTAGTGGGCATAAGCTTGCTAGTGGAACATCAGTCTGGTGCAGATCAAGAAAACATTATAAATTTGAGTGGTTTTTCGTCTGTAGACTGAGGTCACACTTAAGTTTGTAAAAATCTTGCCAAATGCCAGTTAGATCCACCTGGGGACTGACCAGTTCCCTAAAAGCTGTTGTGATGTTTTTTGGTTTTAAGTACTGTCATTCCAGTTGCTTGACCTCCAGAAAGTCACTAAGAGATTCTTTTTGGGAGTGATGGATGCTGGAGAAAAATTAGAAGTCATTTTCGTCTCACTTTTAAAAGGTCAAAATTCTTGCTCAGTGTGGTCTGGCTAGTGTGTATCTATTGGTATTAAACATGCATGTAATTCTGAAAGTAGATATCTATTTTAATACAGTACTGGGTTTTGAATGCTTGCAGCAAGTTGAAAGAATGGATTATGATAACAG
Source organism: Corvus hawaiiensis (assembly GCF_020740725.1). Lineage (NCBI taxonomy): Eukaryota > Metazoa > Chordata > Aves > Passeriformes > Corvidae > Corvus > Corvus hawaiiensis. The sequence continues at coordinate 98,061,527 of NC_063215.1, read as the reverse complement.
ATGGCTTGTTTAAGTAGAAATCATAGATTAGGGAAGAAAAGGAAAATTGTAGAAACATTTTCATGTACTGTTAAAAAACTTTATTTGAGTGACATTGGGCAGCCACGATGTAGAGACCCTTCTGGAAGTAGAGTATAATAGTTCCTGTGTTTAGGGATAAGTTGAGAGTAATTATCAGAGCCTCATAGCAGTGGAACATGTGAGGTCCATGCTGTGAGGTCTGCGGTGTTTTGTCTGTACACAGGCAAAAAAAAGTTTGTCCAGATCTCCTGTATATCAGTAGAGTTAATATAACTTAGAAAAACAAATTGAACAACTTTCTTTGTCTCTCCAAATGACATTACTTTGGACTTCTAAGCACCTTATCTTAGATTTTCTTTAATAACTGAAATGTACATCTAGATTTGTATAACCTTTGTTGTTGATGATACTTTCTGTGGAATTGGTACCTCTATCTTTTCCAGTGTAATAAATCTGTTTTGTCAAGAAGAGGGAGAGAGGTGTGTTATCCATTGTCATTCTCTAGTGGAAAGCAAATTTTTTATTGCCTTTTTTTACCTGGTTTTTCTATGGAAGCAATGTGACCTGTCATCACTTTTCTTTCTTTCTTCTTGCCTCATTCCAATATCTTCAAAAAATTCCAAGTTAATTTGACAATCCACTTAAGTTTGACAGTCATTCAGATGTAAATTATTATTAAATACCTCAAGTTTTGTGAAAAGATGTAGCCAGCTGAAGTGACAAACCTAAATTTATTAACTCCCTTGAGGAAAGGCTTTTGGCATAAACTTAGTTATTAGCATGAGAGAAGCCCATGTGGGAGTAACCTTATAAAGGCTTCAACATTTGATCAGTGTTTGTGCCTTTGTTAGACCTCAAAGTCACTTAAATGTCAGGTGTAAAGCTATAAGAAACCTGGTAGAGTTGCTTGATTATTTTTTTTTTTTCCCAGTTTGCTTTATCTCCCTCCAGAATGCATCATGAACAGGTAGAGATAGAATAGAAACTTAGAAGCACTGATTTTATTGATTTGTTGGCCACGTCATTTATGTTTAGTAATTAGTACCTTCTGATATCCTTAATTATTTTAGGCAATGTTATTTATATTTCAGTTAATTATACTCGAAGCTTTTTTCCAACAGAAACCATGCTGATTTTTTGTGTGTGTGCGTCTAGATCTATGGCTGTAGTGACCTCTAAGACTGACTTTAACTTTTGTCTGAATATTCTAAAAATGTTGTGTTTTCCTGCTTTAATAGTGTCTAAGGTTACATTTCCCTGAGGTACTGATAAAAGATAATGCCAAGAAAATTCTTGGCAAATTTTCAAGAAGGGCAGGTCCCTTGAGTTCCAAGAATGATGGGTCAAGGTAGAAGCAGACATTTGCTTTCTGGTAGCCCAGAATAGGAATTTGGTCTCTGCTAGGTTTAGTCAAGCAAAGCACAAACAGAAATGACAGCAGACTCATTCTTTGAATTTGAACTGTATATAAAGCACGTTTACACCCAAGAGCACTAATAACTATTAAATAACTACTGTGCATGCATCTTCATGCTGTCTTTTTTTATATGTCACTTGGAATTTTAGTCTCTAGAAGTTTGGTGATTTCATTCCTTCCAAAATCCCCTTACCTTGTACTATGTCAGCTGCCAATCTTGATGTCTATTTGGATCAAATAAGCAAACTGAGTAATACAATGCTACTCAGTTGCTTGAATATGGTAAGTTTTTTCCTTTGGTTTGCAGAGAGACAGGGCTCATGGTTCAGTACTTCTCATCGTGGAGGAAAACTATGTTATAGCAGTGTAATTCTGCAGGAATTTAACACTTTTGCTGGAAATAAATGTTTTGTTTTATTTAAAAACAATGAAATTCGGAGATAATAAGGGTTTTATTCAAAAGAGAGTTTGACACAATCTATCTGGGGTTTTTTTTCCCCATATTTTTCAGTGTTATTAGCATCCTCAGGAAGAATTACAAACAATTAAAATTTATATTACCTTTGCACAGCTTCAGTACCATTCATTCACACTGATTGTCTTATGTCCTTTATATTATACTAAAGAAGTTGAGTGTTTGGGGAATCTAGACCACAGGAGGAAATTGTTTGCTAAGGTTTTGTGTGATGTTTGTTCCATATAGAAATACACTCTTTAGATGTGTGTCTGTGTTTAAAAATAAATTAATGGGGATTGTAGCCAAGGCTAAGGCAAGATTGCAGCCTGATAGGTATATCAGCCAAAATAAATAATCAGTAAGAATTTCAGGTCTGCCCTTTCTCTCATTACTTGGAGTATTTAAAAAGATTTACAAAATGGCTGTGAAGTTAGCTTCTTAAATGCCAAAAGTCCACTGACTTCATGAAGACTGCTTCATTTAACTGAAAATTTTTTATGGTTCTATTTATTACATTGAAACAATTCTTAAGAACTAAGAAAAATACCTCTAACATAATTTAATTGCATTGCTTCGTGGCATTCAGATAATTGAGGTTGAAGTGAGTTGTCAAGTTAATGTCATGTCAAACTCTTGCCTTAGTGGACTCCAATACTGTGTTTAGGGTTTGGCCTGGTTTTGTGATTGGCTGAAAGGCTAATGTATATAACTGCTACTTCAGGACATGATCAGAGTTACAACACTGGATTCTGTATAGCATATTCCTTTCCCATCTGAGTTTTTTTAAGGCTTTCTGTAGGAAAAAAAAAAAAAAACCAAACCAGAACAGCAATGCTAGCTGTATGCTCTGTCATCTGCTTAATCCTTATCCCCTTCACATTGTCAATACTCATCTAATTCCACTTTAACAACAGTAATTGGCTGATGGAGTAGCAGATATAGATTTATTTTCCTGATGACTCCTTGACTTTTTTCCTCTGGTAATACTAATAGAATTCCAAATCCTTACTGGTGTGATCATGTCATGAGTAGGTCAACAGTCATGTCAAGGTCCTATTGGAAACTTCATAGCCAACATCTTAATTTAGACTTAGCTATCTTTTTCTCTTGTATGTGCAATTGTAAGCAATTCTTTCAAGTATCACACTCATTCCATTATAACACAATTCATTTGATGCAAAGGGAGGCAGTTCTGCATGTGAATTGTTTACTGAATTGTAGTGGGTCACACAAGCTCAGTAAGCCTCTTCAGGTTGTGATGCATTATCTGAATTATGTGGGAAGCTTGAAGGAAACAAAATATTGCTTGTTTGTTTTCAAAGTTATTTCAGTCTTTCAGTTAATGAGAATTGAAATGGATATTGTGGCTTTCTAATATTTAAAGAAAACATGTCTGAAAATATGAAATGTCAGGTCCCTGGGGTAGCTGAGTTGATCCAGTGGTTTCCTGCCACTGGAAGGCAAAGACTTGCTTCGTTTCTTGCTTTCTTTATTTCTGTCCTAGCTCTTAACCTACCTGCTCTAGGCTGTATGGTTCCTGTCCTACATTTTGCCAGAGCTCTGAATTATAACTGATTTCTGAGTTGCCTCAATCCACCAAAACAGTGGTAAAAAACCACAGACTTCTCTTTTGAGGTTAACTTTGTCATCATCTCTAGTGAGGTGGAAGTGATCTGGAGAAGGAGAGAAACATCATTTCTGACATGTGAATGTGCAAGTGGCAGCAAGATGGAAGAAGGGTATGCAGGACAGCCCCTTTTAGCAGTAATGAGTTATTTAGGACAAACTGTTTCCTGGTGGGATTTTACCTTTAGTTTTTAATTATGTAAGTTAGAATTGAGAAATGAGACTTTCAAGTTGTTTGTAAACCTGTGTAGGTTTGACGGGCTAATGACCATCTTTCACATCACCAACCAGCTTTACTTTGTCTTTCCTATTACCTGAAGCTTCATATTTAGTTTTGGCACCAGTGTATGTCCAATCTGGAAATGGGAAGTCTGCTGTGTTGCCTTTCCTGGACTTGAAGTAATATTGCAGAACTTTTGGGGATTGACTTGAGTAAGAACAGAGTAGAGTGCATATACTCAAGCTGTCAGAAAGACCTGTAACAACTGATTAAACACCTTTTGTCTCTTAAAACATGTCAGACTTAATTGAGTGGTTAAGAACCAGTTTTGGCAGAGACTTAATCTCACTTAGTCTTTTGGCTAACTGAATAGTACTCAATATTGAAAGGGTGCATGCAGTCTCTTCATAGAGATTTATGCACTTGACCAAGTGCTTAAATTTTACAGGGAAACATTTAAATTCAAGTGCTTTGGTAGTCCTACCTCAGAAGCAATGCCTATCTTGGGAATTACCACTATTAAATCAGCAAGGAATATTAACCACAGTCTACAGCCTGGCTTGACTGCCTTAAAAGCTGCTCTTTTTATCCTCTGTCCAAAACCTTCACTCTGTAAAGCTGTTGACCAATTACAGGGAACTCAGTCATTAACAGTGTCTGTCCAGTGTCTTAGCTTTGGCCTCTTAATGTTTCGGTGTGAGTGATAGGTGAGGGAAGGTCCCAGAATAATGATTACACCTGGTCTAATATATGAAATGTGCTTATGGAAATACTCCTTTAGTCTAAAAAAACAACAGTCTGCTTTGCTGTAGATAAAAATGCATATTAATTTTTGAATTCTTGATTATATTGATTTGCAGCTTCTGGGACAAAAGCCCAGAAAGTATAAAAATGGTAATCTGTGCTTAAGAACACTTTTTTTAAAGTTTTCCATTGATCTGTAACTGAAGAAAAACCCAGTAGTTTAGGATGTTAATCTGTAGTTTTAGAAACGTGAATTGCCTCAATGTCTAAACTCATAATAAGAGTTGTACAGCTATGCTAAATTTTTGTATTGAAATATTTTCATTTCATAATGTTGTATGTGTAATAACATATATGATTAATGCATGAGCAAATGGAACTTCAAAATTTTTTTGAAATATTGGCAAGTGCCACATCATTGCTCCATTTTCTTTTTATTATACATTCAGCTCCCTTGTTAAATTAGTTGAATCCAGCTAGTTGTCAGATAGGCAAGAGAATGTAACTGGGGCTTCAGTAAAGTGACCAAAACATGTCCTTAATGCATGTCATTTACTTGTATTTCCTCATTGCTAGTAAGTCAAGAAATTAATGTTTGTAAAAGTTAAGCTTTCTTTTCCCTTAAACTGAACATCTTTCTGTCAGTATATTCTATGAAACTATTTAATAGGCGTGAGGTTCTTTAGAAATTTGTTATGAAATATAGTTTCAAATTAGTAATGCCCGTAGTGTAAAAGAATTGAAAACTTATAATAATTCATCTAAAATTATTTATAATGTCATTCTTAAGAGAAATATTTTCTTGGGTTCTTTTCCTTAATATGTATTAGGTTTTCTTTTGGTTAAGTTTTGTTTCCATCTTTCTTGTTCAGGGTAGAATAGGTTAAGTCAGTAGCACAGGATTTGTTTTGTTAAAGAATTTGAAACATTCTTCTGTTGTAATCTCCCCCTATCAGTACCCTGAAGGTTAACAATTTATTCAGTATCCTAAGGAGAAGTTAAATAGAACAGCCAAACTGGCTCAAAACAGCTTGCAGTCCCTAAAGGAGGGAAAGGTAAGGGGACGCACATCCTTAGTTGATCCTGCTCTTTTGCATCTAGTGAAGTAGTTGATCATTTCACTGAAATTTCTCAACTTGAATTTGTCCACTTGCTTGCACCATCCCATGCCACTTCTCAGCATTTGGGTGGGTTGAATCATTTCACTAAAAAAAAGAATTGAAAATTACAAAGGAAACCTAGACCTAGCATAGTTTATAAAAGATAGCAAAGACACTGACAGATCTAATTTTTACTATTTAATTGGAATTTATCAGTAATTTCTTACATGTTTACAACTTGGGATTTTTGTTCCTTGTGGACTTAAGTCTCACATACTTATACTTGTTTTCTGTTTCTCACAAAGTAATAGGTACTTTCCAAATATAAAACCACTGTTTCTGCCACAAGGACATAAAAACATACATGCAAAGGAGATTGAGGAAAATAGTATAGCAGGATATGTGACTGTTGGCTGGTAAATAAGAATAAGCTGTTCTGTTGGGGTTTTTAATTAACTTGTCAGTATAAATCAGCTGGATTTCCCATGGGCAGCATGGCAGATGAGGGTCTTCCAAAGGGAATTAACTGGAGGAAGGGTGAAAGCTGTACAGATGGGTTTGTGAAAAATGTACTGTGCACAAGAGACAGGAAGAAGTCAGAGAACTGCTAATGCTAGAAGCATTAAAAAAACAGTAAAAAAAAATTTGTGGTATGTGGTTTCTCTAACAAGAGAGGAGGAGATGGCATGAAATAAAATGGATAAAAATATCTGAGGGGCAGGAAAAATGATGAATTAGATTTCTTGATACTGGTGGTAGAATTTACCTAATGCTGCAACTTTGGATCTGAAACCTGAACTTTTTTCTAAGATGAGAATAGCACGCAAGGAAGGAAGATTGGGCCATCGGTATCACTGCTAGTCACAGTTCTCTAGGGTTATTGAAAGCTTTTGGAAGCAAGAACAAGAAGCAGGTGATTGGTGGTTTGTTTTGTTCTTTTAGAACTGTGTTAGTGTTAAACTGATGCTGAGACGTCAGGGCGAGGTTTCAGGAAAGGAGTTGGGATCTGTGTTAGATGAAAGCTAACAGCTGGAAGACGAGCACTGGAGACCCATCAACACAGATGGTCTGTGCTGCAGAACCTCAGCTTGGTCTGTTTTTCAGGCTGCAGAGCTAAACATCCTCCAGCATGCAGGCCTAGCTTGATGTAAACGCTGCTGATACTTGGAGTACTTCTCCATTTTATTGCACTGCAACAGAAAGTAGCTGAAGCACTGTTCAGAGAGAATTTTGAGTGTGCCATTGAAATTACCTCTAATTTCAATCAGGCAGCGCACAGGACCAGTCATGGGAAGACAGCGTTTCTTCAAGGCCTTCTGCCTTCGAGGAAGTTCAAGGACAATGGGCATATAGAGCTCTGTGTCACAGGGAAGTCCAGGTTGTTGTATGTAAAGCACAGCCATGCTATTAATGGCATTGGAGATGGTGTCCAGCAGTAGTGGAGGAGCTGGTTCTGGGGAAGTTGTTTCATAGGGTCTAACTCTTAAGAATTCAGCTCTGGAACCTCAATTTCTAAGCACTTGGTAGGCAGTGGGATTTTAAGAGTGACCCACAGCACCATATGTTTCAGCAATTTCCTTTCTGTGTCACCATTCTACCCCAAACAAACTTGCCTCTGTTGGTAGGGGCTCTACATTCTCTGTACAGGTAGATAGTAATGGTATAAAATGCAACCCTTGTAGATTTAAAACAGTGCTATTTGGTTTGCATGTTAAGATACCAGCATGACCAGTTTCACTTTGTATGTGTTTTTCAGTTATTCTATTAAAAGAAACCTAAGTTTCTGTGAAGCCAAGTCTTACAATCAAGTGAGTTTAGGAGCTCACTTATTTGCTTGCTTGAGCCCGAATTTGGTATTTCCTTCATAAATCTCTTTATGTGCTTTCGTACTGTCACAACGTTATTCTGATTTCAAGCCTGATTTTTGTGGTGGTATAATTAACAGACAGAGTATGTTGATACAAAAAAAGACATCTACTGGTTTTGACACTGAGAATTAATTATGAAATAAAAGACAGATTTGTGCTCAGGCTAGCATTAGCCTAGCAGTTCAAAATATAAGCAGTCACCTTGGAATCATGTAACAAAAAGTGACACCCTTTCTTTTACTATAGGCTAAATATATCTTGTGAACTTTAGTTAGATAAATCATCTGTGTGTCAGTTCTATTTGTTATTCTATTTAATTAATTTGGAAAATAGTTGTTGCTTTCCTTTGACAAGCAGAGAGTTCATGTTTGTTAAATACTTTAAAAAAATGGTTATGCTTTTTGTAGCGGTTTAGATTATTATCAGAGAGGTTGTTCATTCTTACTAGAAAAAGGTGACATTCAGCATATCATTGGTAGCCAATTTTAAATGAAGTTTCAAAAGACTACCTATAATACCGTTTTTCAGCCCCTTTAATTAGTTTTTGCATGGAATACTTTGCACAAAGTGCTGGCATCGTCTTTTACTCTTGTTCCCTGCAAGTGAACATAATTTGGATGCCTATAATGCAACTTTCCTTATTTTACAGCAACAAAGACTCCTCCAAATATCTCATGCTGGTTAATACAGAAAAAACATTGTGATAATGTGTTAATCTTGAGCGCACAAAGAACCACTGGAGGGTAAGAGGAGGGCATCTGTTGGATAAGCTTTCAATATGATGGGAATGATAACAGGCCTACGACTGGTGCAAAAACCAGCTAATCTTTTACAGTATGTGATTAAAAACAGTGCATATCTTCTCAAAATTTGTTTATTGATGCAGAGGGGAATAGTAGACAAAGAAGGACCTTACTTTTGAGAAACCTGGCCATTCCAAGCTGCCACAATTTGTCCTGGTTGCAGTGACCATTTCAAGTTTTTAGGCCTATATGTTCTGGGTGGGTTATTTTTGTGATGGATTGTCACTGTGATGGACGATCCTCTGCTACCTCCGCTATGTTTTTGTCAGTACAATTGTAGTTGTAGTAGGTTTTAGGCTTTTATAGTAAGAATTCTTGGGAAGATCAGGAAGTTATAAATCATCTTAGATTTTTGCATAACTAATGAAAAAGCTTTTATTATAATGAAGGCATGGTTATGAGGAAGAAAATGAAGATACTGAGAAATCGGCTTTGGAAATCTGTAATTAATTTCTTCATTTCCTTCTGAATAACAGGACAGACAGTCCTTTGTGCATTTTCTAGTTCCAGTGTAATTGATATTCTGATGCAGATTGGGCCTTTCTTGAAAAGACAGGGATTTTCAAAGATTTAGAAAAGACTTCAAACTATTCATGTTACTTTCAGAAAAGGGTTTAGCAATTGTGTTCCTTATAAAGATGATTAGCAATTGAAGTATTTACAAAATGGTATGTAATAGTATGTAAACACCTTCCTAGGCCACGAAGTATGGCAATTTTCAGACACTTATGCTACCTTCTGCTTAGTTGGCAGTGAAACCACCAGCAGGTGATTGTTGATTATTCTCCAGACTTACAGAAACCACATGTAGAGCTAACGGATTGCTGCCAGAAAGGGTGTTCTTAGGTTTTCTACATGAGTGTTTAGCACATCCACTAAGGAGCTCTTCAGAGCTTTGTTCAAATGTTCTCTTCCAATAGGTTGGCAATAATTAAGGTAAGTCTAGAAATTAAGTCAGTGCACATCCAAGTTTGTGGGAAGTTAGTTCTGCCCCACAGTCTCTTCTTAAATCCCATTTAAGAAGTTGAACGCATTAAAAAAAAATTCCTGTGTGTACATGTTTTCTGAACAATAACCAAAGATAGACGTAACAATCTGGGTTGAAGTGTTTGGGCCTCAGTTTTGTGCACAAACTTGTTATATTTAATAACACTTCCATTTAGCAATGTGTAACATTTTAGCTACCAATGCTGCTGAAGTTTCATTTAGACTTAACAGATACATGTGAATTTATATATTTTTCCTAAAACAAAGGAAACCGGTGCTTCTGGTGTCAACTACAGTAATGAAATGAACATGTAAAGGAATCAGGTCCTTGCTCATTAAATTCAAAAGCACCTGCTATATTATTATTTGGCTTTAAACCAAAAAAGAATGGTTTAGTTAAAGCTGAGGGGAGGGGGGAATCACTTTATCAAATTTATACAGCTTTCAGAAAGTTATTGGAACTAAAGTAGTTGGTGATGTAATGTATGAAGTCAAAGAGTGTTTTGCTATGCTGGAGAAAACTAATGGAAACATTCACTTGGGGTAAGACAAATGGTATTAAATGAGAAAACACACCATGAATTGCAAATGGAGCTGAGTTAATTTGTTGCTACAGTAGTGTTGCCCTACTGTTAAATGAAGGCTGTGTAATTATCTTGCTGGCAGAGATAATGTCAAAACCTCATTTCTCCTTACATGCCTCATTTTTACATGAGGGCTAATTGAGCTGCAAGGTGACAACTGATTATATATAGCTATCATCAGGTCCTCTTGCTCAATTTGCAAATAATGTTATCTTTTTTAAGTGATGATTTTTATCACATGTCAAATTAAGGCATTAAAAAAACTTTTTAAAGCTATTTTAGTAATTTGTAGCATTGCATTTCTGTCACCATTTTATTTATATTTTCAGTATTAATTAATTCTTCCTCCAAGATTCTTGGTATCCATTTACTTACCGTCCCTTTATTTAAAGCAGAGAGACATGTGCTAGTTACTTTTTCATGCCTCTTCATCATCATGAATGAAAGGGCACTTCATAATCCCAATTAGATTGTTTTCTTAAACTTTCTGTTGTGTTTTCTTGTTTATTGGAAATGCTGCTGAGTAATTCTTGTTAATAAATTTCAGACTTAACAAATATATTTTCCTTATGCCCTAAGAAGCCCAACAATACTGTGTCAAATAGCAGCACCATTACCTGTCTAGACACAAAGTCACAGAGTGTCAGGTTGGAAGAGACCACACTAGGTCATCTGGTTCAACATCCCTGCTTGAGCAGGATCATCCTGGAGCACACTGCACAGGATTGTGTCCAGCTGGTTCTTGAGTATCTCCAGTGAGAGAGACTCCACAGTCTCTCTGGGCAACCTGTTCTAGTACTCAGTCACCCATTGTAAAGAAGTTCTTCATATTCAGATGGAACTCCTGTGCATCAGTTTCTGCCTGGTGCTTCCTGTCCTATGGCTTGGCACCATCAACAGGAGTGTGGCTCCATCCTCTTGGCACCCTCACTTTGGATACTGACAGACGCTGATGACGTCCCCTCTCTGTCATCTCTTCTTAAGGCTGAACAGGTCCCACTCCCTCAGCCTTTCCTTGTAAGAGAGATGCTCCAGTCCCTTATCAGCTTCGTAGCCCTCTATTGGGCTCACTCCATGTTTGTCTTGTACCAAGGAGCCCAGAAATGGACACAGCATTCCAGGTCTCATCAGGGCTGAGTAGAGGGTCGGGACCACCTCCTTCAACCTGCTGGCAATGTTCTTCCAGATGCACCCCAGGACACCACTGGCCTTCTTGGAGACAGGCACTGCTGGCTCAGGGACAGCTTGTTGTCCACCAGGACCTTCTCCTCAGCTGCTTTCCAGCAGGTCTCTCTCCAACCTGTTCTGATGCCTGGGGTTATTCCTCGCAAGGTGCAGGACTATAAGGATGATATGAGAGGCAGTGTCAAAAGCCTTGAGGTCAAGGTAGACAATATCCACTGCTCTCCCCTCATCCATACAGGTAGTTTTCATTGGAGAAGGCAGTCAGATTGGTCAAGCTTCATGATGGTCCAAGGGCCACTTCACTTTGTCAACACAGAACTAAAGCCTAACATCATTGCTGTGATGGTTTTTTCTTGGTCTGTTTAGTCTCTGCTTTACCTGTACGTGCAGTGCTGTCTCTTTCCAAGATCTTAGAGTTTTTTGACTCTACATTCACAAGAACTAAAATGGAAACAATTTTACATTCCACAAATATAAGGGAGCCAACCTGGATTTCCATATTCTTGCTCAACAGTGCTGAGCTATAGAAGCAATCTGTGAAATGAGCCTTAAGATAATGCTTGGAAAAAGAGAACTGCCAAAATCTGGTGCTAATGCTTAAAAATAAACAATTTTTACAACCCTTCATAAACTTCTTGCATTTTTTGGAAGTACTGTTCATTGCACTGTTTGGAAGTACAGTAGGCAAGTCTGAAATCATCTTACTGTATTTGCTCACTTTCCCCTTGCAGATACAACTTGTATTGAAGTGGGACCTGGAAAGTTTGATATCCTTATGATGACTGTCTTGTGTTTCAGAGTAGTCAGACTACTACCAGGGCTTTGATTGTAGTCTAAGTAGTATTTAAGAACAAATTTAAAACAGGAAAACTTTTTCATTTGTAAAATGTAAAAATCAACTCAGTTTGTGTTGCATTACATACATGTCAAAAATAAAAGCATCCTAGTTTCTAACTGATTGAAGCTCAATAATGTGAGACTCTCTTATTTGCTAAGGCCCTATACTTACTCAGGATTCTCAGATCTTTTATTAAACTTAAATATGTGGATTTATATTTTAAGTAGATACTCTTCTTCACTGGACATGAAGTTTAGCTGTGACTTGGCTTTTAAACAAGTGACATAATTATGCAAAATTATCTAAAGTCTTTTATTTTACTGTGTATTAGGCAGTAAGAGAATAAAACTTTGAGATGAAAAAAAATATTTTCTTATACTGACACTCTTTTCAAGATTATTTGTATCTTCTAGGGTAGAAAAGATATTCTTTTTTATTGGAAACCTCATGACTGAGACCTTAAATCATTTTACTTTATTAGATCGTTCTGCATTTGGAAATTAAATGATGCAGCTTAAAAAAGAAATTACTCCAAGACAATTCTGTCTCTTGCTTGTCTGACATCAGGGGAAGGGAGGAAAAAAAAAAATCAGAGAGCTTCTCCTGGATGAAAGGAGTTACTTGAAAGTGAAATGTGCAAATCCATCGGTGATATTTTAATAATGCTGGGTCATGTTGAGTTCTGAATAATTTAATCATTTGGTGTATGTTTGCACTTCTGTATGAGACTTTGTTGGAAAATACCTTTTTAATGACTGACTCGAATCCTGAACTATTTTTTTAATAACCTCAATGTTCATGTGATAGTTTTATAAATCTGAGTGTATAGTAAATTTATACTTATTAAATTCTTCATAAATATAGCACAGTTCTCCCTCATGCAGTATAGTTATCATAGGAACTGAAGGATACAGCTGGTCTTACAGTGCCAGAAAAGTTAGGTTTTTGCTGGGTTTAGGCAACATGTGTAACCATTTACCAAGTCAGAATGACATTTTATTTTTTTGAAAGTTGCATCTTTTGAATGACTTCCAGGTAGAAACATTTTTGCTGTGTTTATGTAGTACTTACTGTGAGGTTCTGGTTAACTCTCTTAACTCGTGACCTTCAGCCCAGTTTAAGCCTGAAAAGAATTTTTGGTTTTTTCCTTCATCAAGCTACTTGACTAAAAGCTTGAATTTTTCCTTTCTGCCTTAAATGACTGCCTGTCATGAACAGTATAAGCATTACTCTTGGTTTCCAGATACTGAGTTCTAGGGATTTTTAAATAGTGTGGACATTAGAAAAATTGTCAGGTTTTCTTAATAATATATCCGTGATTGCTAATAGAAAGTAAATCCATGCTTCACAAGATTTTCACTTTAGATAAAGGTAATTGTTTTAATAATGGAAAAGGAGTATTGAGAGTATTATAATAAAACCAGGAAATATTTTAGACAGCATTTGTCTACTTGAATATTTACCAGTACTGAAGAAAACATCAGCAGTGAGTAACCAGTTTCCCCTTTTAAAATATTTATGTAATAAGGAACCTGTGGTAAAAGTACATGATTCTTTGCATGGCATTATTTTCTTAAGCCACTTATTTTTTATTTGCTTAACATTAGCACATTGCTCGTCATGTTCTTTTGTAGTCTGTCTGAAAGGTACACTCCCGCTGTACTTAAGATAAAATTATTTCTTTACAGATACATAAAGTAAATATTAGTTTACAAATACAGAGTTCCATCACTGACTCAATGGATTATGAAGCAGGTGTAAAGTTTTGCTATGCTGTTACAGAATTAGAACTTCAAGGATGCTCTGAGGCACGTGTATTCCATAACCACAAACTAAGTCTGACATTCCAAAACATCCAAGATAGTTCCTAATACGCCAGGAATAACATTGGTGGTATTCTCTGCAGGTGCTCGTGGGGACTTGCAGAGCTCTGAGGATGTGAGGCTGCCCTCACTTGTGACCTCATAATTTCCAGAAGCAGGTGGAGGTGGCAATTATAGCTATGGCCACTATCTTGAACCTTCTGTAGTAGGTGATGAATTGTAAATGGCTAGACCCGGTGCACAACAATAAACTCAAATAAATCTTCAATGTGTAATAATGACAAGACTGAAAGACTGGCAGTTATAACAAGGCTGCTGTTGTCACCCACTTTACTGTAGCCTTGATATATCCATCATTATCAGCTGGAGCTAGCTCAAGAGTCGGACAAGAAGGTCTGAAGAAGGATGAGTTGTTTGCGCTGAAGCGTCCAGTAGGTCCCATCTGGCAGAGAGTAAATGGGATTTTTTTGCCTGTTCACTGGGCCAGAGCTGTCCATCATTTTGGGCAGATATCTGATCACTTCATGCTGTGGGACAATATGGCTTTGTGCTGTTTGGTACAGCAATGGCAATTAAAATAACTAAATTTTTCGTTTATTTCAAGCTTTTTTTTTTTACATTAGCCGAAGGAGATCCTAAGAAGGGATCTTTACATTAGCAGAGCTTTTTATTTCTTTGATTCAGGAAGTCAAGTGAGACTAGTCAATACCAGGGTACTGAAAACTTGAAAGAGGTAATGTAAAAATATTTAGAAATACATGCACAATGGACTTTTTTGTCTGTGTTTTCCCAGTCACATGCTTTAGAGTACCTGAAAATACCAAATTAGAACACAGAAACTGGTGGAAATGCAAAATCATCTTAAATGCTTGTACAGAAGTAGCAGGGTTGCCTAGCCCCTGGCAAGTTTCTTGTAATTACTATAAATCCTAATTGTCTTAATGCATCTTAACTTGATACTTTTCTCTGCTAAGTACAACTCTGCTGGGTTTACATCACATTTGTAGCTTTCAAATGAATTTATCAGACAAGCATGAAGGATTATTTCCAAAAGTGTTGTACACAAGAAATAAAATGTGAAAACTGAATACTGTTTAGTTTAACATGGCAGCTTATCTAATATTTGTTTGATCTTTAGACTTTTCAATCAGATCATAGGATTAATCAACGTAACATGTTAATCAGCGAATCCCAGATTGATTCACCCTGCCTTAGAGGTATAACACGTCTTCAACAAAAGACAATTGAGTTTATTGAATATTAATTTATGAAGTCAATATAATTGCACTTCGTAAATTTGTTTTGTACTTTTAAGATACTTAGTTGCAAGAAAAAAAGCCCATCAGATGTCATAATTTTAAAATGAAGGTGATTTTACTAGAGGTTAGAATTTTATAGTATCTAGATTGCAAGCTGCTTAACAGCAGTTTGTTCTGTAAAGCTGTCTTATTTTGCATTCAGGGTAGTTCTTACAAAGCTTAATCCTGGCTTTAAAAGATTCAGAGTTGTGAAGTGATGCATTATAGATATGTAGAGTCAGGTGTTCTTTTAATTTTAAAAGTATTAAGTGCGATGGGAAAGTGTTTTTTCAAGCTTGTATGTTTTTTGTTTGTATTTCAGAAGTGTAACATTTTATACAGCCTCAGCTGCATGATAGTGGTTATTTTACAAACATTTTAATGTCTGTGATGATTAAAAGTCTATAATGCAGGTTCAGTAACTGATGTCCAGGCCAACTGACATACCATCATTCATTTTTTCTTTATTTCATAATAAATCTTGAAGCCTGAAGGCATTAGACCCATGCAGATTTCTCTGTGTTTTAGTGTCTTGACAGAATAACAAGTTCCAAATTTGATGTAGTGGCATATTGTATTCCATCTCCATAGACTTAGCTCAAAGCAGCGGTAGGCACGTGAAAATATATGTCAAGAACACTGTTTTCTCATATTGGAATTTAGGCAATTTGTTTTCAGTCAGAGAGCTGCTTCTAACCTATTTTTGGAGCTCCTCTGTGGCCTGACCATACGTTCTAACATAATTTATGGAGGCACTGTAACATATGGACTTTTCATCATTGTCCAGCTGAAATCCTCTGTTGGACATGGATGCAACCCCATACACAGGCTCCCAAGGCAGGTGTTCTAGAGTACTATTTAGTTTTGTATAACCTGAATTCATCAGTGTGTCTAGCATGGTGTCAGGGTTGTTTTGTGCTTTTTCTTTTTAACAGTAGTAAGAATATTTCTTGTGTGTATTTTATCTACAAATTGTCAATCAAATTTGGAATTTTTAGTAAATAAGCTAATTCCTGATGACCATAACTGTCATGAGACCCCAAAACTTCAGGTTCTCATTGGGCATGGCAATACAGAAATAGAAAGCAAAGACAGTCCTAGACCCAGGGAGCTTTGCAGTTTTAAATACCCAAAAAAGTAGAAGCAGGATGCAAAAATATTAACTCCAAGTACTGATACCTTGTGACTGAAACAATATTGTGTTTGTAATGGGGGTCATTATTTTCTATTGTTTTTTGGATGGGAGAGCATAAATTAAAGGAGGAAGGACAGTAAGGGGCTGGTGTGGGAAAACCAAAAGAAAGACAGTAAAAGAGAATGGCGAGAAATTTGAGACAGGTCACAGAATATAAATAAATTAGAAGAAAGAAGGGAAGTTGTTAAGTGCTTTTGTTTTTCTTTCCTGTAGGAACTGATACAGCTGATATTAAGACTTAACAGTAACTGGGAACTGTGAAGTGATATAAATACTAATAGTAAAGTAATGCTTATTATTGTTGTCTAATAGTCACCTTTTAAACACTGTTAAAAGATCTTTCTCCGTATACCTATGCTTCTTAAAGTCTGTGTCCAACCAAACAGAAGAACTGACATTAAAAATAACTTATCTTTGCAGAAGGGTAATTCTCTTAATTCCCTATTTTTTTTTCTTGGTGTCTTCTTTGTTTTCCATACCTAATAAATCTTAATTGTGCTAATTAGAAGATGAAGTATGGGGGGGTTTTATCAACAGTATGTCTCAAAAAGATGAGTTTATTTTTCTTTTGACTAATGACAGACTCATTTACCAAGAGGATATCAAGGCAAAGATGTCAACACCTACAAACTACACTCCAGTAAATACTTTGCTGGCTTCTGCTTGCTGCAGAAAAATTGATACGATTTTTTTTTTTTAAATAATTTTTTCTGTTCTCTAGTGTCATATTCAGTGCATGTGTTGCTCATTGGGCATTTCAATGCCAGGTCAAAAAGAAATCACAAACAGAAATGCACAGAATTAGCAAATACACAGGTATGACTAAAACCCAGTTTTTCGTACTGAGCTTAGACATTTGAGCCAGGATTGTTGTCACCAAGCAGAATGGAAAGTAGGGCCTGTGGGCAAGAGCCAAAGCAAGCAAGAATGTAAACTGTTGTTTGAACTCTTAGATTTCCCTTCTTGAAGTACTTCAGGGGTTATTTCCAATCACTCTCTCTTATAATGTGTGAATCTGCACATAGGACTGTTTGTACATTTATATGCATAAATTTGTACTGAATTTATCCTTTGGTAAAAGAAATATGTTTTGATAAATATTGCAGTTTTGCACACTAATTGAAGAATTGGAAAGGGTCTGTGTAGCTGCAGAAGATCTGGCTTATGATCATGGAGGTGTGCAAATTTGTGATAGGAAGAAATTCCCAAGTTCTTTTCCAACTAACCTTTAAGCACCCTTCATATCAAATTTGAGAAATAAAAGTAGTCTGGATTAATGCCTTTAAAGGAGTTGCAAGCTTTCCTATAGCTAGTGTTCTGATAACCGTGCACCTTTTTGTTACCTGGGTAGGCTTTCTTTTTTGAAAAACTGAAGCAAAAAACCCCAAAAGCCTACAAACAGAAAAACCGCCTCTAAAATACTGTAATTAATCTGTCATCAGAGCACTGAACTGTAGTACTGTTTATTAATTGAATCAGTGAGTGTATTTAGTTTGTGGTGAAGTTGTCTTGTTAACTCACTTGTTAACACAGTGGAGTTGAGATACTGCAGTGATGGATTTGAAAACCTGTGTGTAAACTGTCAGTATCCTCAGGATCAGCCCAATACTGGTGGTTATAGTAACGTGTTTATCACCTGTTGTACTAGAATGATGTTTTTTCTCTCTTCTACAGCTACAGTTACTTGGCTTTTTATCCAGCAGGTCTTTTATTATATAAAGAATTAGTACAAGAAAACCTTATGAATTTGTAATTTTGTTCATAGAAACCTATTGTGTAACAGAAGTTGCAGTGGAAGCAGAAGTCTTTTTAGTCTGTTCTTGGTGGTACAAAATACACACTTAAACACTTAAATACTGTCAAGCTTGTAGCAATTACCTCAATTTTTTTCAACTCCTCCCTGCTTGATCATCATACTGAAAAAAAAAAAAAATTGCTCAGGGTTTTGAAATGTAATAACCATCATAGCAATCCAAGAATCTTCAAACAGATCTACTCTTGCTTTGTTTGTTTATTTTGTTCCAGTGGTTTTCGTCTCTAGAAAGCTAACAATTCTAACCAAAGAATGTATAGAAAGAGTTATGATAGTACCTCATTTGGCCCAATATGTGCAGATGTATTGCAGCTCAACTTAGTATTTGATTAATATGGTAGAGCAATTTCTCTATACTGGGAACTGACTTGAAAATCTAAGCTTGTTTTATTATAAAGTTCAGACTCCTTACTCAGATATCATTGCTGATATTTTTAATTTCGTAACTGCTCTACCATTTCTACTACTTATATTTGCAGACAGTTTATTCCAGAGAAAAAGCATTCCATCATTTAAATCTGTGATACAAGCTTGATTATTTGGATGTAATCCACAATATAAATTCTGAAAGACTCTGAAATCTCTTAAAATGGTCGTTCATCATTTCAAGGAAAATTTTTAGAAAGCCTGTGTAATTACAGGATAATTGTATAATTGCACATCTTAATTATTGTATTTCTTACTTAACAAGTTATATATATTTGCACTAATTATGCTACCAAAATGTTTAATTACTAAATTACAGTTGTATGTGGGGGAGACTCTAATCTGCCAGCTGAAAACAAGTTTGTAGCTTGTATTCTGCAAGCACAGTTTTGTTAAAAATAAATACATCCTACAAAAAAAAAAAAAACAGATTGTATACTATTGTGGTGTTCTCAGGTTGAACAGAAATAACAAAATGGTTGTCTGAGAGAAATAATCATGACAGAATAGGGGTATACCAGCAGATATAGTATAGTAGAAAGAATTTAGTATGCAGAAGTGGTGTTTAATTATTATAACAAAGAACAAAGAAAACCAGTTTTTACAACAAGACATTGTCCATAGCTACTGCCTATACCCACATCACACAGTCCTTCACTCTTACCTCTAGTATTTCAGTATCCCATCTGGACTGTCTTTATTTTACTTTATTTTATTTTTTTAATATATATGGCACTCGCTTATTTAATCACTGTGGAGAATGCTCCCAGCCTTTGTCAAATCAGTCAATAGTGAGTGTCAGCTTTGACTTAGCTTTCTTTCTAAATCGTGTTATTTGGCTGTCTTGCTAAAGAAACTACCTTTCTTTTTCTGTCTTTCTACACAGTTTTAATCTTTTGCTCAGGCTCCCATCTTTCTGTATTTTCTGTTACAGTTTCTTGTCTAGCCTTGACAAAATCATTTTTGCCTGTTTATATCCATTTAGAATGTGGTGACAAAGGTGGTTTTCTTAGCTGAATGTCTTTCCAGTATTATCCTTCCACTGCCTTCCCTTTCCCAATTTTTTCTTTTTCCAAATTTAAGGTGCTTTTCTTTTTCATAAGATCCTTTCAAGTTTTTTTATTGCAGGCAGCACTCCAGTACGGAAAGGTTTCTGAGGTTTAAATGTAGTTTAAGATTTTAGGGCTTTTATATGGGGTTTGTTTCTTTTGTTGTTCTCTTGTCAGCTGTGTTGTGTAGCTCAATGTACAAGGTACTAAGACTATAATTTCATTTTCCTGTGTTTTCTTTCATCAGTTTCCTCCAGTAATGAATGTAGTCAAACTGACATCTTAAAGCAAAAGCAAAACCAGTTCCTCCAATATGATGATATATCAGTCATACTTCTTTGTATTGTCACTTTACGTTCAGTTTCAAAATAAAACAGTTCCTGGGTGTTTTTCTATAAAGCTGAAAAACCTCCATCGTTGCAGTCTCCCTCTGCATTTTGCCACATGGTTCCATGATCTTATCCTAGGAAAGTTGTTTTTCGTGTATCTAAATCTACCTTCTTCCAATCCTGAATTTCATTCATTCATTCATTCATTAACAGAGATTAAAATATACATGGTTTCTTACTGTCTTTGGAGGCATGTATGTCATTCTTTCCTTCTGTTTTCTTCACACTGAGCCACCAATTTGGTGCAATACGGTGTGTGAGGAAGTTGTGGTACGAGGAACCAAAGTCCTTTCACCACCGTTCAGTCAGTGTGTTCCCAGAGCACAGAATGGGTCAGGTTGGAAGGGACCACAGTGGGTCATCTGGTCCAACCTCCCTGTTCAAGGAGGGTCATCCTAGAATGATGTCCTCTTCGTGAATTTATCAGTTGTTCCATAGCACACAGCTTCCACTGCTTTTTATCAGAAACAATGGTGAAAGGCTGGAGAAAGCGCTCATGGGGGTAGTTTTACAAATGTCAGTCCGTACCCTTGAACAGTTTTGATAAACCGGTGTTTTCCCAGGAGGGGAGATGGGAGTTCAACAAAATAATTCAGAGTCGCCAAAACCCAGCAGCCTCTTTCAAAAGGACAGCTTTAGAGCTGTGAAAGCTTGATTTGTCTGCACTTGTCACAGATTGCCTGTGTGCTAGTTGCTGTGACTTACTGGGCTTTTTTCCCCAGCTTTGCATTCTTAGCTTTTTGCTATTCAGTATCTTAATCAGACTGTGAAGTGCTGCTAGGAGTATATCTATTGGAAAAAGATTCCCCATCTGTAATTATTTCTGAAGATGATCAGCTGTGATTTTAATCCATTGTATATACTGTGTGGCATATTGATTTTTGACTAATGATAACTTTTAATAGACCTGTCATGGAGTATCAAGTCAGATTCTTTAGAGGATTCTTTAGACTTAGCTGTACTTCATAACCTCTATATAATGCAGCAGGTGTAGTCACCTTAAAACAGTTGCGTTATCTCTGTTGATGAGACTTAAGACATTCTTCCAAGCATGTCAAGAGGATCACTGTCACAGCTCTGTTTGTTACCTAAGAGATGGTGTCTCACACCAAAACCAAACAATAAGCCTCACCTTTTTTTTTCCACAAACACCATTTTGTATCAGTAATGCTGTGTCTGATAGTGTGTTTGCTTAATTTGTATAATTAACACCTAAGAGAATTTGGAGTTGGATAAAGAAGAGTTTTATTTTTTCCAGAGATGTGTATATGTTCTGTGAGAATAGGGGACTTCTGGGTAGAGGGAGTAAACAAATGATCGGTTTTATTTATCTCTCAGCTTCACTGAATGGCTGTGGACAAGTGGTATGTCCTGATAGTGAGATCCTTGGTCACAGTTTCCATGGATGAATTTTTGGTCCTTCCTGTACAGTCATTGCTGACAGCTGCTTAGTCTTAGTTTGTCTGAAAAAGTATTCTTCCTTCAGTTCCTAAACTAGAGCCTATTTTCACTCTACTACATAATTGTATGTTTATGGAAGGTGTTCTCTGACACCAATTCTTAAATGTCTCAGTTTATGAATACTGTAAAAGAAGAAGTTTTTACAGCTTTTAGTGGTTAGGTAGTTACCTGTTTATTATCAAAAAAAACTTCTAGGGACTTGGAAAAAAAAAATTACCCCTTTGTTCTTAAGTATTTTCTCTTATGACTACTGAGATTTTAGTCTGCTTCTGTAATTGCATGTTCCAGTTTTCAATGGAAATATTTTTTGTCTAATAATAATCTTTTGTTCATAAGAAATACAACATACTTTACATCTGAATACATACTTTCAGAAAAAGGAATCTTTCTTTTTAGAGAAAAGATAAAAAGACATATATACACGCTTTTACATTTTAAACATTTTAGTTTCTTCTTTTTTACAGTTAACTGAGGTGACATCCTAGTATATGAAACAATAAAAATCTCAATATATGAGATTGTTGTTAAATTCACAAGTTTTTATCAAGGCCATATTTTGTGGAGGATACAAATCTGAAATAGAATGTTAGAAAAACATTGGGAGACTCTTCAGATACATTGTGCTTTAATTTATAATGTATAATCTATACATACTGTATAAACTATATAAAGAATCAAGCAATCATGTCTTCCAGTGTTATCTATTGCCATCATTTCCCATGCATTGAGGCTCTCACTATAGCTATTACTATAAAACGTTCCCTAAGTACATAAAGGCTCTAATCGTTAAGATTTTTATTACCAGCCACACATACAGAGCTGCAAATTGCCTTGTTTCAGATTTATTATGTATTACTCTAGAAATTCTATAAAGATCAAAAGAACTGATTACAATGTTGACCTTTGCATTAACTCATCTGAATTTAAATTCAAGTGTTTGATTTGGGAAAATAAGTCCATTTATCATAGGTCTGCTACTGAGGGGATTGTGCAGCCCTGATTGGGAGTGCTGAGACCAAATTTATTTATTGAGCATGGGCTTGAAAATTGTTTGTAGGACAAGAGGAACAAAAGTTTGACCTGCCATTGTTGCACCCAGGGAACAATGTGGCAGCTGCCCTTTTAAAATATGTAGCAGTTTGTTTTTGCTGAAGAGCAAACAGATATTTATAGTTTAAATACATTTAACTACTTCAAAAAAGGAAACCAATAAGCCTTTTCTCCTCATGATATAATTAACTGTTAAATACAAATATTACAGTCTAGCAATGTGGAAGAAGATGTGGCATTCTAGATCTTGGCATTTCCTTTCTCAAATCCATTTGAAGTTTGCTGTCCTGGAAATTTAAATATTTATGGATGTACATTTTAGAATTGACTCCTCAGCTAGTAGAAGGATGGTAGCTTTATCAATTAATTAATTGTAGCTCATTTAATGTGCATATCTATATCAGCTGAAAGGCCAGTCCCTTCAGAAAAGTAAATAAGTGAAAGAAATTGGAAGTAACAGAGCTGGAAATGCCATATCCACACAGAGTCTGTGTAGTAGTGTTCACTTTCTAGTGAAATGCTAAAAGTGGGGATTTTGTCAAATAACTGCAACTTACACTTTAAAATGTTGGACTTGGCAGTTTTGTGGGCTTAGTCTGGGGTATTAGTGTGTGAGAATGTAATTTACTACTTAAAGATATCTCCCCTCTGGTTTGGAATAAACTTGTTATATTTAATGTAAACTTCAAATAATTGAATTCTGATAAAATGCTGGTCCTTATTTGTTCATCAGGTAGCGACAGCAGGTCTGCAAACAGGGTGCCACGATGTACAAGGCTGTTTGTAAAACAAGACATTTGTTGTTTGCATGCTTGTATTTTTGCTCTAAAGCTAGTAAACGCACCAATTTAAATGCCACAGTGATAATGCCAGTATGTTTATTACTGTCTTACTTGATTTTTTATTTTTTTTTAAGTTTAATCTTAAGGAAAATATGTATTATAATCAATTATTTCATCAGAAAATGCCTTGGTTGAAACTTCGGTATGTTGGGAATGTGTTGATGTGCTACCTCTCTCCTCAAACGATTCAGTTAAAAGAAGAGACAAGTGGAGATGAAATAACATTTCTGGTATGAAAAGAGGCTTGTCTTGACATGTGAGTAGCAACACTTTGGCCTAAAGCCACTCCAGGCAGCCAGCAGGAAGGGTAGGTTTGAGAAAATAAAGTTAATATTTGTTCCCCTCCTAAAATAGTACAGATCTGTTTAAGATGTCCAACAAAGTCTGCTTTAGGAAATTACTGTTCAATGGAGGCATTTTTATTTATGGATCTGAGTCATATTGCTGAGAAATTAAATGCTCGTAGTGGAATTGCATTTTTTGTCTATTAGGATCAATCCAGCTTTTAAGATACGTGTATCGTACATTAAATAGAAGTGACACTGCTGCTTAGGCTTTCCTAGGGCTTTCCATTTTCAAGTATGTTGAAGATTACCCACCCTATTATTCTGTTACCGTGCAGCATCTTTAAAACTTCATGTTTGGAACTTCAGGTTCACTTCTAAGAGCCAAATTTGAGTGATGATTCAATAATAGATGAGGACGGCTTTAATGCATGCAAAGGGTTGTAAGTACATCCTGTCCTAATCAGCCTCAAGTTTTATGGGTTTTGAAGTCAACAAACTTTAAAAACAATTGTGAAGGATATTGTCTCATCTCTGGTTTTTACTCTCTTTTAGACACCTAGTGAAAACCTAAGCGCTCTATTAAAATAAAAGAGTGCAGCTTTGGGGAAATTAGTGGGCTTTTTGTTTGGGATTTGCTGGGTCTTTTTAGTCTACTGCAGTGCTTGTTATCGGCACCATTGTCTGTAGGTTTATGTTTTTGCTATGTGAGGAAATGTATTCCAGAGTTGAAAGGAAAGAGCTCCATTGTATTAGGGGTCAGATTTCATTCTGCTCAAAAGCTGGTAGACATTTATTTAATGAGGATTCCTGAGGAACTGTGCTAACTTGAACTTTTGGGAACTTGCTTTTCCAGAATTGTTCAATTGGAAGGCAATGGGAAACTAACACTCATCCCAAGTGTCCAGTTTCTTTACTGAGGTCCCATATTTGTAATGTTTTACTTAATTTCATCAGTAAGAATTTTGTAACTCTGCCATAGACCTCTGACAGTATTTTACCTAGTTTAAAAAAATAAGTGTCTTTTAATAGAAGCCAAAACCTTTTGAGAGGATGCAAAAAAGGGTGTTTACTTCTGTCTTGATCAGAATCCTGAAGCACTTATGGGAGAAAATATTATTCATACAGAGAAGACTATTGTTTTGGCATGATGGCATTCATTGGTTGGCTCTGTCAGGTGGAAGAAGAACAGACACTGAAACGTTTAGGTTTTAAAAGTGGCTCCTTTATTTAAACTGAAGTAATTTCCAACCATAATTTGAAAAACTATTATTATAGATATACCTGTAGAGTCAAAACAGAATCCGAATCCCTTGGTCCTCCCGACCCTTGCTCCCAACCCTTGGTCTTTTAAATTGTAAAATGTTAAGCTTGTTTGCATGATGAAGAAAACATACTCCAGTTGCCTGAGGATGCACTGGAAGGATGTCATGTCTCAGTCTTCATGTATCAAGGATTTTTTTCCCTGCTATTCTGTTTCTGTGTTTACCATTTTGACTTCAAACACTAAATCTTGAAGTCTTCCTAAATATTTTTTAAATGGCAGAAAAGGCACAAATATTCAGGTTTAACAAACCACAACGGTTCATAATTCTTGAATCAATCCGGAGCACTGCATTGTGTTGTTTATTTATTTTGCCTTTCAGTAGATATGTTTTCTACATGGTAAATTATGATCTCACCTAAAGATGAATGAAGCCTATTCAAAGAATTCCAGGGGTGTGGAAAAATCCTACAATAGGAAAGAGGAGTTTTTCATCACAGTAAAAAAGTGCTATAATGGTGGATCATACAAAATTATAGGAAATAACTTCAGAGATTTTAAACTTAAGATACAAATGGAAAATACACTCTTGATAATTTAGCCACAAAATATCTCTTGAATCATTTTATATGAAAACTTCTGTAGCTGATAGGCTTTCACTTTGAATCAATGAAAATAATAGTATATTCCCCACATCTTATGATAGAAATAATTAGATATTTGGTTAGAGCAGAAGCTTCCAGAGGTGATCTCAGATCTGCAAGTAAAAGCAGGAAATAACTCCTAATTCCTGCAGTAGACTGAAATCAAATACATTTCTGAAAAGGTTTCATGGGAATAGTAATTTACTATGTACCAGAGATAAACTATTTAGCTGTGTAAGGAGATGAGGCAAGTATTTTTAGTGGTGTCTTTAAAAAGAAAACAGAGGATTTCTTTGTGTGTCAAGTTAGATGAATATGAAATTTTCAGGATTCGGGATACTTCATCATGTCTGAACCTTGTTTAGTTGATGTTATGGATGATAAGCTAGGCAAAGGATGTATGCCTGCATCCCTCAATTTCAGAGTTGGAAAGATTTTTTTTTTCTTTTTTTTTCCTAAAAATTATTGTGTGTAAATGTTGCTTTTCCAGGAAGGTGCCTTGAGCCATGTAATTAATGCCGTATTTTCCCCCACCCCACGGAACAGGCACTCCCTCAGTATGCACCATCTTCCAATGGGCAGGTGACCTCTAATTTAATAGTAAGATGTTTCATTCCTTAGGAATATGAATGGCTTTGATAACTTTCCAGAATCTTCTGTAAGTTTTCTCTTTTCCATTCCATATTTTCCTCAGTACATGGCTATATGCCGAAAGAACTTGAAAATGTTCCCAAATATTTCATGGCACTTATGGCACCTTTTCAGTGAACATCTATTTCTTGCCGACAGCATTCTGCTTAATTAATCACTGTACTTCTATTATTTTTAAAATAGTTTATAAAATGTCAAAGTTTATTTTGTTTTGTGCTACTTAAATATTTCTGGGTCATAATGCCAAATTCAAATGACTGTCTCCCTAAATTTTTCTTCTTGGCAACCTACACAATTTAATGCTATCGAGCATATGATACATACAGCAGAGTTCTCTGCCAATATACACAATTTATTGAATGCTGCCATCAAATTTAATTTCATAAGAGATTCAGCCAAAGTTGCAGATGTGCCTGGTTTCTTCCCCCCATGAATTGAGCTGTTTATAAATTCTTCTTAAACTCAGAGTTCCTCTAACTCTTCGTAAATGTTACAGTTTCCAGATAACTTTGTGGAATGGAGTATTTATGCTTTTAGTGTCCAGTTAATAAATTAATAGATGAGCTTTATCTTGACCAGCAATTTTGATTTTTCTAGGAGAAATCTGCGCATCTTACTAACAGTTTGGAGCCTACCATGTTTTCTAGTGTTAAGCCTGCCTGCACACTAAACCAGGCTTAATAATGTGCCAAGTTACCTCAATTCAGCCTCTATTCTGCTGTTTAAACTTTTAGGTGTTTGGTAGGAAATGGAATAGTCTATCAACATAGTATTGCTTCAGTAGCTAAATTAAAGGTACTGATGCTGGAAGTTACATTTAGTAAGCAAACATCACAGATATGCTTTGGCAGCAAATGAAATAAAAACATAATAACTCACTTTAAAAATTTTGTACCACAACCAACTTGACTGGCAAGCAGTGGGTTCAGCAAGGCTTTGTTTTGGTGGTATTTACTCAGCCATCTTTGGGGATGGCGGAGAACATGAATCTGATTACACTGACCTGTTATCTTTGAGCCTTGAACAAAACAGAGGGATTCAAAGAAGTCCTCAAACACCTTTTCTTAAAGAGATAGTTATTATCTTTCAACAGTCCATTAGTTTTTTATCTTACTGAAGATTTCTGTGAAGGTGTACATTTCCAAATACTCTCATTTTTTATAGAAATATTTCCACATGAATTTCATTCTGGTTAATTTTCCTATTCCTTGCCTCCCAAATTAAAATGCAATCTGTATTCCAGAATCCCATAGGAGAATGCTTATTTTTTTGTACTGGTAGTAAAAATATTTCCCTTGACTGAAGGTGAAGTTTACATCATGGAGATCATCAGAACATGCCATGAATAGTCTGTGAAAGCTTCTGGACTTGTATAAATTTTAAGCACAAGAACTGTCACTCATAAGTAGCTGAACACAATGTACTTCCATCTCACTGTCTTGGATGTTGTTTTGGTGAGTCATGTCATAGTGTTGTATAAGTTGTAAGTTTTAAGGACAATTTGTCTTTATTAGGGACTAAGATAGCTCTAGGTGATTCTGTAGTAACATGCTCCCAAAAACGTAAAATGTTGGGGTCTTGACCAAGATCTTCTCTGTGGCAAAGATCATCTCTTTGCCGCCTTGTGATTTTTTCATCCCTCAATAACAGGGAAAATAATGTTCTAACTCCTCAAGAGCAACTTAGGTTTTCCTTGGAGTTTTGCTAGGAGTTCCTGATAACCACAGGCCAGAATTCTATCATGTATGAGGCAGGTAGAAAGTCAGTCTTTTCCAGGACCTGGCAAAATGTGCTTTACAGCTTTGTGTCTGAAAAACAGTTCTGTTCTCTATGGCCTGCAACACATTAAACACTTGCAACAGAAGGAAAAATGTTCTTTACTTCATCCTCTATATCATCACGACCCGACAAACCAGGCACTCCTTTTGTTCTTGTTTCTACAGTGATGCTTTTAAAGTAGAAGATACGGTTTTGCTGGGAAAACATTCCCTGTACATGGTTTTATCAGGAATTTCAGAAGCCTAAGGCAACTAATGTGTTGCAGAGTGACCAAAACTTGTGTTCATGGATCTGGCCAGAAAAGTAAAATTGATGCTACCAGAGTCGTCGGGGAAAGTGAATTGTCTTTCCCCCATGTAATTTCCAGGAACAGGGAAGGGCCTGTAAATGAGAACAGTGCCCTGATTTCTGTCCTGCAACAGACTCGGCCTCTGTCGTCACTCACACCAGCACACATCTAGGCAGTACTTAAACTCTGTCTTCTGTACATCGTTTTAAATTTTCTAAGAGAAAAGGTTTTTCACATGCTGCACACAGCTTTCTGACAGAAACACTGTAAAATTCTGTTTACAGCACAAAACCTGCAATGCTACTTCATCTTGCTGAAGGAGAGGATAGCAGATAGAAGCAGCATTCTGCTCCAGGAGCACAGGCTTCCCTTCCTTTGTGAATTAATGTTTTGGGATAGTTATCAATGTAATGCATTGCGAGTTTAAATCACCATAAGGAACTCTAGGCTCTCTTAGGATCATACTGTGATGTTTTACATCATACAGGGCTTGATATCCTACAAAAAGAACTTGGGACTGCTCTCACTGGTAAGGAGGGATTTAAGAGTAAGATAATACAGTTTAGTCTTAAAATCAAAGTTGATGATGATTTTGCACAGTCCATTCATGAGCTTAGCAATCAGAAGGATATATCTTTGGGATCTGCATTGTATTAGAAATGAAGAAATGCAATGCAGCCTTATTCAAGTGTTGATATCCTAGTGTAGCACTGCTTTAAACCTAAGAAGCTTGAGAGTTTCTTTTAAAATGTATGAGTGGAATTCCCACTTTTGATTTTCTTTTTTCTTATTAGAACCTCCTTGTTTCCATTTTTTCTGTAGTAGAAGTTATGAATTATTTATGTTTGAAGACAAGGTGATGGAAAAGCTAGAGAATGTCTTGCTAAGAGAAATTATATTTATTGTAACATGTTTTAAAATGCATTTTATTTCTATGTCATTTTGCTTGGGGAGAAAAGTTGAAAATATATCTTAAGCCTGAATTTAGCTTGACCTTAAAAATGCCCGATGGAAAGTTGATTTCTGAGCTTCTGCATGCTTCTCCTGTTCATCTCTACTGGCATTTACAATCTGAAACAATGGTTATAATTGTGTATTAGAAGTTCAGATGGCAGAAAAAGTGGCGAATACAGAAGGATTTCTAAAATCTGTTAGTTGTGTAAGCTTGTACTGTGAAACATTTATGTACAGACCAGTTCAAAATAATGAGAAATGTCATCCACATACATACTGTCAACAGTAAAACTGTCCAAGTTTGTGACTGAGACTCCCCTATAGCCTTTTTCCTGTTGTTTTACCACTGTTGTGAGCCCTTCTGGTGGGAATTTAACTTGAAATGAGGAAAAATTGTTTTGTGGGCACTAGTTATTTAAATGTTACCTAACCTAAAGGGCAAAAGGTGGTGCTTTTATTTTAGCAGTTCAAATGTGTAAATTCTATAACATCTGTTATTGATCAAACTGCATGGATTTTGAAAGGTGTTTTATTCCAAGTCTTAGCAAAATGTAACCTTTTAATCCACAGTCTTCTGATCCCTGAACTATTTTCTTCACATGGGAAATTTTGAGGTACACTGCTATCAGCATTCTCTTGTGGTCAGTCTTCTTATCACCTCCTTCTCCTGATAATTACAGCTCAGGTACTGTCTGGTTTTTGTTGTCCAGGCTGTAATACAGCTCATTGGGTGCCCCTTGGGAAAAACAAAAGGTAACAAGTTTTTCATGAAAATGAAACTGTAACAGTTCAAGACTTTAAAACCATGCAGGACTGTAGGTGTTTTGATAGGAAACCATTTGGTGGCTGAGAGGAAGATGAGAATTATCCTAGTAGATCTGTCAGGGGTTACTGATCCTCACCTGTTTCCCAGTCACTGGAAGTATAGTGGTATGGAAAAGATGGGATCTCACTGTTCTTCTGTTTACTACAACTCGTTTTTCTGGAAGACTGTGGGCTTCAGTGCACAGCAGGCAACGGGTCATTCTGTTTGATTGCAGTGGTTGGCCATTTGATATTTGTTTCGTTTATAAACTAAAATCCCTTGTCTCTTTTGTAAATAAAAAGGCATTACTTGCAGGCTGTATTCTTGTCAGTATTTTTCATTTGTTTTCTGATGATGGAATCTAACAACAACGTGTCTAAATATGTTTATGAGTGTATAGATTAATGGAACTCATGTCAGCATGTTTAAAGTGAGTTTTAAGGTGTAAGTAAAATAGAAGGACTTTAAAGCAAATTATTTGGCTCAAAGCTCCATTTATATGGTGTATGTTTCAAGCTAATAATCAGGGCTTAGTGTGGGTCAGCATGTCATATCCCAGTGGTGTCTAGTGAGATGGAGGGTTATCTTCTATGTCAGCTAGATAACCCTATGAACAATTTGGAGCAGTGGAGATAATGGGACTGAATTCTGAAATGAGGTAGAACTCTGAAATGGGGCAGAATTCAGAACAGGAGCTGGAAATCACAGGGTGTACAGGGCTGCATATGAGCACCATGCGGCTGCTCATGAAGGCAGTCACCTTTTGGCATCAGTAGTCACTTGTGTTTGACAATAATCCTTCTTGATAAGCTGCAATTAAGATGTGAGAGAATGGCAAATCAGGTACATATTCCTAGAAAAAAGAAAAATGAAAGTAAAAAAAAAAAATTCCTTGCTACTGGCCCTTTTTTTTTTTTTTTTTGGGTCATATTTTGGACAGCTTTTCTCCAAGGCACATTGTCCCCATTTATTGTGGTTTTTAAAAAGAATTTATAGTTTATTCTCCTTTCTTCTTCACAAAATATGATTTTTTTGTACTTGGAGGAAATTGTAGGTCATCTTTGTGGCAATAGACACACATTCATACTTCAGGCTTTTTTTTTTTTTTTTTTTTTTTTTTAAATTTTATTTTATTACTCCGTATTTTACTGATTTTAACTTTCTATATAAGGAAAAGGCCAAATCTGTTTCACTGATTATTCTGAAGAGAATAGTTTTTTCCTCTCTGGTTTCATATGTCTCAGATGATGCAGCAAGCTTTCTAATTCTGCATCTGAATCAAACTGTTGATACCACAATTGAAGTAATTCGGTCTTCATACAAAATATGTAATTTATGAACAGACTATACACTACTTGAGTTTCAGGTTTGTGTCCACCTTTAGAGCTAGCACAGTACATCCTGCTGAATTCCACTGTGATTTTAGAAGCTGGACTACTGCTTGTATCTATTTGCAGCATGTATTTGGACAAATCTCAGGAGCACAGATATTAAAGGCATTTTTCCCGCTGTCTGTTGTATCGCTCATCTTATGTTTGCCGTTTGTTTTTAGCCACAGCCTAAGTGAATAATTTAGCACTGACGTGCGTATTCTTTCTGTTGCATTTCTTCCCACCCTAGATAACCTCAGCTGTAACTCAGAGCAAAAGCTTGGTGGCTCCTGTAGCCTTTGGTCAGCCAGTAGAGGCCACTCACAGCTTGCGACTGAAGCTGGGCGGCGACTTGAAACTGGGGGTTTTGTTGTGTGCTTGGGGTTTGAATCCACGCCGAGCCAGCTCAGGCTGCCATGAGCTGTCACTGTACAACTGGTACCTGCAAAGGGCTCTGCTAGGAGTAATTCTGCTCAGATATGTAAATGCATTTAATATTGATGTTTTTCTGTTTCCTATAATAAGTCCCATGGCAGCAGGAATAAAAATCGCCTTTCGTACTTCAAGCAAACTCAAAGCAATTGCTTAGATGACATCTTTTGTTGCTGGTACAATCTTGACTGTCATTATATTATATTACTTTAACAAAGTAAGGAAATACTGTTACAGATTGCTTGGGGGAAGGGAAAGGAGGGTCTTGTTTAAATATTTTTCCTGTTTTTCCCAAATGGAACCAGCATCTCCCACATCAAGGCTAGCAGCCTAATTAATCACTGCTCTGCTCCTTCTTCCTCTCTATATGACTGTGTGGGTAACTTACTTATTGATGATAATTTTACAAGTTAATACATTATTTCAGCATTTTAGATTATTCTTATCTAAAAAGGGTACAGTCCCAACACTATTGAAATCAAAATTGCGTTGATTTAGTGAAGATTTCACCTAAGAATAAGTTTTATGTCTAAACAGACAGCTAAAACATCATAATAAAGATTTATATATATATATATTTATATTTATGCAGCATATTATTGCAGCATTTAATTAGTAGCTCTGCTTCCCAAATAAGGTAAGTCTGGTTTGATTAAAATGAAATTTGTTAAATACTAGCTATTTACAGAGTACTGAAGTAGCAAACTTTTGGCCATTGTTTTGTTTCACAGCTACCCTGAAGATTTCCCCTTTCCTAATATAAAATATTGAAATAGTGGTGCTGTCTAGTGTGATTTCGCAGTCAGGAGGAGCTTACATTTGCCTTTTTACAAGGAGTTGATTTAATTTAAATATAAAAACTAAGAATTTCTGGTTTATATTTTCTTCTCGAGACTTACAAGTCAGTCCATTTTTTGCAGTGTTGTGAGCTGCTGTTGGCGCAATAGTGCCACGTAGTACTATTACATATTAAATATTAGAAATCTCAGAAGAAACTCTCATACTGACTTCCTTGCAGATGGGAGACTTAAAATTTTCGGTTTACCTGATGCTTTCTCCATACACCAATTTTTTTTGTTACATTATACACTAGTATTGTTTCCTCTAATAGCTCCTCCAGTGTTACTGAATTACAGACCTAAAAACAGCAGGAATGCACCAATATATATATTATTGCAGTGCATCACTTAACTTACTCTCCCTATTCTATAGTATGTAAAAACTGGTCCCTTTGATTTAAATCCCAAAGATTTAAGACAAAGCATGGTGTGTGATATTTTCTGTCAATGTTACAATTTTAAAAAAAAACAAAAAAATTATACCCAGGCCAGTCTCTTTTCAAAAAGTACCTTTTTGTTTTAAAGTTATATTATTTAACTTCAAAGTCAGGTTTTATCTTAAAGTAGCAGAGAAAAACTGTGAAATAGCAAAAGTTTACAAAGAAATTCCCTTCTTTGCTTTTATACATAGGATTTACATTTTCCATTTTTCTCTGAAGTAACTAGATTCAATGGTAGGATTTTCTTCTTTTGGTCTCTGATATCATGGTATTCCTTTTCGATCTGTTAATCATTCAGTTGAAAGCTGTGTATCAGAAGATAGAGGCAGTTTGATCAGTTGTGTGAGAAGAAATGTAGAGAAAACTCTTAACAGTGTGTGGAATCACTGGAGAGATTGGGGAGCTGGGACATATTCTGTCATGCCAAGAAACTTACTGATTCTTATTTTCTCTCTTTTTCTTTAATACATTAAGAGAAAACAGGAAAACATGTACAGGGAGGTGCTTGTTTATTTTAGGATTAAAGTCCATGTCTTTTGACCTATTTTTCTTCTAGTTTTTTTTCTTTCCATATCACTTGCATGTATTTTGCAAGCAGAATGGCAATGATCCATTGACTTTTGCAAGACTGTGTTAGTAAGAGGTTAATTTTAAAGAAATATGACTAGAGTAGCAAGAAACTGGTATAGGACTATTCTGCCAGTGAGCCATGTCTTCATGGAGACTTCGTAGAGTTTGACTGCGCATCACTTAAAGGTAATCTGTACATTAAAGAGATGCTTCTCTGGAATGGTCAGTTTGGGCCCTTCAGCAAGAGTGTGCTTTCAGAGGGAATAAAAATGTAATGGTAATGTCAAGCAAGGGTTATGGTAATATTCCAGTAATGTATACTGTGATAGCTATTTTTGTTTTCATAATTTTCTATATTGCTCCAAGTCAAATGTGCATCTATATTTTTTTAAAATATGTATTTTAAATCCAGAACTTTGTTACATGCATGTACTTTCTAAGGTTCCTAGTGAAGAAGGGGTATAAAGTGAGTAATGCTAAATAGATGCTGAAAATAAATAGGTATTGCTCTTGATCAGTGCAATAAAATGTGGAGAATAGATTTTTCTCTGTTTCTTCCCTTGATATAGTTTGATTTAATTTCCTATAAATTGACAATTGCAGATATGTGAATTATGAATTTGACATTGTCATGCTGTAATTTTCTGCAAAATCCTGTTCTCCAGAATTTGATTTTAATTGCATTTCATTTTGGAAAACAACTTCTTTGCCGAAAATCCTGCCTGAGAAAATTTTATTTTCTATACAACTTTTTAAGCTGTAGTTGATCATAGCAGTTAATTTATAGAGCAGAAAAAGGAACCTGTTCTTTCATTTAGGAAAGCAGCTAGCTTATTTGGGTAATTAGTGTCCAGCAAAATTTTACTGGAATTTTACTGGTTTTGCCTGCTATGGATGTGCCATAATTGTGATGACTAAGCTAAGCTTTCGAGTCAAATACTTCCATAATTATTTATGTGGCTCTTTTAATCACATCATAGACTCATTTAGATTAGAAAGGACCTGTAAGAAAGATTGAATCCAGCCATAAACCCAGCACTGCCAAGTCCACCAAATCATAGCAAGGAAATAACATCCTGTAAAAAGTGAGCTCAGTAGTATCTTTTCATTGCATATGCTACAGAGAGCTTGGCATAAAATCTAATTCAAGAGGCAAAAATACCACTTTCAGTGTTTAAAAATTACTTAATCTGTGAGAAACTTACTTTTTCAG
The DNA here is from genome assembly GCF_020740725.1 of Corvus hawaiiensis. Classification (NCBI taxonomy): domain Eukaryota; kingdom Metazoa; phylum Chordata; class Aves; order Passeriformes; family Corvidae; genus Corvus; species Corvus hawaiiensis. Next base: position 98,026,797 of record NC_063215.1, on the reverse strand, counting down.
TAATGGAAAATATACCTGAGGAACAGTTATGAATAGGACATAGTCTGTGTTTTTTCAAAAATATTATGCCCTATGATAAACATAAATTATAAACAGGGAATGTATTTGCTCACTTGATTGCGTGATAACATGGGAAAAAATAAGGCACAAGAAGTATGGATGAGTATGCATATTAGGGTTGTTTATATTATTTAAAATATTAAGAAAATACTGAGTCTTGAACACATCCATACTTGGGAGCTTTCTATCATAGATGTCTTAAAAAATAATTAATGATTTTCTTTGGGCAATTCAGTAACTGAACATTAAAACAGTTCAAATGAGAAGCAGAATTGTTAAGTAACAGGTAGCATATTTTTGTTTTGTGTTAATGTGTTGTGGGTTTTTGTTGGCGCACAGTAGTGCCTTTTCTTTAAGCTACTACTTTAAACAGCACATGTAAATTAAAATAGCACTATCATATTCAATTAGAAGATGCATAAATTGATCCAGTAAATTGATTATTTTTTATGAAATAATGTTCTGTACAGGCTCCAGTCTTGGACACCCTTTAGCCTGTTCATATAAAGTGGCAGTGTTCAAGCACCCCGTGACTGAGCTGTGGCCTCTTTGCTCCCTGTCCCTCAGTGAGTGGTGTGAGCCACTCAAATGGGGTGATGATCTCGCAGTATCCAGCACTGGTGCAGCCTCCCCTCCCGTGCAGTTCTGGGCCCCACAGTTTAAGAAGGACGTGAAGGTCCTTGAACATGTCCAGAGGAGAGAACAAAGCTGGTGACAGGGCTGGAAGGCATGTCCTGTGAGTTGTGGCTGAGGACACCAGGCTTGTCTGGTTTAGAGGGACGACCTCTTACAGCTTCCTGAGGAGAGGAAATAGAGAGTGATGGCCTAATCTCTCATCCCTGGGACCCAGTGATGCAGCATGTGGGAATGGTTCAAAGCTGTGCCAGGGGAGGTTCAGACTGGACATCAGGAAGCATTTCTTTACCAAGGGGGTGATGGAACACTAAAGCAGGATTCTGAGAGACATGGCTGATGCCCCAAACCTGTTGGTGTTTTTGGACAATGCCCTTAACAACACGCTCAAAATTGGTCAGCCTTGAATTGGTCAGGCAGTTGGTCTAGATAATCAGTGTAGGTTCCTTCCAGCTGAAATACTCTATTCTGTATTATTAGCATTTTAAAATAAAAGTTGGGGTGCTCAATATTATTTTTGCAGAGTGAAATCCTCTGCCTTTCTTGTCGTTTTTCTGTTTAATCTCAACATTTTTCCTTGTATCAATTCTGAAGTTTGTCATGTGTAGTATCTGGCAGGGGAGGATCAGGCTGGATATTAGGAAAAAACTGAGAGTGCTTAAGAATTAGAACAGGCTGCCAAGGAAAATGATGGAGTTGCCATCCCTGGACGTGTTCACAGAATGAGTAGACATGTCACTTTGTGATATGGCTTAGTGGGCATGGTGGTACTCAATTGAAGGTTGGACTTGATGGTCCTGGGAGTCTTTTCCAACTGTAGTGATTCTGTAATTCTGTGGTCTTGGGCAGCAGTTTATAGAGTTGTGTATTCTGAGGCAAAACTTGAATACTGTTCCATTTTTCTGTGTCCATCAGTTTAGGTCATAGTTTCTCAGGCAAAGCAATCTTTGCAAACCAGGAGTACTTTGTCTCTGAGTTGAAGTACCTGTGTCTCAGGGATTCTGTAAACAGGATGCAGCCATCACCTTGTCATCTTATTCAAGCAGTGGTGAAAGGACCTGTAACCAGAAGAAATTAAGTGTTCCAAAAATAACCCTAAATTTTTTTAATATTAAAACAATTACATTAACTGTAAGTTTGCAGTATTTCTTCCTGGAGAGACTTTTTCCCAGGAGGAAGATGACAAGCAAGGAAGCTCAAACATTTGCCTGATTTCTGTTTGCAGTCCTACTTTTATTGTGGCTTTATGCAACTAAGCCGTGGTAGAGGTGCAACACAATTGGTCTGTGTGAAGACTTGTGTCTTTTGCACTTTTTAGAGGTCAATATTGTTCCTCATCCCTTAGGATGTCATTCCTAGTGATTTGCTACAGCTAATAAACTTTTTTAAAAACTGCTAGTCTTAAATTAGAAAAAGTTATAAATAGTTTCACTTTTTATATTAGTTAAGTTACCTACATCCCAGTATATTATCATTATGTTTGATTATGGGGTAGTGTGTCTTCTAGATACACAGATTGTTAAATAGTCTGTTAAGTAGTTAAAAATCTACTAAAAAGGTTGAAAGATACTGGAATTTCTTAGGCATTTTAATGTCTCATAGGAAGGAACTTTTGAAGTCAGAATTCTGTTCATGTTGTGTGCACACTTTTAAGTGTGCAATGGCTTTTTTCCACAAAAGTTTATCCATCAAAAGATTTGAAAAAAAATCTACTGTATTTATGTTATTACAAATCATCATCTAACAGATGAACAGATAGATAACAGCTTTTTTTTGCATGAATGAAGAATCTGAACAGGGGAGAGGGTATTTGTTTTGATTTTAGTGTCCTGTAACCTGCTGTCACTTTGGAGCCATTGGCGCTCACTTCTGTGGACATTCAGCAGATCTTTGGAGATTTTTGTAACAGGGAGGTAGCAGATGAAGGTGGGCAGTGGGTTTTGGTTTAGCTTTTTACACCCTGGGTAAGTTTTGCAAACAGGAATTAATTTGTATTAACATGTTGGGAATCTTACAATAATCAGCACTGAGCTTCATGCAAAGGTCTGTATGTGTGTACCTTATGAGTTTAGTTTTACAGATATTCTGTGGCTGTGTGGTAGCTGAAGCCATCTGGAGTGTGCAGGAGAAATGTGAACTCTGTACTTTGTGATCAGTTGTAACTGTATTCCAAGCAAGTTCATATTCTCATATAAATTGGTGGAAAAACATACTTCTGTGGTTTCTATATTATTTTAAAACTGGCAATTTATCAAGTGAATTTTCTTGAAATTTCCATGCTTATTAAATTCCAGATTATGTATTTTGAGTAAGCTGGAAACTTAAACTTGTTTCCATAAGTATGGCTGCAGGTAAACAACCAATTTTAGTCCAGAAAATAGCTTTTGCTTCTGTCAACATGTTGTTTATTTTCTCCCTGAGATAAAAAGTTCAGTTTTCTGATATTTGTACCAAGATAAAGTCTGTAAACAAGATTAATATAGTGTGGAAAAGGTTGTCAGCAGCCCTGGCAAAGGAAATAAGTTGCCTGTACACAGAACATACTGTAAACTGAATAAAAGTGTCAGGTCCACCATGAGATAATGTGATCATGAACCTCTAACAAAGCATGACATAGGCACGGTCGGCTTTTCTTACAGCCACAGTGTAGAAAATGGATTACTATATTCCAGGGATACCCACTGGAATAGCATGAAAACCTCATTTTGAGATTAATGCAGGATATAACTCTCAAGAGCTGAGCTGCATGCTTACGTGTAGTGTTAAAGTAACAGTTTAGTTATTAATCTTAAAATTTGGAAATTACATATTAAAATGTTGGTTTATATTTCCATGTCTGTCTTTGTGAATGGCCATTTCTCAGTTTTATTATTAGATGAACCATGACATTGAAACAGTAGTATTTGGTCAATGTTTTTTTATCATCCCGTGGCTGTGTAAGGCCTTGATCAGTCTAGTAAAACAGTAAATTCCAAATGGGCATAAAGCAGTAGGTGATGTTCTCCCAGGTAGCTGCCGTGATTTCCTCTACTATGATTTGTATGCTTGCATAGATTTTTCAGTGGTAAGATACTACCAATTCTTCTTAATTCCCGTCAGCCAGAAAAGTGACAGCACTTTATTGTTTCTCAATTCAGCCTAGAGTGACATCATTCTTCAGGTCAAAGAAGCAGATTTTGTTCAAATACTTTAACCACTTGGAGCTCTCAAATTATTCAGCGAGCATTCTTTGAAAGTCTTCCAGACTTGGAGCTCTGACTGCCCTGCCTTTTCTCCATTACAAAACCACATTAATAGGGATATTTTCACTTAAGAGTTGAGCTCATTATTCTTCTAATGACGAGTAGGCTGCTTTTATCCATGAATCTCCAGCTTACGTACTTTTGGCAAGCCTGAGCCATGTAAATATATTACCATTGAGTTTTTGTGGTCTCTTGTCAAAACTGGCCCAACATCTGACTTCATTCCACCTCTGGTTATCTCCTGATTATAAAACTGTGTCCAAGGAACTGAAAGTTTGTTCCTTCATTCTTTCCATCAGGAAGAGTTTGCCTGCTGCTCTAGTTCCTTGAGCATGTGTCTCATGTGTTGTCTCTTACTCTTCTGCTTTTACCTATCTACACATGGGCATGAATTAAGCATTTTGCAAAAATAAGAATAAAGCTGTTTGAATCCATTCTTGAGCAATATCAGAATGTCATCATCAGCAAAAGTCTGCATGTGCTCTCGTGCATTCTGAAGATCATTCTTCAGTTGACACTATCATATATCTCAGGTTTCAGCTTATATAAAGCACTGGACAAGGACTACAGTACAGTGTGGTAAAAATTATTTAACCTTTGCTTTCTATCCCCTGTCAACTTGAATTTCAAAAGTTTTGCGTTGGGAGGGGGTTTTTTAATAAATTTTTTGCTGTATGAGCAATAAATAAGGACAGTATATTGCCGATGATTTTCAAAACATCTAATTTTCATTTTTTGGAAGTAAAGTACTTCATGGACTTTACAGAAAAGTAACTTAGGTCCTTGATGTCTGTGTCTTTATGTCTGACATCCAATCAGAATTACACATAAAGGATTTTGCTTAATCTCATATAGCACTTTCTGCACTCAGGCTTTACTTTAAAATTGCAGATATTGCTAATTGCATTTACTGTATTTAGTACAATGTGTTAGTATAATCTATTTTGTGTTTAATGTTTGTGATGTATTTTCTTAATAAGCAACCATTTTGTGCATATGCTGCCCCATTATTCAAAGACATTTTTCCTTTATGTTTCCATTAGATAACTCCAGGACCAGGTGGTAGCAGGAAAACAGTTCACTTGTCCCAGGATTCTCTTCACCATGAGTGAGTACCAGTGATGGGAGTTACAACTTTTTGCTATGGTTTGCTTTACAATGGTACCTCTGTCTCAAAGCCACATTTTACAACTGCACAAATGTGATGAGAGCTGCAGCTCAGTTTACTTGATGGTCTTTATTTAATAAGAGTACTTAAAATCCTTTTTATTTCATTTTTTGTTTCTTAAGGAAACATGAAATTCAGGTCTTTGTAAATGTCTTTTTATGAACTTTCTAAGTATCCTTTCCTAAAATGCAAACTTGTTTAAGGCTGGATAGCAAAAATGGGTTCTTTGAAAATACTTGTTTTGTTTTTCTCTAAAGAGAAATTCAGAAATGCCAAGCTTGAATGTATGCAAATACACAAGCATCATATCGAGTCTTTCACATGATGTATCGTGTGAGGAAGAAGTTTATAATAATTTTCACAAAAAGATATTGAATTCGTTTTTTAAACACCTGTAAATAGGGAATGTAATTCACTTTCTTTAGTTACTCTAGTGTGTCATTACTGTAAACTCTTATTCTCTTCCACTGACAACATTAGCAGCATTATTTATTGGTTACATCTTTTGAACACTTGGAAGATTATATTTTCCTTTATTTTTCAAAACAAAACTCTAAAACATAGACATACATGATGAGGAAATTATATATAATTTGTATATTTGGAGATATATTTATATGTTCTAACTGCTACTAGATACATCATCCACAGTTTAAAACAAAACTTGCCAAACCAGGGGTACTACAAACATCAGCTCCTCAGTACCAACTGTTTTACACCTCTAATCCACCTCTGTTTCATCTCATAACTTGATAATGTGTGTGTAAATTCAAGAGGTTGTGATTTTGTAAGTTATTTCTACCGATTTCTACCAGTAATTCAACTGTTATTTTATGGGTTTTACTTTTACTTATTTTACTTAAAAAGACAAGCAAACAAATAATACTGTAATTAAGGGAATGGACAAAATGGTAAAAATCAGTGTCAAAGTTGTGTGTACATGGAATCTCCCAGTTTTCACCAGATTTTGAACTCCTGAGTAAAATTGATGAATGTTGCATGTCCAAAATACATAGATGTCTACCTTGTCTCAAGCTATACTTTTTACTTTACTGCTGTTGTTCCTTTTTCACTTCCATCTCCTTTTCCTTAATCACCTTAAAAGTAGAAAAAGCAGTATGGAGGTTTGGGTGACAGCTGGTCTTTTATGCAAGAATGAGAGGGTTGGCTGCTCATTATCAAACTCAGAAAAGTTGAGTGACAAAAAGCCACAAAACTTTCAGATTTGTGACTTGAAAATTAAAAGGGATTTAAACCAGACAGTTCCATGGAATCTGAATCTTTTCAGTATACTAATTAAAGTAAAAATTGAAGTGTAATTATGTGGCTGCTTGGGGGAGAAAATGGGGCTAAATTGCATTGAATGGAACTGTTTCAGAAAAAGCATGGCTAAGTTAAGCTTGTAATCTTTGGTTACACTTCTAGAGGAATGTGCAAGCATAATAGCAGATAGTGGGATGCTCTTTTTGTGCAGTATTTCAATGGATGGAATTATTTTATCCTTTGACCAAAACCTGTTGCTTGCTTACACAAATAGTATGTAGATACTACATGTATGTAACTTGAGACCCCCTTGTTGTAGGGGGTTTTTTTCTTTCTTCTTTTCCTTTTGCAAGTGTGCAGGTTTGTATGATGCTTGCTACAGCTCCATTCAGATGGTAATTCAGTTCTGTGTGACCACAGTGTGTATGTGAGCCAGTATTATTATGCTTTTACTGCTGTTGAGGGAAGAGGCACATTGTGACATCCCTGTATGTCAAAATCTTACTCTGAATTTCCATCTCTATGAAATAAAGCTACCAATAGTCACAATTTTGCAGTTGTATGGAGATATGAAGCCACTAGGTTTTGACTACAGACTTGGCATTTCACTTTAGTTTCAAATTCAGACCTCAGTTTGTGAAATAATACATTAACAGCTATCAGGTAGTCCAAACTACTTTAAAGTCTTTTCAGCTATAATCATTAATAAGTACCATTTCAGTACTAAATATGGAATTACTTTAATTTATAGCATGTGCATTGTAGTATATTAAAATACCATCATTTACGTATTATTTTAGCTTGTTTGACAAAATATAATTACCTATAAAGCCAGCAGCTGCTCAGAAGTGAAACTGTGATGCATTCTTTCAGAACTGTTACAAACTTAAAGCATTCAATAAAAATACCCCATTAAAATAAAGCATAGCCAACGGCTGTATTTTCCTGGCAGGCAATAAAATACCCAAAAGCATGCACAGACTGGTCATATGACAGCATGTGCTTTGTTAGTTATATTGTTAAACCTGTCTTTTCTTTTTCTCCCACAGTCACTGGTTTAGCCCTGGGGCTAGAAAGGAACACAGCCAGGTAAGAACTGCTTTGATCAAGAACAGTTTACTTGAGATGTATAAAGAACTTTACCTCTACTCCGGAGGTAGTGGGCTAATATTTTAAGACATTGCAAACAAAGCAGGTATAATTTCATATCTTCTTTTAAGCAAACATATTAACAGCAGTGCATTTCCAAAATCCTCTTAATTAAAAATCTTTAATTAGTCACTTAATTTCACTTAAGTATTTTTGAGGTTTTAGTGCTTAAATGAAAATTCTGATTTTTTTTTTTTTTTAATGATTTTGTCAGTTGTGGTATCTCCAAATGTTACATTTCTTAAAATGCTGGAAAGCAAAATGTTTCGCTCCCAAAATCAAGAAATACAGAACCAGTTACACAAGTGGGGAGCCTTCTACAGGAAGATCTTCAATTCCTTTTTTCTGCATTTCATTGGTTAAAATGCCTACTGCAGTAAAAAAAAGAACTGTTACATCTCCATCATGGTGCAGATATTGGTGAAAATACCTTACTATGTTGTCTGCTGAGCCCCTACAGTGCAGTCCCTGGGAGATCCAAGCCTAGAGATGTGGTTGCAAGAATGTGAAGCCATATTTAATGTTTGATTAGCAACATGGCACTTAGTTCTTTAGCTTGTCTTCAGACATGGAGGAATACCTCTCTTTGTGGATGGTAGTGAGGTCTAAACAGAACATACTGTCCAGGACTATAAAATGTGAGAATAAATCTGCTCTCATTCCATAGATGTATAGTTAACTTCAACTGCTAAATAAAAGTAGCTGAAAATATCATTAATACATTGAAATTTAACACAAACTTTCCATTTTTTTAAGTTGGAAAAAGTTGATTTAACAGTTGATTGCATTAGATCTGTGCCAGTTTGCTGGTACTTTTGCAAATGTAAATAAGATTTGAAACTTCAAAAGGAAAGAAAGTCTGAAGAGTCTTTGGAAGGTTCATCTTCAGATGATCCATCATGAACTCTTGTAGCTCCAGTAAGTCATAGTTTAAACCTTTCCTGTTCCCTCCCCTTTCTTTTGAACTCCAGAGCAAGCAATACTACTTAACCAAAACTGCCAGAGTGGATAAAGCACAGTAGTTTTAGCTGTAAATTGTGATTCCAGCATGTTACAATAAGCTGACTGACACTTCACCTCTAAATAGACAGCTTTATATAATTCACATTTAACTCTCATTATTTTGAAATAAATTTTCTAGTGTAAGGATCACCTAAAAAAAACTAGGTTACCATGAGTTTGATGAATTAATCAATTTTTCTGCGATAATAGCAGATTTGAGTTAATTTTATATTTTATGTGGGTTTTTCCGTCTTTCCTAAGAGCTGTATTTTCAGAGCTTATCTGAAGTTAACTGAATTTGTAATTTACAGATTACTAAGGAATGGTGAAGTAAAGCTAATGTCACTAATTATAGATGTTACTGGTACATAATGGGTTTGAGCTTTTTTTAAGACAGAGGAAGAAAAGAAATGAGTGTGATGGTGTAATGTAATTTTGACAACCAATAAAATTCTCACTAAATTTATTTATATAGTAAACTACTGCGTCTGAGAACTAGATAGTTGAAATTACAAGAAGCATTCCTTGTACAAGAGGGAAGCTGTAGAGAGTTGAGGAGAAATTGTTCAGTTTTTCAAACAGGTGGCATTTTTTGGAGTCCATGGTCATCTACAACATTAAGGGTTGGTTGTCCAAGTCTTAAAGTTGATCATTTCCTAATTTCCACAGGATTTTCAAGTGTCTTTGCTGTGAATATTAGGTCGATTTGCCTCTCCTTTGTTTCTAAACAGTCTTTCATTCTAATTTTTCTTCAGTATATGAGACATTTCAAACAACATTTGTGGAGTTTTTATACTGTCCAGTTTCAATTTCTTTAGTATAGCATTCTCATGCATGTACATGTTATTTTTTACTGTCAGTGTGCCTTGACTCGTCTGACAAATGTCATAATGCTGGAAATACAATTTTGAGTGTTGGCATCTGAATGAAAAGTCTTCCTTTATTTGTCTAAAAATAAACAAAATAAATCACAGCTTGTTTCAGAAGCTGAGTCACTGTTTCAGTTAAACAAATCCTTCACTATTCCTACTTCCTCACTATTACAGGAAGCTTTAATACTGTATTTTTGTTGATTCTGCAACTTGCAAATTACTAAAGCTCCTGGGGCTTAGAAGAGTTTACAACTGTTTCATAACTGCTTAGATACAAGTGCTAACCTGAACAATTTTTTATAAGTTAAGTGTCCTCCAAACAGTTCTAATTATATGACTTCAAAAATTTTAATTGAAATTGTGAAAATTGTAAAATTTTACAGATAAGTTAATTGTGAAATTGTGATTGCATGGCTTTCTAATATGCTTTAATTCTTACATTTTCAATTATTCAGGCATTTTAAATTGGTGGGATATATATATTTACATATTGGCTACTATTGTAAAATTCTATTAATGTCCATCTCAGTCATGGGTGAAAACTATTGACAGATTACTCAAGAGAGGAAATAACTGCACTGTCAGAATAAAAATTCTAAAAAGCAAATGAAGGCACTGTTTGTGAGACTCTTCTGAACATGTTTTCTTTTAACAGCTTCAGCTCTTGCGAGACAACCGCTCGGAGAGGGGACACAAGAAGAACAGCTCTGTAAAAACAGCCAGCAGGTAAGTTAATGTGGCAGCTGCCTTTAGTACACTTGATGTATTTGGTGATTTCTCAAATCTTTATATAAAACTTACACTATTCTTTTGGGGTATTTTCAAAGGTCTCCTGGGTTTATTTGTAACTTACTTTCAAGAATTTCTTTTGAATGGCATAATCTTTGCCTTATGTATGAGTGTTTGACCTTTTTTGGTGACTATAATGCAACTGCATTTGCCAAACTTAATCTCTAGAACATCAGAATTAAATGGGTGCCAAAGTAAGGTTTGTGCTTCTGGCATGTAAGTTAAGTGCTGGAAACATATAAAATTATATTATGCATATCTGAAATCAAGAAGATAACTCAAATACTGTAACACTTAAATTGTTCATATATTTTGACAATAAACATTTCATTGTGAAGACTTAATAAAAACAAATCTACTTCTATCTCCATCTTCTTTCCTTCCCCTCAAAAGACAAAAACTTCAAGACTGAACTTACTGATATAGGAGTCTGTTTCTAGAGGGGTTTTTTAATGTGCAAGTCACCTGCTGAATCCATTCTACCAAATAATTATTTTAATTTTAGCATTTTTTTCAAATGAGAAACTACAGAAATGCTTCCCATGCTATGCACAACACCTTGCACAATTTTTATGTTGTCCTGTAAAGATGGCAATGTGCCATTAAATTACTTTCTTCAAAAAGTTGTAATAAATTTATATCATCATGTGATTCTATGGTACCACTTGAGACAATTTTCTGTCAACCAGTTGTTTTTTAGTATATATGCAGTCACTCAGACCAAAGATTTTAATATTCTTAGATACTTGCCTTGCTGATTACCTGGAAAGGGAGACCAATTTTTTTTTTTAAATATGCATATTAAATATGAATTTTTTTCATTGTATAGAAGTTCTGGTTACATGCTCTCAAACATAGGTTACAAAAGTGTCAGTCATTCATCTATAGAAATTTTGATTATCTTTGTCTATCAAACCTTTTATATTAAAATTCTGAAAATTTCTGCATAATTTTCTTGCAAGTGCACTTGTAAATGATATTTTCACTCCAAACTTTTGAATGAGTTAACTTTAGATGGAATTTTCACCATAAATGCACTCTTACTATCAGAGTGCTCACAGGAAACTTGAGAGTATAAAGTGGGTATAAAGTGAGCAGTAAGGAACAGATTATATTCAGAGTCATTTTAGGGTCTTTTTTATGCTGTAGCAAAATAAAACAGAGTATGAGGAATTCAGAATCATAACTTACATGTTTGTTATCCTGGCCAATGAAGCTCTTGGGAACTGTTTGTTACCTGCACAAGCAGTTAGAAGAGAGAGTTGTGAAGTGGCATTAAATACATGAAGTGATCTTCAACCTCTCTTCGTGTCCAGTCAACAGTACCTTAATAGACTCTTATCCCAATAAAGATGTGGCAGTTTTGTGTAGAAGTAATACATGTCAAATCCAGATAAGTGAAGATTAGCATTTTCAAAAAAATACCCATATTGTTAAAGTAGCACTTACATAAACTATTGTTGCAATGTATTACAAGGTACATGATGTACGCAGTCCAGATTCATCCAAATAAGTCAGGTTATTTCAAAATAATTACTTGTGCTCTTTCAGAAAACCACCATTCTCTCTGTCTACCATAGAAACTTGAAGTGACTTAAAAAAAAAATTCAAAGTACTACAAAACTCATGTTTTTAATAGGCCATCTGCTGTCTTAGAATATGAAAGCATACAGTCTTGTTTACGTGGTATATATTAAACATATATGGACACTTCCAGCTACTTCAGATGAGCAATCCCTTAAAAAGAGGCGTACAAAAAGTAGTGGCTCTGACCTTAAATTGTCTTGCTCTTTGTTGCTAAATGCAGTGAGAGAACAGCAGCAGTGGACAAGTTTTGGACATTCTATAAAATTATTGTACTTATCCAGAATACAGCAGTTTTTATTGCAAGACTGAATTTCTGTGGGTCTTTTTTTTTGTATTGTTTTCAGATAACGGCATTTCTTGTTCATTTGCTATTCTGGTAGACCTTTCTTTTGTTTTTCATATGTGTCTTGAGATGTGTACACACACATTTTTCTATGCTTGCCTTGACTTTTCTTACCCCTTTTGGATGACTGAACACAGTTCTTGTCTCAGCATGTAGACAATATGTAAATACCCTTATTACATTAGATCAGTGACTTGTGGAATAATTTACTGTGTAAATACAGTAGAAAGGTGTGGAGCTCTAAACATGGCAGTGGTCTGCAGCTGTCTCATTGTGGTGGAATCATACTGTCTGGGATGAGCTTTACTGTACTGGGTTTAATGTCTTAGATTTCTTCTGTCAAAATTAATGATAATTATCTAATCCTGTACAAACTAACATGAACTTTTGCTAGTGCCAAGATAGATTGTAGAGAACTGTTGATATGGCTACTGGCAGACCAGATGTGGGGGACAGTCCTGCACTACAAAACTTAGAACCTGGATAGGTTATATTACACTGATACAGTTCAATATATCTATCTATTTATGCTACCTATACAGGCAAGATTTAATCTGCAAATATTTAGTTTTCCCATTCATTATTTAGATTATTAACAGTACTGAAAAAGGCTCTTTAAAAAGTTGCATTTCTTTCTCCTCTAGAGCCTTGGAAAATGTTCTCTGTTTATATTATCTCTCTGCATTAGGATGGGAACGGTCTCCTCTCCAAATCAGCTACACTGCTTAAAGGATAGATAATTCTTCCAGCTCCTTGTTTTCATCCCCTATTCTTTTGCCAGTAGAGAAGGTTTTTTGTCTGAATTTTTTAATGTGCTTTGGGCAAAACCAGCCTGGTTAGCTCAACTCACCTATTTAAATTAAATTGGCTGGTTTTGTACAAACCATATGAAGGCGTGCTCACACGATTTCTTCCTCCAGCAGAGCTGTGGAGCTGATAATCTCCAGCAGATGCGTGATAACAAATAGCTTGGGATAGTAATGTCTTCATCTGGTGCAGTTGTTAGCAGACCAAATGTCTGTCTGTAGCCCGAGGCAGTGGGCAAACATGATTGAGTTACGGGGAGTTAACAAGTTGCTGCTTGGCAGCTGAACTGCCAGAGCTGATCATGGGCTCTTTGCCTGCTCCCCTCATGAGGTAAAATACGTTTTCTTAAGTCACTTCCTTAAAATTTTACAAAAGAAGGGTTTTACCTAAAGGAGATTCCCCATGGCTAAGATTCCTTTGATCAGCAACGGGGACAGTATTGAAGGATATTTTGCTGAACTGCTGTAACATGATTTTGAACATGTGATTGCATTGTTAACTATGTGGGGGGACATCCATCACACAACTATCTCTCTGTCTTTAAATACCTCATGTACTTATCCTCACAGCCCCCTTATGAAGAGGGGAAGTACTTTTATCCTCATTTAACAGAATAAGCAGGATACTTAACCAACTTCATATTTTGCCTTTGGTCATACAGTCAATGCCATAACTAGGTAACTAGAAGCAAGAGAATTGCAGGTTGGGAAAACAGTGGACTCTGAATAAGTTACTGTCGTGGAATCATTTCCTATACATAGAGGTCTTGTGTCATATTTCTTTTGTAGTCTGCTCCTGTTAAGTACCTGAGTTATTTCATCTAAGTATTTTTTTTTCTTACTGTATTGTAACTGTAATTTGATACATGCCTGAATTGAGAAACTGAAAGGAAAATAGCGCCCAAATTTTTACCACTTAGTAATTTTTTTGGGTTGAATCTTGATAATTCTTTGTTGTCTTTCCACATGCCAGTGTTTTCCCCAGAGATGTCTAAAAGAGGGAAAAAAAAATCTACTTTTAGTTCCTATGCAGTTCATTCCTGGCTTGAAAGAAGATTAAGTCGTACTCATGAAAGTGGTTTCAAGGTAGAGTAGAATTTTACATGTCAGGTTTCAGCTACCTAACTGAGGCTGTGTTAAGAATTTAATCTATGTAGCAGCAGTTTAGCATGAGCTAGTTAGCCAATTCTTGTGGCTGCAAAGTAGACCATAGCTTGAGGTAGAGATAGTACCTTGATATTTCTTTAAAAATCAGCAGGAGCTCCCTACTTGGCCTTTACTGTAGTGTGGCAGGAGGACTGTGTGCCAGTCCTCCAGTGATCACCTGAGCTGGCCAGAAGTCTTTGAAGTCTTTTCCTGCCATGGTAAACAACACTGACGGAAATTCCCTGTGGTTTTTGCAACTCTTGCTTTCCCTCCTATCCCTAGTTTTTCTCAGTCCAGTTTAATTCTGTGCTTGTGCTGATACAAGAGAATGACTCTCACGTCTTTTCACTTCTTATAAATGTGTTCTCTGGGAATTAGTATTTAAAGAAAGCTTGTAATAGATAAAATGGCACCAAACCTGAGGAGAGCTTTACAAAAGACTGTAATTGTTTTGGTTAAAATTGCAGCTTTTTGTCTGTCCCAGTTTTAAAGAATAAACCCTATTCGTGCATTTGTAGAGCACTTGTTCATTTTCATCTGATGATATGGAACACGGTACTTTTTTACACAGATATGACAAATAACATTACAGCTGCTCTTTATTTGATCTTCTAAAGAGACAAAGATGTGCAAGGATTCTGCCTGCTCCCTCTTTCCCATCGTGTCATCTGTTGTTTGGGAAAGAGTCCTAATTTGCAACAGATACAAAACTATTTGTCGAGGTGCAGGTTGCCAAAAATAAATGAAACCATTAATTACTACATTTTTTGAGCAGCTGTTAATGGATTGGGATAAGAAAACTGTACATTAGACTACTGGTTAATTACAAGAACTGTAATTGTTTAATGTAGCTTTTGTGGAATGAAATTACAATACCAGAGGAGGTAAATTCAGCCAGTTTTTGAAAATTATACACGAACACATGCACATACTTACACTGCAGAAAAGCAAAGGAATGCATAGCTGTTTTATTAGGAGATTTGCTTCTGCTATCACATGAACACATATTCTCAACAAAAATACTTTAAAATAAAGCCATATTTAAACACACCTTTTAATTCAAGTGTAAAATTATTAAAGGTAGTAAGTTAATGTCTTGTAACCCCAGAGCTAATAATGCAGGAGATTCAGATACAACATTAAAATCCAAATGTGTTTACATCATTAGAAATTAACAACTAAGCAGTTTTATCTCCTCTTTGGAGTGCCATGAAGCAGTAACTGTGCTGTTATGATTGCTGCTTAATAATATTTGCAGTTCCAGATTAAATTATGTGAATGTTTGAGGACACATTGCTTCCCTCCCTTGCTGTCACCCTCAGGGACAACATTATTCCATCAGTTTAGTATTTTTCTTCTCTGGAAAGGATAAAAGATGGTGCTGTTTTGGGAGACAGCAATTCCTGATTGAGTTTTCTGTACTGTTGCCTTATTTTTAAGGTGCTGGAAGGATTTTCACTTGGGAGAGGAGGACAGGGCGATGAGAGTTTAATTGTTATTTCAAAGTGTAGCCAATGTGTGATGCTTTAATTTTGTGGAAATCTTTGAGCTTCAGTAGTGTTTCATGGATAGATTTAAAGTATCTATTGAATAAATGGCCATTAATCACCTAATGTCTTTAAACTGTTGCCTTTTAACTGGACTTCCATAATGAGAACTTCACAAAAATAGAAGAAATTTTGAACCAGGCTCTGTTATGAAAATACGTTTTTCCATTAATTCCATCAGAGCAATTTCTTTGGCATCTTTAATGCAAAATTAGGTACAAAACCACAAGCTGAATTTTGTTGTTCTTGCACTAGAATCTAATATACTTTATAATAAGGTACATAAACAAGCTGCTAAATGATACTGAAAATTTGTCATTTAAAATGGAATTCCAGGTACATGAAGAGCATGTATTTAACAGGAAGTTAATATTTCCTGATTTTAAAAACACTTACAGTAAAAAAATCAGATGACCTCTAGAAATTATGTACCTCTGGATCCTCTTCATGTACTATCTGGATTGAATTTTTCCCCTGAATGAACTGATAGCAAGTTTCTCACTTTGAAGTAACCAAATTTTAGCACATGGTGTGCTTGTTTCTCACATTCACCTGCATTAGATACTCTGTCTTGCTGTCTTTTTGCATAAGTTTGTGCTCCACAGCTCAAACTTTGCTTGTCTCAGCTTACCTATTAAAATACTAACGGCATAAGGATAAACTTAATTTGCGCTCCAGAGGTCTGAAGACCCCTCCTGCTGTGTAAGGTCTGAGGAGGAGCTGTGCACAGGGACTTGCACTGTCCTTCCCCAAACTGTTTAAGCTGTGGTTAGGCAGCACTGCAGTCAAGGAGGTTGTTTTGCACTCTGGTTTTCCACTACTCGTTTGTCCCATTGTCTCCCCCACCATGGGAAATTTGGTTTTGTGTCTCTGTGTTCCACCATAAAGGCACATTAAAGCTGCATACCATAAGGATGAAGATGAATAGGTGTGCATGAAGGAAGGGTGGGCTTCCCTCTTTCTGGTTTTATTGCACATTAAATTGTGCGAGTCTTACATCAGGTTCCTACTAAACTAAAAAGGATCCCTGAATCTCATATGTGTAAATCAGTATCCCCTGGTGCACATTCATTAAAATTCTGAGGCATAGGCACACTGACTTTTATCCAGACTGTGGTTTTGTGTAAGGAGAGAAAGAGTTTAGATGAAAATGTGGATAGTTTGTTTCAAATTACATACAATTTTCATGTTTTGTCCTCCATTTTTGAGCTACTGTATTACATACTTGGATTTTTAATGTTGCTTCTTGTTCCTTACCCGTTATAAAACATTTTGAATGCAACACTAATGTTTGCAATAATTTAACCTAACTCTATATGACTGTAATCCAGAACTTTAAAATGTGGTTTTTAAAATCTTTTTGACAAAATACATTTGTCCCATGCTAAGTTTATTTAGTGAATATCATACTTGGTAAACAAATATGTATCCAGAAATACCTGGAAGAAATGGTGTAGCTGAGTACACTATCAAGTCCTTCCATTAAAGTGTCTGTTCAAATCCATGTTTACTGCTCAAGTCATAAAGATATTTTCTAAAACACTTCTGGATGTGGAGGATCGAGGCCCATATCTCTCAAATAGCAGCAGTGTTGTTGCAAGATGAAGAAGAAACCAAAGAATATTTGCTTTAGAATTTGTGAAACAATATTGTCCTGTAACAGGATGACAGTCTGTTACTGTGACCTATTTTCAAACTGCATTTCACCATTGCACAAATAGGAGCATTTTTTTAATCATGTACTGCTTAACACAAAACAATAATGGAACTTGCCATCAAAAATATTTAGAAATATTCTAAATGAATATGAAATTTATATTCTGAGTTAGTATAAGTATTAATTTCCTGTATTGAAAATGTGAAATCATGTCATTTGTTGAAGAAAACTGAAAGTTTTTTGCTGTGTAATTTTTGACAGAAGTGTATTTTTTGGGTTTATTTCCTCAGTGTTCCTTGGTGACTTGTTTGTACACCAAGATATTGGTTTGGATTTGCCTTTGTGTAATTCATATACTTTTGATCAATTCCAACTCATGCCCAATTATATTACACTAAATTAACATAATTCAACAGATGTTGATATTTAAATGTTTTCTGGCATTCACATCTTGGACAGCTGTCTTAGAGCTTGGGGAAAAGGCAAACATTTAGAGTTAAATGCTGAACATATGCTTAAATTACTAATTAGAACCAAGAAAAAACAATGCATTATCCTTTCTTAGGGCAGTAGGCCTCTACTACAGAATCATTTTTTAGGGTCTCTTTTCACAAATAAAGTGCATAAGTGACTTGAGTATGGGTGTCAGAACATACGTAGTGATGCAGGTTTTTGTTTTCCATCATGTGCACTAAAATTATGCCAGTGTGAAGTTGAATGTGTCGATTTTTAGTGTTCAGATAAATTTTGGACAACTACTGTGTTTGAATGACAAAAGTGCTGCTAAAGATAACAGAAAGGAGTATGCTAGGATATTGTATTTACTAAGTGATGAGGTAATCTGATGGGCCAGGGAAAGATTGTATTCTAGTCATAACAGGATTGCACTAGGACCTTCAATAATACAGGTGTGTCACCCTTATGCTTGAAGTTATGTTGTGAACAGATTGACATTGTATGAAAGGAGTTTGATAGAGTTGCATGGGTTTATCACATCTTTTTAAGATGTAATAAAAGGGAAATAAAGTGCATAGCTCTTCTGGTTAGTGTAATGGTTTTCACACTAGCAGAGGTAAGTGAAGCAATCTATTATATAGATGATGTCATTCTTTAGACAAATTTGAAGAAAAGCTTTACTGTTTGTAAAGGATGAGGAGGAATCATGCATGGAACTGATTTCATATTGTCTGAGAAAAGTGACAAGAAAGCAAAAGAGCAAAAGAAGGCAGGTGCCTTCTTTAGAATGGACAAGGAACCATTCCTCTCTAACTGTCCATGGGGCAGATGCATTACTGCACATGCTACCCTTCTCTGGGTGTTCAAGTAGACACCAGGAGCTGCATTCATGTTTTGACAAGCTGTGTACCACAAAGGAAAGAAGACATCTTTCCTTACAAAATTCCTTAGCCATTTTTTTTATGTATTTTTCCTCAGAAACAAACCTGCCTTGCATGTTTCAGTGTAATATTATGAAATCATCATGCATCTTTTCTGTGGTTAGATTGATACACATGCCAGAGGCAAAGATTAAGTATTTTGTTATACCTAGATAATACAGAGTAGTCTTCCCAAATTTACAGCCCCAGTCGCTTAGTACATGTATTTGGAGTGATACCTTTTAATGTAATCCATACTTCTGGAGACTCAATCAAATGGAAATGTAGAATTTTATGTTTGTCTTAATTTAATTAGCTATTAGTGTTATGAGATGTTTGGAAAGACATATATAATAGGGTTTTAATGGTGTTTACCTCTAAACTTATCATAAACTGTTCCATTGACTCTGATGCTCTTGAAGCCATTGTCTGTCACTTGTGGTAATTTTGGAATGTACAGGAAGAATTAAAGTTCCTCCAAACTCCCTTATTTAAGCAGCACTAGTGGATGTGTTCCACTGGACACCAGATACAGCAGTGTCTGCATTTTAAGCCATGTAAAAACAAGATAGGCTGTGCTACAGGTCCATTCTGTGTAAGGAGAATCATTTATGTGATATTTTTGTGTGAAAGGTACTTAAATAACAGAGTATTTTTTGATTTTTATGAAGTTGAGCTGTTCCACACATTCCATTTTTTTAATCATTTTATTGGCTTGTTTCTCTGTTCCACAATCGAGTTCTGTTTTTTCCATCTTTAACTGCTGCTGTGAACATTGCTTCACACTCTCCCTACTCTATTTCAGTTTGTAAGAAATTGCCCAGGAATTTCAAGCTTAAAAGTGAGTTGTCGTCCCTACTGCATTCTCCTACAATCATTCCCATATGAATATGTATTTTTTATCCATGTTTTAAGACTGAGAACTGACAGTTTCAGTTAGATTTCCCCTTCAAAATAATTCTCTCAAGTCCCTTCTAAAATGCAAACCAGTTAACTTTGGTCTTTTTGTGATGTCTCATGAAAGAAGTTGACTTAAAAACTTTCATCAAGCCTCTGCATTAGCTGAAGCATTCAGTAGTGATAAACTTGCAGAGTTCTACAGCCATCTGCAGGAATGCACTGATACTGTGGCAGAACGGAGTGTCACTGTTTACTGTGTGTTTCTTCCTCAGGTGAGAGATGTTAATTGCAATATAATGGATAGGCAAGTATTGATCATTACCAATTCATCTAATTATGGAATAGAAATCATTCTTCTTGAAAATATTATTACGTCATAATAATATGCTGCATCAGATTTTCCAAGTTAGTGTACAGAAATTTGGTAAAAACTGTTAAACAAAAAACACTCCTACACACCTGCCTTCATTAGTAAGTTTTGTTTTGTGATGATAGTGAGTACAGAAGCAAATAATAAACCAGAGAACTAGAACACATGTTCAGGAATATCTGCTGTCCTACAGCCATTTTATTGTGGTGTTCTTCTCAGTGACTGGCGAACTTTCAACTCTGATAGTGGCAAGGGTGATATCTACCAGTGATAGAGTGAAGAACCCTGGTGGGTCCTCAGTTCCTCAGAAGGTGGATTGCATTTAAAGCAGCTCAGCTGTAGCTTCCCCCACAGAGCAAGATGTATATTTGGAGAAAGTAACCACATGGTCCATGGACTACAGAGGTCAAGGTAGATAAAAATCTGACATGGCCTGTTGCAAATGTCTTGGAGAGGTGACTGTGTATAACTGCTGAAAGGGAATTAATCAGAAAGATTTGCCTGTGGAGCTATGAAAATTACAGAAAAAGAGATTGTGTTGTATAGGCATGGATATAAGTGTTAGGGGAGCTTAAAGAGACAATTCTAGACATCTTACTGTAGTAAGGGCAATTACCTTGAGAAAAATAAATGATAAAGAGACTGCAACTATTTAAGGAGGAAATAGCAAAATTTCTATCAGAGGAAAAGTTTCACAAAAATGCAGAGATGCTTGTGAATTGCTTTGCATGTCATTGCTTCTATAAAAGTGTTTGCTGTATCAAATCTGTGGGGTTTATTTACAGGATTTTGTGGGGTTTATTTAATATTTCGATAGCTTTTTTCTGTTTTTTTTGTTATTGCTGCCTTCCCAGTCTGTCTTCGTTTTTGAGGCTCTTATTTACCATGTAGAAAGGAGAATCTAAACACTGTGTGCAAGATGAAAAATGAATAAAAATTGACAGCAGCTTTTCTAGTGTTTTGTTTAATACGTTGAGGCATGACACAACAACAACAAAAATTCTTGGCAAGCTAGTGTAAGTTCACACCAGCCTGGCTTTTGCAGCCCTCTTATTTCCCTCTGCCACAACTTTGCCGCTGCTATGACACTTGCAGGCCTGCTCGGCCGTGGTGCAGCTGATGCCCTGTCCATGCTCATATTTTTCTTATTGACAGTGAGTGTTCTTGCCAAACGCCAGGGACCATAGTCACATCTGTTTGTCTCCCAAGCTTGTCTGAGGCTGCTTGGGAACACTTTTTATCCAGAGGGCAGCTTTAACTAGGCCTAATACTCTGAAAAGCCTCTATTTGTAAATGCATACAATGAGGCGACAAGTTCCTGTTGTCTTTCCTTAAAAATTATTCCATTTGACACTGCTTGCTCCAGTCCCTGTCACCAGCACGTCAAAAGCCAGGTTTTCAGGCAAGGTGGTCTTAACAAGTTTTATTTTTTCCCTAATAAAATGCCTAGCTTCCCTCCAGAGCACTATTTATAAATGATAGCTGGAAGCAAGCTAGGGGTAAGTAGAGAGAAGTCAGGCAAATAGCTTTCTTCCTTTCTGTAATCCATGCTCTTGTGATTTAATGCTAAGAAACATAATGCTGAACTTAGCCTGATTGAGGGTCAGAGTTCTCTCTACTTTATAATACCCCCATTACAGGCATTTCAAAATGTATTGTGCAGCTTCACAACTCTGCTTATTTTTGTCTAACCTGCCAGTTCCACAGCCGTAATACTTCTTGTCTGGTCCTCTCTAAATAAATAAATAAATAAGAGCTTTTCGTTTTGCTGTGATTTACACTGGCAGAGCATATCAAATGTTAAGCCCTGATGAAGGCAAATGCCACTTCACAATCGCAAGTTGGCTGAACATTTGATGGTAGTGGCCATAAAACTGGGTTTGACAAAGCTTAATTGGTGCTCCAGCATATTGTTATTTATTTGTGGTGTAGGGAATTTTTGACGACAACAAAGAAATATCCACTCTCACCTTGGCTGGTGATGGGGTTGTTGTGATCGGCAAAGGCAAATGATTCATTTATGCTGAAGGAACAAGGCTGCCTCTCAGACGTTCATTGATTTTAAATTAAAAAGTAACTGCTGTGTTCTACATGAAGGGTGACAACAATAACAAAGTAGTCCTTACTTAGTGTTATTTGTTGCAACTCCATTCCGTGTGCCTGGAGGAAAAGTGGGGAGACCCCAGTACCATAATCTTACAGATCAATAATCTAGATATCTCAATGTAGTGTAACAGATAATCAATTCTGGTAAAATAACTCAAACGCTGCTCACTGTTACTGCTGTGGCTCAGGTCTTCAGGTTCAATTGCCTGACTTTATTAATTTTTATCTTTCATCCTACTTGTATTCCTGGAGACTTTCTCCCTTTTTCATTCAGAAAACAAGAGTTTCACACTGTAGAACATATAATTTATCACACAACTTATTCTGCATGTTTGATACCAGTGTTAAATACTGATCTGTTGATGATCAAACATCTCAGGTATCTTTTCTCTAATAATTGTTTCCCCATATTGTATTTAAATACTCATTTTCTTTATCATACCATCAGTTATGAAAGGGTTACACTTCGTGATTTCTTTCTAAATTCAGAACTGAAAATTATCATCCTGTTAGTTAACTAGTTCAACTGTGTTGAGTTTCTGGATATTAAAATAGGATGAAATTTCATCTTGGAATTGCTAGGAAAACATGTCTTAAAAGGAAGTGTTGAAATAAGGGTTCACTAGGTGAAGCTAGAGTGCACGTCTCCGTGAAACATAAGTTTCTTGGAATATTTTATTATTTAAATATAAGCACTGTGGTACTTGTAATCTGCTGTGTCTTTTTAGAAGAAATATTCAGAAGATTGTACATTGTCATCTTATTCATCAAGGCATTGTTGTCACTCTTTTACATTATTGAGCAAATCTGAGGTCTCTCAACAGTATGTGACCATTTGTTATTCATTTAGAAGCAGCCTAGCTTTAAAAAGTTTATAAATGCAGTAAAGGGTAAGTCATATATCCACACTGAAACCAGATCCCATGAGTGATAGTGTTACTATGCTGCACTAGATTGTCAGATGCAATTTTCAGCTTGTAATGTTATCAAAATTCACTACACTTACGTGGCAACAAACACAGTTCTCAGTAACATTTATAGAGACACATTAAAATTGTGCAGTTCAGAAATTACTGCTTTTTTCCCCCTTTTGTTCTAGTTCTTTGAAAAAAAAAAAATGTCAGCAACATATATTCAATTCTGCAGGCATTGTACATTACTTCAAGAAAAATAATAACTGTAATTGTCCTTTGAGATCCTATTCCAAAAGTCAACACTTGAAAGTTCCAAATTTACCATTTGCTATGGTATCTGACTTCTAATAGCTGGATTTAACACAGTAGCATTTGCTTGTTTGCCATCCTCTGCATCTCCATCAGTTTTCCAGTCTCCAAGTGCAAGCTCATATTGTTCAAGGAGCCTATCAGATACTGTGCTTCCATGGTATTCTCACAACTTGCCAGTGAATTAGAAGAGGATAAATTGTTATGCTACAAGTTTATTTTATGCACCTTTGAAGAGTTTACTGTTTCATGTTTTCTCATTCATTCTTCATCTTACCTTAAAAAAAATTGATAATATTTTCCATGTAATAAATGCTGCTCTGACAGTCAAGCATTACCAGCCAATTGATAACCTACAAACAGCATTGTGATCTCTTTAGATAATTAATCTTGGCTATTTTCCTGTCAGGAGCAACAGTGTTTTTGTTTTATGTTGAGCTAGAAAGATTGCCGGTTTTGAAAATTAAAAAGCATTCCCTTTATATTTATATTTATTCATTCCAGTAACAATTTATGATGCTGCATTTAGATACTGAGCGCTTGTCAACAAACATAATTATGTTTCGATATAAACAAGATTGGTGGCTTGACTGTGCAGCTTCATCTTGGTTGAGAATATTTTGATATAGGTTCAGATTATACAAGCTGTGTATTTATGTGGCAGTTTTCTTCCTTTGTTAATAGTTTTCTCCTATAATTACTTGCAGGCAAACCAGTGTACATTTAGGATCATTGTGCATGGGAGACATCAAGCGGAGAAGGAAAGCTGCTCCCCTGCCAGGACCCACAGGTAACCAATTTCCCTGGGACAGAGCACAAACCACAAAATGTTAAATCTCTGAATACAAAACAGTAGGTCGGTGACCTGGGGAAAAGCTTGATAAATTCAGTAACTTCCCAATATATTCAGACTTGTCCCATCCTTATTTATTAATAAAGATTAAGAAATAAATAGGCTTTCTCCATTCTCCTGCAAACATTGCCAATTTCCAGTCCTTTGTAGCACAGCACTTCTTTAAAGACAATATATCTTTTTTTCTTGTACTGAGACAGCAAAGATTACTGCTTATGTCTTCAAACATTACAAGGGAAGGAGACCTGAGGCATCTTTTTTTCTGCATATGAATGCTCTAAATACCCTGCACAATAAAGTTAGGATGTGAATTCTTGGGTAAATGACTGAAAGTGTGGTGGTAAGGCTGTGGAACACAGCTTTAAAATTAGTGCTGTAGATTAAACAGGAAGCACTTGCAAGCACATTTCTGAAAGATTTTTACAGATATGAGGTCACAACCATTGGATGCATTTTGCTGATGTCACAGCTGTGAAATGACTTTTTCAATACTTAGCAGTGATTTATAGAACTCTCATCAGTCTGTTGTATTAATTATACATGTGCATACTGGATGGATTAGGTTGTATGTGTACCCATGTGAGCCTTTATATATATTTCTAATATAGAAATCTGGATTGCATGTCCTGGGCATACATAAACTACTACAGCAACATTTGCAACACATAGAATTCTTTGAATGTATTTCAAGTGGATGTCTTTAGAGAAGCCTAATACTTGTATTCTAACTGAATTCCCCCTCCTGAAACTTCTTTGTTTCAAACCTCAGTGGCAGAAACAGACCAGGAATAATATTAAGAATGTTATAAAAGCACCTTAGTGGCGGCAGCAGTATGAAAAAAAGAGAATCTATGGGTCAGCTTCTAAGACTCTGAACATATGTGAACTGAGAAAGAAAAATACTTAATGGCTGAAGAGAGAATAATGTAATTATTTCTACAAGGTAATTTTCACTTCACAACTTTCAAGTACTAGAGGATGTCATTTTGTACTGAGAGGTTATCAAGTATAGTGAAATTAATTTTATTATTCACTTTACCTTGGGCTTTCAGCATTCAGAATTTTATTTTACAAGCCGGCTCCTCTGCATAACTTTGCAAAGCCAATATTTTGATACTAAGGCAAATATGTGGTCATTCAATGTTATGTGTCCCTGTAGTCACAGTTTTAGAGATTGTTTTGCCCCAGAGTTTGCCTTTATATGAAGAGCAACAGAGAATAATGGTAGATAAAGGTATCATATGAGTACCTTTTAACTAATGTGCCTCTTTCTCTTTTCAAGTTCAAGGTAATCTTTTCAATTTTGTTCTGATCAGGAGGATTGAGAATTTTTTTTGTGGTCTTATGGAAGTTTTTTATACACTTCATCCTTGTGAGTTTTTAAGCAAATAGAAACTTTGGTAAACATTAAATAAGCTTGTACATATGTATAGGTAATGTATAGCATTCTAGAGATTATTACAGTTTTCTCAAAGGCTAACCTTCCTACAGTTAAATTATTGTTTATCCATCACAGGCCTTGGTTTTTGTCAGTGTTCCATATGATTTTATGAAAGAAACAGGGTTTTCTTTTAGAATGAACTTACATTTGGAAATTTGGATTAAAATAAGAGGTCATTTATTTGATTGTTCTTCTTTCAGTAGTTCGAGTTAGTTAAGATATAGGAATAGAAGGACTCGATTTTATGTAGAAGAATATGTGAACTTTTTCCTTGAAATAAAATAAGGACAGAAGGTGTTCACATGAACAGAAGTTGGAAATGAAAAAAGCATTCTCCTAATAATTGTATTTAATACCATAGTGAAACCTGAAAGGCTGTCTGTAAATGACTCATTTACTGCAAGCATTTTCTTTATATGGGCTGCAAATTTGCAAAGTTTCACCTAATATGAGCCAATGTGTTGATAACAGTATTTTCTAAATTCTCATCTGCATTTGAAAAAAAAAAAATACATTGGTAAATTAACTCTTGTAAAAATCTGCACAGTGTTGGAAATGGTCATTTATACCTTTAGGTTCAGTAGTAGTGATGAGAATGACTGGTGACCCTAACAAGGTATCGAAATATTTTGCCTGGGTTTGAGTCTCACAAGGGTAGCACCTGCTACTTTCAGACACCTTACAAAGCCACAGACTTCTGTAGCAAGCAGTGTGATTGGTTAAACATTTATTAATTGTGACAAGAACACCCAATTTATTTCAGTACTCCAGCTTATTTACTGCTCTTTCACCTTTGTATTTTGTATTGAAAAAGTAAAATGAATATTGATAGAGTTAGATATTGATTTCTAAATTTATAGCCTGTTCTCAGCTTGCAGTCAAAGTCACATACCAATAGGTTTGTGTATATTAGTAACACGGGATGTAGCTTTACTTGTACAGCATTGAGAAACTATTGAAGCAAGAAAGTTTGAGCAGCACAGAGCATTTTATAGTTTCAAAAATGTCATTTGTAAAGGTGAAGAAAAGATGTGTTGAAAAGCAGTGAGGAAAATGGGATGTGATATAGGCATGGATGGTTAGGAACTGACAGTACTGATACAGGAGTGCCATATTTTGTCTTTTTTGCTAAGATAAATTTTCTGTTTTGTGGATGTTTCATATATCCCATCTGTGTATTGAACATAGATAGTTAATTAATCAACTAAAAACTGATACTAGTAAAAATTGATTACTTCCTACAATTTAAGAATTAGGTGTTGTACATTTTAAATACTCCTTTGCATTACTTCTTCGATGAAACCAATATTATTCCAGTGAGTCTGTTCACATATGGACCAGGTCATTCTCAATGACCTTCTGCCCCCTCTGACTACCTGAGTGGTAGAGCTATTTCATGTGACACCCTGACATATTTCACTGCAGCAATACAGTGCTCTGAAGTTTGTATAAGAACCTCTTAGAGAAACTAATCCATTGTCATGGAAATAGCCTTACCAAAGCTGGGTCCAGTGTAATGAAAATAATAGCAAAATAGCAACTACAGCAACAAAATTTTATGCTAGAGAAAGAACATTCTTTGCAAGGTACTGTTAGTACTTGAAACACATGCACTGGGAGTAGTTGCAGTTATTTCAGTCTCAGATTATCTAGTTTAAGTCTCATATCAAACCAGTAGGTGCTACAAAATTGTAGATGCCATACACTGAATATGTATTTATCCCAGATCCTTTCCAATTGATTCTTCTTCTGTAGAAGATTTTTGGGGTTTTTATCTCCTGTTAAATCCCTGAAATCTTCTAGATTTTTTTTTTAAATAACAAACCTCTAATTCTTAAATGTTGGGGGAAAATCATCAAATTCTGCTTCACATCTCATATTTGTATGCCTTGTAAATAGCCATTTATTTTTATTTCAAAACAATCTTTTTACTGTGGTGTTACATAGTGTGGTTTACAGTTTGGAGCAGTGTTAAAAACCTGCAAAAAACAATTAGAAAAAAAAGAAAGCTATTTTATACTTAAAATGTAGAAAATGTGTATATAAAATAGGTAAATTACTATGCATGTTATGGGCACTTTAATACTTACCTTTTGCAAAAACAAATTTCAGATGTCATATTCTTTATCTAGTTGGCATGTTGCATGCACATGCTACACTTCAGGCTCGTCCTGATTGAAATGACCAAGTTAAAAGTCTCATTTTAAAGAATGTGTTTTAATGAAAAATATGACAGTTTCTTAATTACAGCAGAAATACTGAGCACTGCTATAATGCCATCATGACTCACTTTAACAAGGTAATCAAAAGGGTACATGTTTTCATTCCTTTTTAAAAATTGCCAACGGAACAGCTAAGCAAACTATTTTGCTGATGCTTAATATGTCAGTGATTAAAAATCAGACCTGAATATCTGCAGAACCAAAATGATGATTTGAAAAAGATTGTGATTACAGTGTGATAACAGAGGTGGCTGAGGCTAAGTTTGTGGTGAAGGTCAATTTCGTGCAATAGTTTCAGAGGAAAGGTAAACTTTTTGATACTTGGATGAACTGGCCGTAAATTTCCAAAACTCTAGACAAACTATTATAAGCCTACTTTCTTTTTAGCTTGATTCACTGCTTTTCTGTCTACCAGATGTACAACTCTATAGCAGAAATCCCTTGTCACGGGGCAATACAGCATTGGCATGTTGTGAACACTTTCCCTTATTGCATTGTACCATTTCTTATCCTTAGTCTGCCGAAGTCCTTCCTGGCATATGCTTCATGCCTGCTTGGTTGCCCAGCCCATGGACGCTTGTTTTTCTTTGGTTGGTATCTGCAGCAGGTTAAATTTTAGTGACTTCTTTCTGTTTCTTTGTTTCTTCTACTGTATTGTCTCACTAAACTAAAAGATAAAAGATAGATAGCAGCATCCAGTATTGGAAGCTGCTGTCCCTTCAGAGCAAAAGGCTTTTTGTGTTGAGCTTGAGGTGGCTGGTTCAGGCAAGGTGTCTTACATATAAGCACCAGCATTCAGAAAGTTCAGTAACAAACTTCAGAAGACCTGCAATTGAACCAGAACAAGCTTGTCCTGGAAAATTGCTGATGGATTTCTTGTGATCTAGAGAGAAGACAATATTCTACAGGCTGTACAAACAGCCACTATAAAGTCAAGAAGAAACATTCGGATTTGTAGAAGATGACTGTACCTGTCTTTTCTACATGCTGTTGTCTTCTGAAATGTGTAAGCTTCAAAAACAATTCCCCAAATTATTCTGGGAGTCTTTCCTAAGAAAGTTGTTTCTGGTTGCAGAAACCATTCAAATTGCCTCTGCTAGGAGCTGAACTTCACAGTCCTTATGGGTCCCTTCCAACTTGAGATATTCTATGATTCCGTAGATTTTTTGGACATCACTCTCAGGAACCATAAACCAGCTTAATGGAGAATATAACCAATGAGAGCACCCTTAATATGGTGGAAATTGTGGGAAAAAAAGGCTAAACCAGGCATTATTTTCATGTTCCAAAGGTATGTTTCATTAAACCGTTGTACACTTGAGGACTAGCTTTGAGTGAAACAGAGATGTCAGTAGGGAGACTCATCCTCAAGGTCAGTTACATGCTCTGCAAGTTCTGCACATTCTCTGCCAGATACCATAATAAAGTGGTTCCCCACAGAGAGGGGCCACCTCCTTTTTATGTGCAGTTTATTAGAACCATCACCTTCCTCAGATGGGCAGATGGATGTCCTGTAGTTTTCCTAGAACTCAACCAATAGAAGAAGTACCTGGCGTTTCTGTCAGTCTGTTTTAGGTTGGTAATACCAAAGGATTTTTGTTAAAACACGGATGGTTTGGCAGTTAAAATATGTAATTTTTCCTCAGTCAACATAACTTGTTATCCTAGCTCTCCACAACAAGCTCTTGGTTGATGGTGACTAGCTTTTCTTTCTCCAGAGGAAAGAGGGAGGACAGCTGCAAACAGTCTCTGGTATAGATTATGCAAAAAACACTTTTCTTAAAGGTTTTTCAAAACATGATTCACTTTTTGAATAAGGGAGGAGGTCTGTCCATAAACTGGATAGCTTTATGCAGAAGGTTTTGGCACTTCAGAGGAATAAAAACACCTGTTTAACATGTGAGAAAATAAAATTCATTGATCAGGTTTCCAGAGCAGGCAAGTTTGGATTTCTGTCTTTCTGTAAAAGCTTTGCAATTGGTGGAAAAGTTCCTGATAAAATCTGTTGTACATACTCTGGATTTCATGAAGAAAATTTTTGCTTTGGATTTCCACTGGGTTTCGTTCTACGGCTACAAGTCTTTCTATAAAAGTGAGGGAATGCTTATCAGATGGGATCCATTTTGCTGAATTTTGAGGGGTTTAAACAGAGCTTTGGAATGTCCCCCAGTGAGAATGCTCCTTCCAAAGTGCCATCCAGTGACAGTTTTTCTGTCATCAAAGACAAGGCGTAAAACAAAGGCAAAACAACCTTCTTTGGACTCAAGTGAAAAGACAGTTTTGAGTATTCAAGAGATTCCCTTTACAGAGGGATAAATGACAGTCTAAAAATACAAACTCTTCCAACCAATTTTATAGCAGCAAAGACTGAATGGGCATGAAGTTTCACTCCACACCCAGTGTAATCCAATAAAGAATGGAAGGAGAGGAGCACCAATTGCAAATCCAATTCCAAGTGATCCGTGTTTCTGGATAACCAGTTGTACCTAAAATTCAGTGTCACAGTCTTCATTGGTGTGTGAATTTATGTTTATATATTCAGAGGAGTTGAAAATAGATTTAAATCTACAGTCTATGCCTTAAGATAAGGTGTGTTTACCCAGGCCATATTTAATACCCCTTGAGATGGGGTAGTAGGAATGAAACTATGGCAGTGCAGACATCAACAAAACTCTGCTGTGGATGCAGGATAAATACAGAGACTTCCAGCACCTCCTGAAGTCATAGCTATGTCCTCTCTCCTATTCTTATCTCTCTGTTAGCTAGAAAAAAATTCAATGCAAGCAGACTCACCTGAATATAATAATTCTAAGGTTATTCTTCATACAGTCTTAGATAGCTCAGTGTGAGGGATGTGTAAAAGTCTGGTGAAATAATGCAGTCTCAAATATTAGCTAAATAATTTTCGTAGCATATTCTTAGCTGAGTTGTTTTAGTTCTGGTTTGGTGTTTTGTGGGGGTTTTTTATAGATATAAAGCCATCCTGTACTGAATTTTGAAAACCACTGCAGGTACTGAGTTTTAAAATCACCATACAGCTGTTGGCTGTACTTCTGAAGCTGTGTCTGTGCAATTACCCAAAACAATTTTAAGAACATAAACATCCAGGCAGTCTGATTCCCATTTTGCTAGTTAGAGAGAGCTGGCATAAAAAGATAGACTACAGCAATGTATTATTCTGATTACTTTCCTTATGTATCAGGATCAGTCCCTACTTTTCTGAGCTCATCTGTCTGGTGAGGAGTTAGAAAAGAAAAAGAATAGATGAAATATTAAATGTTTTCAGAAAATGAGGGGGAAAGTGCACCAGCTTTTAAAGAGAAGCAGCATGTATCATTTCTGCTTCCATTGGCTGTTTATCCAACATCAATACAACACTTTAGGAGCCAAATTACTAAACAAGCTGCCAATTAGGCTTGCAGTCAGCTGGATAGATTAGTGGCTAAGAGAGGCAGATACAAGATTTTCATCTCTTGAGCCAATTACGCAAGTGAATTACCATCCACAATGCTCCTTGGAAGATTTGAGGTAGAAAGACTGGCTCTGCTGTGATAGACATAAGTGAGATCCAGGGTAGGGGGTTAGGGTTAGCAGGCCATGCATTGCAAAAATTACCCAAGCAAAAAGAGATCCTTCTAGGAAAGGATTTAAAGGATTTAAGGCTGCTGGGAGCGATAGAAGAGGAAATAATAGTTGTGGTATGCTCTGCGAAGGCAGCGCTGTTCTGCTCACAAGTCTTAATCATATAAAAGAAAGATGAAAGGGCAAGACTATATTTATGTACAGTGTCATTTTCTCAGAACTGTTTAAAACCCCGTTTTCTTAACATCAGAAATAGTTCAGTGGCCAGAGATGAAATTACTTCACAATGCCTTCATTTGTTTCTTGCAGCTTGGGGGGGTTGAGAGGGAAAAAAAGAGACACAACAAAAAACGCACACATTTTCTTAAATAAGGGTTATCTGGGAGCTTGATCCTAGCTGTATTCTGGTTTTATTCAGCCCAATATAAGCCAAACATGCTTGATGTTAGTCTTATCCAGCAACTGGACCATACAAATAAATATTTTCACAATAGTGGGTTTATGAGGTCACTACTCCTTTATTATTATATAATAAATGATAACTTCAATGGTGAGCTTTGAATTTGTAGAAGCATTTTGCAAATAAAATGGGTCTGTCAGATCAAAACTCTTCATAGGCTCATTTGTTTCCTGCTGACAGTGTTGTACGCTGGTGTAGCATTGTTTCTTAAATATGAAGCAAATTTAAAAGCTGAACTTTTGCAAGCTGCTGTATCCAAAAATGATTAAACAGATGTGGAGCCCGCAGCAGCATTAGACCTCTGATCTGATTTTAGCTTACAGATGGAATTAAATTAATTCATGGCAATCACTGTAAAATCAAGGGTATGGCACTGAATGCTAGTGTACTGTTTAACCAGGATATACCTGTCTCAACAGCTGTTAAGAAAAAATTACATACCTTTATTTTTCACTGAAATCTGCCTTTAATGCCATCATAAATATCATACCAGAATTAAACAAATGTGATGAGTTTTTTGCTTTCCCCTTCCCAGTTTTGTCACTTACTACTCATCGATTTCATATTCCATGTATGTAAGGTCATATGCATAAGACATGTAGACCTTGCAGTGTCTCTGTTCTTATACACAAAGATTTGAGGATTGACCTTTTTTTCTTTCAGCTGGCAGTATTGCAGAGAGAAGGAGCATAAGCTGAGGATATTTTACAGCGCTGTCTTTTCAAACAAGTTACTGTACATTCATGTTTGCTCCTCCCTTGTATAATGGCAGCCACTTCTCCATGCAGGCTACTCATCTGGTAGATCAGAAACCAGTTGTTAGGGTTGCTAGTAACATTTTCAGTCTGTAGAAATAAAAGGTACTGCACAGGATATTCCTACAAATTATTACTGTAGAGACATTCTCGTAACTCCTGGAACCCCAGGAAACCTCATACAGCAATAAATTTACAAAAATGTATCCCCACTTTTTTTTTTTTTTTTTTTTTGTAATCTGATTCTGCCTAGTTATTTTTTGTGCGACAGCACAATGGGTTGGTTTTGCTCTTGCTCCTGGGTGGGTCAAGACTGAACACGTCCCAGAGGTAGCACGGCCCTTTCCAAGGCCATGTGCTTGGACCACTCTCTCTAACAGGCCCTACTGGCTAGTCCAAGAAGTGCCATAGGGATGAATTAAAAACTAAACTTGAAGATTAATATTGCAAGGACAATTACTGCTTTTAATTAGAAAATAAAAGCCCAAAGCACAGGAATGGGGGTCAGGGGAATAGCACACAGTGTAGCACGATTTTTAAGAGCTCTTTCCCGTCATGCAGTCAATCAGCAATGCAAATGTTGGGGTTTTTTTCCAACTTGCTGATTGCACGTGAAATGGAGGAAGAGGGCAGTACCACTGTCTGTATTCTTTAGATTCAAGTAAAATATGTTGCATTACAGATAAATTTTTCAAGTGATAGGTGAAAATTGCAGGAATCCTAAAGACAGACATAGATAGTATTCATATAAAAACTGGCTATAC
This sequence comes from Corvus hawaiiensis, assembly GCF_020740725.1. Classification (NCBI taxonomy): domain Eukaryota; kingdom Metazoa; phylum Chordata; class Aves; order Passeriformes; family Corvidae; genus Corvus; species Corvus hawaiiensis. The sequence continues at coordinate 97,993,481 of NC_063215.1, read as the reverse complement.
TGTGAAAGAATGGCCAGTGTCTATTAAATATTTTTCACAATTCAAGTAAAAGCAATCTGTATTCACCTCATTTACAAGAAGGAGTACTTAGTCAATTAGTAATATAGGCAAGATGGGTGGGGTTTTGGTTTTACTTCATTCTTGCTGCAATACAAAGCCTCCAAACACATTATCCTTTGGACAGTGTATGTTGTTTGATTGTTTGCCCAAAAGTGGCTTGTGAAACCAAGTTTATGGTGGCTTCTCTTCTCTTCCTTTTTCTTTTTTCTTCTTTTTTTTTTTTTCTTTTTTAATCTGATGATATGCAAGAGTAAAACAGCTCTTAGGGAGAGCCTGTGTTTTAATAGGAGATAGAAAAGTATGTACAGTGGAGGGAAAAATAGTTATCATATACACATTTTCAAAGTACTTATATGTCTCTAAAAACAAATTATTCCAATTATCCTGTCACAGAAAAAACACTGAACTACTTCAAAAGGTATCAAAAATAGAAGCACCAGTTTACTAAATAACATGTCAGGGTACAGAATGTTCTTTCATATATCTTCTTTGTGAGGTTCCTCTGGCTGTCTCGAGAATTGAAATTCATATAGAAAGGTACATCTGTTACAGGAAGAGGTCTGTGGGTTTTTCCTTGAACAGACTAAAACAAAAAAGCTGTTTACATTGTCTCAGGCTACGCCTTGCATACTGTTCCAGCAGCATTGCTGCCTTTGCCTAGGCAGCATTATGAATGGTTAAACGTTTCCAGTTTTTAGGTGTCATAAAATACACTCTTGTACCTGCTCTTTCCTGCTTGGTAGGTCTGTTGGATCTTTCTTCCCCTTGAAGTTTTCCCCTTAATTGTTCCACAAACATTTACTGGAATGATGCTTCATTTCTTACCATTACTTCTTAAAATAAGTGGACCAAAACACACTTCCAGGGTTTTACCTGTGAGGCTTACCAGAAATGTTGTTAAACAGTACCCTTTCTTCTTTTGCTTTTTTTTATTTTGAGCTAGAAAGTATAACTGGGAAGGTTGCAAAGCCAGTGTTGTGTATGCCAGGCAGTGCCAGGGACTCATCTGTATGAAAATTGCCTCTGCCTGTGGAGGTCTGAAAAGAAAGGAAGTCTTGGCCATTGAATTTTGTGCTGGTCAGTTCAAGAGGAACCCTCTCGGGGACTGCAGGCTGCTGACTTAAAAGCCTTTATTTTAAGCCTAGCATTAAGCATAGCTTCAAACCAGTATTAAAGGATGCCTTCCTTCAATGCACTCCCTTTTTGCTTTGACTCAGGAACTGAGGTACTAGAAAGCAGTCTGCCTTTTATGTAGCCAGTGTTTTACTGACTATGAACAGATCTATAGTGGATAATGCTGCTGTACTGTAAATTCATCATCACAATAATCCTGAGGTTTTTAATGTTCACCTCGTTTTGAATTTCTGTGTATGCAGTTTCCACTATGGGACTTTGGGGTTTTTTGTGTGTGCAATAAATGAGGCTTTTTAGAAGCTCATCTTCAACTTCTTTGCGTTCTTGTTTAGTAAGTTAGTATAATGATAAGCCAGCTGCTTGTCAATGGTCAATTCTTGGCTGAAGATACTATAGTCTCCAAAAACTCAAAACCACAGTCTCCTACTACAGTATTTTTCAAAAAGTAGCAGGCAGAATAAATAAGTAGAAAATTAAACAGATAGTTTTTGAAGCTGGGCACGTTAAAGGTTTTTTTTTTTTATTCTGTTGTTGGGGCAGGGAGATGTTGAATAATGCTGAAAACAAAATCCAGCTGTCTACCTGCAACTGCTTGTGTTCAAAAACTTCAGCCCTTTTTAAAATTGTTTATATGGGGGAACTTGATGAATTTTAACACAAATTCTTGAAATAAATATCCCTCATGCAAGATACTTATATATAGAAGGCTTATCCATGCATTGTTTCCAAACTCTGGCTTGGGGAGTTTGGTTGTTGAAGGGGAAAAAACAGCTTTGTTATCTTGACTTCAGTTTTTTTTTTTTTTTAAATTATGCATTCATGGGAAAAAAACCCCCTACTATTAAGAAAATGAAAATATAAGATATGAGAAAATAAAAATATAAGAAAATGTTATACTAACAAACATATACTAACACTTGGGATGTTAGTGCTCTTTTCTGTGGTGTATGCAGCTTTTCTGAGAGGTCTTGATGCTAAGGAGAGAAGAGTGTAAACAACACTTAACAACATTGAAAACACCAAAAGTAAACTTGAACGTATCAAATCTCACAATGTTCAGTAAAAGAGAAACTGAGTAAATGTACAGCTGAATTTCAGAGGGGTTGAACACCTGTCTGTACTGTTTCTTTAACAGCTATAATTGTTTAATCAGAACTTACTTATTGGATTTTCTTGAAGGAGATCATTGATAAATATTACTAAGAACAGTGATGGTCATGTTACTATGACGTGTCTCTGCTTAGTAACTGCATAGGACTAGAAATTCAGGTGTTCTTGACAATGTATTGGTAGACACCTGCAGCTGATTTATATTCTTTGAGGCTAATGTGAAATCCACCATAATGGAATATAAAAGATCTGTGACAATATTTGTTATGTGTAAAAATGGACTGAGTCTTCAAAAGCATTGAAAACAAAAGCATAAGACTGTATTATTTAGAATCATATGCAGTCAAGAGGTCAACATGTGCAAAGACAGCCTGTTCTAGAAACCTGTTAGATGAATTAGGAGAATAAGAAGGTTTAAAGCTTTACGGGAGATTATCCTGCTCTTCTCCACATGGCAGGCAGTGCTGATTAATGCTGTGTGTTTCTTTAATCTCAGGGTTTGTAGGTGAAAACACCCAACCAATCCCAGAAAACAACATTGGAAACAGAATGCTTCAGAGTATGGGCTGGACCCCAGGCACAGGCCTCGGACCAGATGGCAAAGGGATAGCAGAGCCCATACGAGCCATCCAGAGACCCAAAGGACTTGGACTTGGATTTAGCTGACAGAGATGCACTCTGGCTGCCCAATAAAAATCAAGTTCAAAATTAATTTTAAAAGAAAAAAAAAGAAAGAAAAAAAGGAAAAAATGGCAAGCATATTGTTTGTTGTGGTCGGCAAATCCAGTTTTTCTTCTCTGAAAGGTGGCTGAAGTCAATGAGCTTCACATGAGCTCCACCAGCTGCAAGGTACAGCCGCAGTGACAGAACCGGCGTTCGAGTCTGACTTCATAATGGTGCTAAAGTGTACAAAAACTTCTACTTTTTTATTTTCTGTGGTCTTAAGGTTTGTATTAAGCATAAAATTCAGTATACTCACTTTTTTTCGTAAAAGCTTCTGACACAGCAGGTTTTAGTATATAAGTAAATTTTGTTTTGTAAATGTAATTTCATCTCAAGAGCCTTGATAAGATTTGTTGAGGAAAATGGAACTTTTTACAGCTATTGTGGTTTCCCCCCCTTTTCAGGTAAAGTTTCCAAACCTGGTATTTATAGTGTATAATATTTGAGGATAAGCTGTCATTATGCCCATAATACATACATGTTTCCCACTGGAAGGTGATACGGTATGCAGTTTTGTCTAAGAGCATGAAAAACAGCTTTGTTGTCATAGGAATGCCATTCCAACACCATTTCTGACAATGTATTACTGTCTTCCACATTCAAGCTCAAATGTAATGCTTTTATACTGGTTTTTACATTTACAAAATTATCTTTCCTCAACAAATATTTTACAAAGTTAAAGTTTACTCTGACTTTCCCTTCATACTAATAATCTTCATTGTTGCCACATTTAAGAATAGTTTGAGCTTTGAAACAGGAAATTGTATTTTAGGGATGACTGTGTTTCAGTGTTTATGTTCTGGGGTTTGGCATATTTTAAACAATGCAGTGTTCAACATGGTGTTATCATTTGGTTTGTGACCGTGCTGTTGCCAATGAGCCACAACCTTTAAGGATCACGAACAGAAAAAGGGCAAGGAGAAGCAGGATTAGGATGAAGGAAAGGAAGGAAAAAGATACTTTGATGGCATCTCACAAATCTAAGCTAGCAATTTAAAATCAAGAGGGATCATTAAGTGTTTTAATCAGTATCCTAATGTATCTAATGTCAGCAGAAGCAATTTCATTAAGCACCAACCAATCAAGCTCCTAGGGTACTTATTGGTCTGCAGGATAAAACAAATTCCACTTGAAAATTAAATGATAGGGCTGAAGGAAACTGTTTTTCAGATGGACTAAGGAGACCACCCATGCCTGTAGTAGCTGGCAGTATTTACCCTCACTGCAGAGGGAACAGGATTTGATTCTCCAGTTTTTTTTCTCCAAGAGGAGGATGTCCCTTCCACAGCTTCCAAGCTGCAGAGAAAAATACTTAGTTCCAGATGCTTTCAAAAATATTTCTTTAGGTTAAAAAGAGCACAGCTTTGTTCATGTAACTGTGACTTGCAGTGATTAATTTTAAGATGTGTTTTTATTACTTTTCTTTTCTTTCAGCTTCACCCATTTTTTGAAGAAAATAGTAGCAGGAAAAGAAAAAACAGCAGCATTATAGCACTAAATTTGCTTAAAAGAAATGTTCATACTTTCCAGTGTGATTAGAGTCAGTTTGGGAACATTGTCTCACCATTCCACCATAGTCTAGAGATTACAGATTAATACTTGATGTTGTTTTTATGATAGTTGAATGCACATGTTCTCTGAGTTTCAGGAAGCCTATTTATTTGCTGTTCAAATACTTTATATGATTGTGTGGTTTGACTTTTTAAAATTATAAGAAATTTTAAACAGAATTGGGTTTTATACAGCAAAACATACTTTTAATTGTAAGGTTTTGGGGCATAGCATAATGTGAGTCTGCCACTTCAAATATGTCTTGCACAACTGAACTTGGTTAAATACATTCCATATCCAAAGAATTTCAAGGCCACATAGTTGCAAAGGGCCAAGAGCCTGGAATTCTGCAGCTGGCAGAGGTGCCCACTTGTGTGTTATTCCAAATAATGCATTTCTGTGGCCTGCACCTGTTCTGTCAGTGCCATGTGCTCCTGAGAGCAAGTGAATTCTGTCGCCCTCTTTGTTTTGTACACAGCAATCAGAAATCCTTTAAAATCATTTTCAGCATGTGAATTGCAAAAGTGAATCTTCTAAAATCTGTGCCTCTATCTGCAAAACTGTAAAGGAATACTCAGTCTGTTAAAATTCTATTGTTTTGCTTTAGTTCCAACACCTGCATGTCTTGGACTGGAAGTATGGCACCTATAACACTCCTTTGAAGTATTTCTGTACAATTTACCATAGCAATAGTTCCTCAAGAAGTAAGTGTAGAGCTCCAAAAGTACTTGAAAGTGTTTCCTGTTTTTAAAAGGTAAGAGGGAAATAATGGATACATGTTGAGGGAAAAAACATCTTTAGCTCATGCAACTCTTCTTTCATGCATTCCTACAGGTATAGTGAAGCAGCCAGCCTAGTAGACAGTCATAATGGAAGAACTATATATTCAGATTGAAAATCTTACAATTTTTTGTTTTAAATCAGCCTATTAGTGAGAATCTATTAGACATTAAGATTAGTTAAACTGGTTTCAATATAGAGGTAGATACACTTTATTTTCCCTGGGTATTATCAATAGATGCCACAGCTGACCGTACACTTTATCTGTTAGAAGCTGTAGAACAAAGTGATCTATTAAAATATTTTAGTGTAGTGTTTTGAGATATTTTTTGTGCAGTAAAATTCCCTTTCTGACTCACACTATTATTTCATTTTCATTTTTCCACATCTCACAGGAGTGGTTTTAAAGATACTCCAGTAGTATGATTTCGCACAGTTAAAGCTACTGTTAAGAAACAAAATAAAAATTAATTATAGGTTTTTTTCTTTTTTTTAAGCCATTGCAATATTATTTGGCTTTGAAACAGATCAAAACATTTGGATTTACTGTTTGTTTTCTTCAGATCTTTCCTATATCTAACCTGCAATCATACTATGATGCCTGCTATAAAGCTGGTACACATTATTTTAAAATACAGGTTTTTTCAGATAATAATTCTTTGTCTGTGACACTGAGGTTTTCTGCTTACATAAATAAATATGGGATCATCTTGTATCTAAAAGCTGTCATCCATCACTTGCCAGATTCTTTTCACTTAGGTATTTGAATCAGTAGCTCAGCTGTTACCATAACAGAGGAAGAATGTTTAGTGAAGAGAAGAGATGTTGCCTATTACCAGCACTGCGTTTTGCTACATGTTCCATGGTGTCTCAAAGTTCTGTGAATTGAGCCATTAACTGTTAATAAAAGAAACCCATGAGCAGTAGCTTATTTCTAAATAAATATTTGTCAGAGAAGCATTATCGATATGCTCATTTTAACAAGTTTGTCCCTGCCTTTGTCTTTCTGCAAGTAGGTCAATAATGGGTGTATAACAGCAGTAAATAGCTAAATAATATGTATAGAATGCTTTGCTTTAACAACACAAATGCAAGATGGAATAAAATAAATAGACTCAATTCTTCATGGGCGTTGTATGTTCTTTTCTTTAAACTGCCTTTTTCACTAGTGTTGTTATTGCACAGGTGAGTACAAAACCATGCTGTTTCTGAAAACACAGCTAAAGTTGCTAATATCGTGTACCAAGCAAATTCATACTATCTTAAAGCTACCTTTTATGTACCTTTTTACCAGTATTTCTTTCCTAGGTTATTATTATCCAGCCGAAGAGGTTACACCACAATGTCAGGAAATGCCTCGTTTAAGATGTTTGCAGTGCTTTTGTTATCATATTCTTCTAAGACTTCTAAATACAAGTTCCCTTCACTCCTTAGGTATGTGTATACTTTGATAACTGTGACAGGGCCTTGTGCTTTCTCTTCAAACAGTTCTCCAGAATTGTTTCTCCAAGGAAAACTCACACAACCTTTATTTTCCTTTTCCCCATGCTCCCAAGGCACTTTCAGTAAAGGCATATCACAAATGGGAATCCCTTCCCTCTTACTCTTAAATCAAGAAACTTTCTAATTAGACTTCCATCCCTAGCAGAGTTTTCAGGAGCAGTGGGTTAGTAGTTAGCACACATTTTCTTGCAACTTAGCACACTGAGTTTTTTGGGCTTCTTAGGAATCTCTTCTGTCCTACAACAAAACAGATACTGGAGCTATTTTGACTGTGATGCTATGTTGCTTGTATTTGAATATTCAGGCATTAAGTAAAAGGCTGAAAATCACTGAGATTATGTAAACTTGATCTCCCCCACCAGTGAGAACTGTGTTTTTTAACAGCTATGAAAAGTGGTTTAAATTAATATCAGGTATTCCATCTATAGGAAGTTGTTATTTTGGCTTGTTTATAACATTGCTATGATGAATTTAAGTACTGGGGATTTTGACTTCTGAAACTGTGAATATGAGTCACTAGTCTCTGAAGGATGTATGTGTTACTGTAATATACTTACACTGATAAAATATGTGAGCTTATTGAAATATCATTCAGAATATTTCATCGTGGATATGCTCATTTTAATTGTGCCTTGTCCACAGTGTTGTTTTTCATCCTTAATACTCGTCTGCTTTTCTGAAAAACCCTGTGTGTATTTTTTAGTGATAATACCCAGTGTCTCCTCTCTTGAAGCGTAATCTCCTCTATGTGCCAGGTGATGCCACTCAAGATTTTCTGTCATTTCTGCTACTCTACAGGAGTTGCTTTTCCAGCCCCTTCTTAGGACAGTTTCCTGAAGGGCAACCTGTTGCCTTCATTAGTTGTAAGAGATTTTGACACTGAAAACTTGAAATTTCTTTGTCCTTGGGCAGGCTGTTGTGTTGGTCCCTCTCCTTCCTGTGGCCCCAAGTCAGTGGAAGATTTGTAATACTTTGTGCACGTATCTCCCATTGGCTTCAAGACGTGAAGTACTACTTAAGTCTAAAAATAAGCAGCATGGGAGCATTTGCAGACCGAGCCTGTGACTTTCTTCCTTGTAAAAGATATGGGTTCTAAATTTTCCATGGCATCAGAGTTCCCTCAGATCCCAGCTGCCCGTTAGCAGGATCGTGCTGGCCCATCTTCAGCATTGAGCTCTTCTAGAGCTGCTGTTTGGCTGCTGTAATGAACAGGTTGGCTGGTGGTTAATGTCAGCCTGTCTATCCTTTCAGTACCCATGGCAATACATCCCAGCAGTGTGGGGAGTCAGGCTGCCATGTCAGCCTGGAATATCTTGATTTTGCACAGTTCAAAATAAGGCACAGCAAACCACTCATATACAGTTGTCAGTTTAGTATTGGGGAGGTGATTCTGTAGGTGTGATGTGGTCTTTTTTTTTTCAATTCAAAAAGGATATAGCAGAAAAGTAAGAGTTGGTAGATAATGGAAGAGAACAAAAATCACTTCTGAAGCTGTGATACAATGAGAAATTTGAAATTTCTTAAATTTGGGGGCAGATGAGTAAGGGAAGTTGTGCATCACATATGCACAGAAAGAAAATGTAAGTGTTCCAAGTAATATTTTCTCTAATTTACAAAAAAGGTGTCAGTGTTTGGCAAAACAGGCTCAACGTTTTGACCCACCATTGGAGAATGCTGGAGGTTTTAATGCCTGAGGTAAGTTAACTTCTCGTGCATCTACTACTTTGAATCCTACAAATTTTCTCTGTTACTCAGCTTATTCTACACCTGTCCATACTCAAACTTTCTCCATCTTCTTATTAAGCTGCTTTATTGTTGGTGCTGGACCTCACATTGCTCCCTGCATGTCCATTCCCATGAGTTTTGTTGGTTTTTTTTTAATGAGGTGTGATATTTTTCATCCACTTCCTTGGAAGCTGCCTATAATGTTTTTTCAACTTACTATCCTATAAGGTGGATTTGAGTAGTTCAAGGAGATTCTTTGAAGAATCAGCACAAATGTGTTCTGGTTTTACCTCCCATAAAATGTTTCTACATTTCTTTGAGGTCTTTAAAGACTCCTACTGCTGTTCACCATTGCTTTCTCTCTTGCACAAACTTGGCTGTTTTCTTAGAGAATACTGTGGTGGAGGGCACAGGAATTTTTCTGGTTGCATTTGTAAGTGTGCAGATTTTCAATTTTGTGCCTTTGGTTTCGAGTCCTCAGAATTGAGTTTGAATTCCACGTGTTGCTTAATTTTTTTCTAAAGTTCCAGGTTATCTAGATGTTCTGGTTATTGTGAAAAAAGTGGAGTTTTTATCTAAAATTTTCTAGATGCCAGACTCTCAGTAAATGTGCTGGCCCTCACACTTCCCCTAGTAACAAATGTGATCTGCAACGTGCACCATACGTATGCATGGTATATGTTGGTATACAGGATGCAAAAAGCTGTTGAGTGAGAATGCCAGTGATACTCAGTATGTTAATTTGGATTAAACTCAAAGAGTTCCACTGTCTGGAAGAACAGTTTGCAGGTTTTATTTTTTATATGCCCTGGTGTGGATACAAAAATGCAGCTAGGAAGAATTTTTCTTGCTACTTTCTAAGTCCATGGGATACTTTTCTCTTTCACAGAAGACATTCGCAGTGTTTATAAACTATCAACACCTGCAACCTTGCCGAGCTTTGTTTATAGTACAGTAGGAAAATACTTTGACAATAGATGTTTTAGGATTTTAGCCAATCACCCCCAAGTCTAATTTGTCCAATTAGACTATGAAGAAAAAAGTCTATAAAAGAGTTTGTAAAATAATTAAATAAATCAATCTTGCTGCACAATTCCTGCCTGCTGGATTTCTCTGCTCCTCCCCACGGCTGCAGGGTACGGTGATATTCACTGCACTAATACCCTGGTATGCCTTATTACTGAAATAAGAGATTTTGAGAGTGAACCAATAATGATTTTTAAGGGTTTTCCTAATGTGATGTAAATAATAACACAATTACCTAGTTGCCTTTATTATACTAACTGTAGTGTGCAAGCTTATTTATTTTTCATTTTCTTTTGTCAGTGAGCATGTGAATTACAGTTCTTACTAACTGAATTTAGACAATTTCTATCCATTGCCCATAAATATAGGCTAGCTGCTAAACAGTAGCTCTTGCCCAGGAATTTTATAGAAGAAGAGATCTGGACAGGAATGATTCCACTTGCAAAAGTGTTGGAATAGAAGATCACCTTTCAGTCTCTATGTTGTACCTACTTGCAGTTTTTCCAGTAAGCATTGGGTCTTCCTTAGTAAAGGTTCATGGAGAAATGGTGTAGGGAATCAGACCTGCAACCTGGAGTCTCAGGGTCTGATACCTGTTTTACTGTTATTGCTAACATTAGAAATATTCCTCCCACAGCTGGGTTCCCTCTTAAACATCCAGGGCCATGAGTGGACATCACTCAGGGCTCCTGGAGAGCTGGTAGTAGAGGCACTTTGCACTGGGTAGGCTGCCTCAGGTGCTGACTTCCTCTTGGGCTTTCCTTTAATAGAATAAATCCTGGATTTGCACTATGATCAGCCAAATCTGTGTCTTCAGAGGAAAAAGATCTGCTCCTTAGAATCAAGGTATTCTCCTATGAGGTCTGGACTCTATATTCATTCAAGAAGTAAAAATTTTGTCTCAGATAATGTTTATTCAGCAAAATCTAGTGGTTTGTGGAATTGTGCCTTTTCTAATAAACTGCAGCCAAGACACAGTGTATTCCATGGGTTAATCAGAGACTAAATTACCCCAGTCTTCAGTTCTGGGTTACCAGTCCTTCTCCATAGGTGCAGAGACAGTCTCCCTTCTGGGAAATTAAAGACCCTGGAAGCCTTGACAATTTGAAGCCCCTGAAACCTTCTGGCTTCAGGCCCTGCAGAGAAGGTCTCCCAAAGTCTCTCCAAACTATGGGGAATGCTCCCCATCACAGAGCAAAGAACTGGAAAACCTGAAATCACCTTGTGGCTTTTGTAGTTCTAGTATGGGTCAATCATTGGAGGCTGCTCTTACAGCAGGTTCCATGCTTCCAGCTCAGGAGAATGTGTTTTGGGAGGCTGGGGAGATAGGGATGGCCAGGCTTCCTGCTGGGGAGCTGCACGCTGGGTCAGTCTAGAGGCTTCAGGTACACAGCAAGGAGCACCAGCTCAATAAAGTGTGTTTTAGACAACACATTCTGCTCCTCAGCTTCTTTTGGAATTGTTGGAATGTCCTGTGAAGAACAGCATCCAAGGCAACTTTCGCTTCAGATTTAAAGAAGGGTCAGCACATCTTGGTTTCTGAGACGTTAGCAGTAATGTCCTGGTAAATGAACGGTAAGTACAGGTTTGGACTTCCCAGCAGGGTCATCATGGAGTTTGTAGCCACTGCTGTGGGATTTTGTGCCAGGTACAGGCTGCCATTTCACCAGCCATCTGAGAGGTTCATGCACTTCAATGCAGGATTGGTTATAGATGCAGATTTTTAGGCAGTGCTTTGAGAAAGAGATCACTACAAGACTTAATTCTACTGGACCATGACAAAAAGGTTACAATGTCGTAGCAAGGGGAGTATTCTGTCATGATTTTTGTCACCATCCGGGATAATGGATCTTTGGATATTTTTGGCCAGAACCACATCCCTTTGCTGTCTTTGGACCTGGTGAATCAAAAAAAGAAAACCTAAAAAAAATTTTTAAAAAAAATTGAGTTTACTGTGTACTTGAGAAAATTATTTCCATGTGTGTGTCTACACAAACAAACACACGTGTATGCATAGAAGTGTAGATCTCTACAAAGGACAATACATAAATTAATGGAAACAATGGCTAAATACTGGGCCTTTTGGTACATGGCCACCCCATCAACCTCACAGAAGTGTGACAAAACCTTTGGTTCTGCTGAGCCTGCCGTACTTAAAGGGGGTGTGTTGCTTCCACGAAAGTTGATAAATCTACAATGTATTGTTTCATATTCTGTCTTTATGTAAACCTAGCCAGGTTTTTAGTTGTCTTCTTCCTAATCAGTGGTAAAGTGTATTTAATAGCTCACTTAAGGTGTCATCCATTACTATGAGTTACTGTTAGAACTAATTAATAGAGCTGAAATTATTTTGTAATGAGAAATTGAAGTATTGCAGTGTTGAAAAAAAATTACCATTCATAGCTAATTAACGTTTAACAATGCAAATAAGCTGATAATTATTTTTCAAGCCATAGAAAAATTCTGTGACATTTTATATACTACCTTTGTGATCTTAATTGTTTCTGAAAAATACCTTTAGAGATAAATAGTCTGAAGAAATTTCCCTGGATAAAAGGCATATTCTGAAGTGCACAATGAATGAAAGCTCTCCTTTTGTTTGTGTGGGGCTGCATTCAGCAGCTATTTCTCCCTGTAAACACTGATGAAATGAAGGCAAAATTAAGGGTCATAAAGTCAGGTGGAAGAGGAAATTATATGGGGTCTTGGGGAAAACTTCCTGGCTGCTCCAAGTCAGCCATTCTTCTCTTTGGCTGCTGTAGATCCTATAAATGTGGCCCTGGTGGGCTGAGATCCTTTGGATCCTTCGCAAGAGACAATGGTAACAAGTGAGCACAAAATTCACAACTGTTTTTAGGTCATATATGTGGTAAAGGAATGCAGAAACAAAACAGAAATCTGAGTCTGACCTTGTATGGCAGCATGTGGCATGTGAGATCACAGTCCCCCAGAAGTCGAGATTTCATCACTTAGGATGTTACTTGAAGCAGGAGTTTTCAAAGGAAACACTGAATTGGCAGTCCCCTTTTAGGTGCCCAGCCTGATGTCACAGGCATCACCTGCTGACCAGGCAGGAGCCACTGCAGGCACAGCTGAAGTTTTGTTCCATTCTGTGTCATTTTTCACCCATTTTTCACAGTCCAAGGCAACATTAAAATCTGTTCTGTGCTGGCGCAAGTGGCCACTCATCACTGTTAATCTTGATAAATTAAATATGCTTTTACTGTGCCCTGATTTTTATCCTCACTTTGTAACCTTTGTTGTATTTTAGTATGTCGGTTTAATGCAACAAAAACTTTATTTTTATCACAAGTTTTCTTGAAAGCCTTCAGGTTTTGCTGGTGGGTTTTTTTGAGTCAACTGGCAATAAATACTATTTTATTTAGCAGATAATATGTAATCAGCTGGCAGGGGAATCGCAGGGGCTCCTGATTGTGTCCTACTAAACGCTGACACATTATACACCTGGTGTTTTTAAGTGTATCCCAATTTCTCTTCAGCAAGATGGTGTCACCAGTTGCCAAGGGTGTGGCAACTTGCCAGTTTTTTACCTTTTTATACATACACTAGAGTTGTCTTCTGCCTTGAAGTTGTCAAATAGCATAAGTCATCAGACACCACTCACACTGCCACAGAAGAGCATTCTCTGACAGTTCTTAAATTTTCCAGCAGAACACAGAATGGTTTTTGTCATCCTGCTCTCAGATACTTGTTCTTCCTCACTGTGAACCTTTTCTCCAGGACTGTCCATCACTGCTTTTTTTCATGTTGAACTGGTATCAACGTATCTTCCTTAGAAATGCATTTCAATTTTTATGTTGGTTTAGACCTCAGATAAGGCCTTGTGGTTATGCCCTGTATAATTGAGAGTTTCCTGTAATACCACATGTTTTGCTGAAAGCCATCACTTCTGTTTGTGCATTATCCTGCAAAATTTTTGCCTGGAAAGCATCACCCAATTGTGTCTGGTGCCAGAGGAAAGGGAAAAAAACAGTGAAGGTAATTTTTATTTTATTAATTTGTTTAATTATTTTAAATTGATATTATTCATTGATGAAAGATGAGTTCTGAGTCAAGACTTCCAAAATCTTTGTGTTGACAGAATTGAGCCTGTGAACCAGGTTCATCCTTTGGTCAGCACATGAGTCATGTAACCTCTTAAAACGGGGGAAATGCTTGTAGGCCAGCAGCAGGTTACTGTGCCACAGTTTTCCTGCCATCAGCCATGTTTAGAACAGCACTTGATGATGTTTTCATCATTCTGTATGCTGATTTAATAATTAAAGTACTAAACTCATTCCATAGGTAAGCCTGTCTTTGGTCAGTATTTTACACAACTTCACATTAAATGTTTAATAGCTGGTGTGGTTCAAGGGTGTGACTTTAAGGATTCTGTTGCCAGCTTTGATTCATGTTATTATGAGGCCCTGCCTGGGTAGTTTCCATATCCATTGAGTCATCCCAAGTCCTGCTTTTCCTTCCCTCCAGGACCAAGCACCAGCTTGTTGGCCACCTCTGCTTTGGACCTGTGGCAATCATTTTCCCTTCTTGGCTCAGGACAGTTATTAATGATAGTTTGAGCACCTCTTGGTGTAAAAGTTGTGGGTATTTCACAATTAAACATTTTTTCACTTTTTAGTAGATATTTGAGAAATGTAGCATGAGAAGTAATGCTTTCAGCAGTTTTATTCTCATCAGTCTCCTGTTGTGTTTATCATCATCTTGCAATGATGGTGTCTGAAAACCTTCCCCTGTGTGTGACAGAGCAATGAAGCAATTTAGAGAGGAACGCTTTCAGGGCAGTTCGTAGCTGAAGTCCACAGATCTTTGCAACTTGCCCCTCTGTTGCAGCCATAGAATATCAAATGTCTTAAGGTGTGGGCTGAATTGGCGCAATTCGGAGTGCCCACCACAGAGCATGGATGCTTTCAAAGGTTTCAATTTCTGAAGGCATCCATACAAAAGGCAGGGGAAGGCTGAGCAGCTCTCCTGTAGCAGCTCTCACGCACTTGTGTTTCTCCATCACGCCTGTTAACAACAACACGAGAGAAACAAGCAGCAGATTTTTTTTCCACTCCGCGAGTAATTGTCTGCACAGCAGTGACAGATGTGCAATAGAGCAGCTTCTTCAGGAAAAAATTAACAGTTTGTCCAGCATGTCAGCTTGCTCTTTTTAGTGCTTTGGAGGTCTTGGCCCCATTATGGATGATTTAGAAATTGAGGCAAGCTAAGACCAGCTGCCTGGGTTGAAAGCCTTAGTTAGTAGCCCTCATCTGCATTCCAGTATTCACTTACATCTAGAAATTGGTAGGGCCCCTCTGGCCACAAGATGAGTATGGGCTGACAATGCCTTGATTTGTTGAGAGAGAGAATAAATGGGTTTTTCAGAAGATGAGGAAATATCACCATTACTGGCCAATTTACAGCATTTTATCTGTTCTTCAAACATGTCACTTTTGTTATTGTTGCATGGTAATTACATAGTGAAACGGAAAGAAAACAAATTCTGGTTACATATTCAGATGGATTGCAAAATCATATAATCCTGATAAATGCCCATTTATGATACACACGGATGAAAGGTTCATTTTAATTTTGAATAGCTAGCACAGCCATAAATAGGATATAGGATTAGATCCCACAGAATCTGATTACCTAAAAGCAAATAGTATTTTTCTTCACTTTTTTCATAACCAGGAAATTCAGTGTGTGCAGGGTATTTAAATAAGCAGGATTTCCACTAAAATATATGAAGTATATAGTTCAATAATTTCTTTATTTTAAATATAATAATTTAGGACTATTCAGCTAAGTCTTTTCTGAAGTACTTGTTTGTAAAAAGACATCAACCCACCAATACTGCTGAGAAAGATACCTCACAGCTGTACCCTGTTGCAGGCTGTATATTTATGACAAATAGAAGAAGCTTTACTTCTCAGGTATCTTGTGCAGCAAAGCAAAAGATGGTCAGTATTGGGACTTTATAGGGAATGGCAACTGTTAGACCTTCGTAATTGTTTTAAACAAAGTTTCCAAGCAAAGAATGAATTTAAAAAGCAAGTTCTGACAAAACACCAGGCAGCTGCAATTTTGGCAGCAGCTTTCACACATGAAATAAAATATAGGAAGCTCCATTTTCCTCAATGGAAAGGCACAGGGAAAGGAGTGGTGTGAAAATACATGCATAGTTTAGCAGAAATCTGTGCAATACATTCCTGATCATTGAAGAAAAGAAACTGCTTTGTAAAGCTATCTGCTTCATAGAACATTAGTGTCCAAATTATCTTCATGAGATGAGACATTGTTTTCTCGACTTTAGGGAGGGCTTGCCACTGCTTCAAGAGTAGGGATGACAGGGAAGTTTTTCTTGAACTCCCTGCCCATGAACAGACAGCTCTGTCCCTGTAGGGAAGCCAAACTCAGGGCATCCTGACAGACATGGCACAGGCTGCCTGAACCACCTTAAGTGACCTTCCTTGCAGGAGTGGCTACTACAGCTTGCATGTGCTTCCAAGAGAAGAAAGATTTGAAAGCTTCAGGTTTGGACATGTCTGAGTACAGGCCACGTGGTGCTAGGCCAGTCTTCATGTTAGAGATTACGTTCTGCAGCAGAGAGTTAATGAAGCTGGTTAATCAAAAGGAATATAATTAGGCCCTTACTAAATGTCTACATGTAGTAAAGTCTAGCCAGATTTTTTTTCAGCTTTTTATTCAAATACATCATAAGTGTAAGTAGGTATCAGCAATCTGAGGAAACAGACCTCACTTGGATCTGATCTCAAATGATTAAATTTTATCTGCCTGAACTTGTTCACCATGTAATCATTTAAAGGTTTATAGTTTGGGATCAGTTGTTACAGTTCAGTTTATGAATAAAATAAGCCTGATGTTATCACAGGTAAATATAACTTAAATGATTGGTATTGTTCTCTTCCTTGGCCTCACACTGTATTTGTAAAAATTTACCTTTTCCTTCCTCTTGGCAAGTCCTTAATCTATTTATAGCTATTGACAAGGCTAGTACCAATGGAAGACTTCAAAACAGAACTTTATTGTGGGTCAGACTTCCTGTTAGTTGGAGATGGTATATATAAAAAGCCTGAATAGCTGGTCATCACCTCTAAAAAGACCATAGTTTTTCCATAAGCAAAATTATGAAGAAATCCTTCTTTATTATTATTATTATAATTTTGAATTTCCTAGTGGCCCTGAACCTTCCATAATATGCAGCCATCTGGAACAATTGCTTCCAAATAAAGCCTTACATTTGATTGTAGTGTCTGGAACATCAGTCTGTAGGAATATGCTGCTAAAATCATCTTCCCTTATTGTTCGATGTGAAACAAATGTAGGATGTTGCAGTTTATTCAAAAGCCCTGGGTTTTTTATATCAGACATATTCAGAATAGTTGGGATTGTGCAGGCAATACCCCAAGAAGGCAAGGAGAAAGCCACACCAAACTCCAGTAAAGCACAGTAAGGATGTGGATGTACTTTATATATAATTAAGATGAAGTGCAGTTATCTCAAGAGTACTTCAAACCACTTGTTGATTGAAAAAAAAGCTCTTTTATTGGGAACTGGTGTAAGGTCACTAAAATGAAGTTCAACAGCAGGAGTTAAAACTATACCATCTTCATGTTAGTGATAGAATAGGCAGGAGTCAGCTTTCCAACCTCTGCCAGCTCCAGCAGAGAGACGTCTGGAGCAGGCAGAAGGAAATACAAGGCTGGCACAGTCCCCAAAGCTGGGTAACATTGATTCTGCTGCTGCTCCTCAACATCTGCAGCAGGACAGGGATGCTGCCATGCCCTCCAGCCCTTCTCCCACAGCAGCATGCTTGGAGCAGGTTGGGAATATGTCCATATGTACAAGTAAAAGGCACTTGTCTGCAGAATAGTTTCTCACTCTATAATGCCCAAGGAGTAGCCAAGATTGCAGCATATAAGGATTTGCATTCCTGTTCTCAAAGCCACCATGTTTTCTCATGGGTAACATGGTGTTTAAGGGACTGTTCTTGAGATTTAGTTAGAGATGACACCAGGCTTTCCCTGGCACCTTAGTGAAGGCATTTAGTCTCTCTGATTCTGTTCTTCCAGAGAAAGCCCAGATTATTCCTCTGTGTTATTTATCTGTATATCCATTTGTGTCCCATTTTCTGTGACAGCTTCAAGGTGTAACCTTAATCCAGCCCAAACACAAAAGCAGTCCATGGGTTAAGGTCAATTCTGATTTCCATTCTCCCCTTAATATTTTCCTTTATATCTGTCAACATCCAGATGCTTAGCAGAAGATGTATCTTTGCAAAAGTCATGACATCTGACAGCATGGTGCTCTAAAGGAACCAACTACACTGCTCATAACAGATGCTTCAGCCAGGTAAGGGGTTAATAGCTGGTCCTGGAGTCACTGCTTGTTTTGTTTGGAACTTGTGTCTTCAGCCTGCCAATTTATGTTCATTTCCTCTGGTATTTTACTTACACAGTTAGTCAATAGGGCAGTTTTTAAGGCAAAGTCACTTTCATAAATTATGTGGTTACTCCAGTGTAATATATAAAATATACATGTAAAATACAAAACAAACCAAAGAAATAGAAGTGCTGCTAAAATACAGCAGATCAGTGTGCTGTCTGGTTCCCAAGCCCTACGTGCCTTCTACCAGCACCCAGACCCTTGAAAAGTACTGCCATCATCTTTGAACAAAGACAGCTATCTTCTCCCAGGGTGTGAACTTCACATCCATAGCCTGGATTAGTTTGGTTACCCTGGACGCTACTCTTGTTCCTTATGTGACATATTTTGGTAAACACTGTGACCTGCTATTGAGACCTAATGCCCTTCAGCCACAGAGGGAAAATGAATTAAAACTTCAGCAGTCCCAGAACTTGCCAGGTGATCTCACTGGTGTGTGTTAGTGACAAAATAACAAACAACACTCCTGGGGTGTGTGCACTCATGGAGCTGCTGCAGTTGCAGATTTTCACCTCCACTGCTGTGCAGCCTGGAGATGTCCTCACAGGAAGCTCCAGCAGAGCTCAGTGAGACTCCTGTGGCAGAGGGAAAGAGAGTGCTGGTAGTGAGGGGCTCCTGTCAGCCCACCCACCACATGGGTGAGCACTCACCAATGGAGACAGGATGGAGACAGGTCAGCAGCATCACGTCCTATTTAAAGAATAAATGCTGCAGGCTTGGATTTAAGGGACCTGGTGACTGGAATAACCCAGTTCTCTTTCCATAACAGCAGTCATCACTGCTGGTGACAGATCACAAAACTGAGTATAAGCAACAGCTATTTTTCATAGTGTTCTCTGCCATTCCCTCCTGTAAATAGCAGGGCCTTGTATGTTAATGTTTCTATTGTTTTAATATTCTTGTTTTCCTCATTGATATTCGAAGGTATTATTGTTTGTGCCAACTCACTTGATTTATTATTTAGAGCAAGCATTTGTTCAAAAAGTCAGCACTGGATATTAAATGATGATTGCTTGCAATGAATTTCTTCTTAACATCTGCAAAGACAATTTTGCCTTTTCTTCTTCCACTTAACTCTAAATGAGAGATCTTAAGCATAGTTAAATAGGATTCATAATATCATGCTGACTGAAAATCATCTTGAAGTGGGAACTATGAAGGCAAAAGTTATCCGCATGTAAAGTCCTCTTCCCTCTGAATTTTAAAAGGAAAGGTAAGGGCAGAGTGTTTGCTCTGGGTGTACACTGCTATTCCTGGTAATGGATGTAAGTGAAGAGAGAGCAAACCCCAGGGTCAAAGCCACAGGTTTACTGGAGATGCAGATCAGAACCACTGGCATCCTCTCCCTTTCCCCAGGTCACAGGCTGTTGGATATAATGGTTTAGTGTGTGATTAGCAATTGGGAAAACAATCCATGAAATAATGCAAGTATTTTTTATCCTCTTAACTTATGTGCTACCTAAAAATATAGCTAAAGCCCAGTGGATTCAGGAAACATTTTCCACTGATTTGTGTAAATGTTGTATCAGGTTAATATTCAGTCTAAAATTTTTCTGTCATTATTATTTTTTGGCCCAGAGAGTGACATCTCAGTAACTTTTCCATTAGAACCAGCATCATGGTAAAGAAGTAAGATAATGCATCTATATTACTTAACATATAAATTGCAATTTTTACAAAGCTTCTTTAAAAATCCTTGTGGAACCCGAGCTGCTGAAGGCACTTCATTTGATTATCCTTGAGAAATAAATATTAAAGTAGCTATTAAAGTGCAGTTTAGATGTTCACTGCTACTAACCAGGTTGCAAAGCTGGACAAAATGAGAAAAAAGATAATTAAATTACAGATTTAATTAAAGATTACTATCAAGGAGGCTGGTAAAACAAACCAGTATTTTATAAATGTCCCAACATGAAATGTATGAAGAGACTGAATATTTTAGCAATGCTTTTGGAATTTTTTTTTTAATACAACTATTTTTCCAGCAATGCAAAAATACTAGTGGATAGCAATTTCCATAGGGGAAAATTTTAAAAGCAGCTTTGGTTTAAAATAGTTGGCTCCTTTAAAACATACAGCCGCAATAAAACACTGAAGCAGAAAATAGTTTCTGGCATAGGATGCAGCATTGTATTTCTGAATATATTATTATGAAGCTAATTGTCACAGAATTATGTTTGAATTTTATGACACATCCTAACAACAGTGACATGAGATGCAGAGCAGGCATTTCTTACATAAATATTTTGCCGCCTTTCTATTTTGACTGTGACAAACAGTAAAAATAACTCCAGCTACAGCACACTTGGAAGCCACAGACAGATTGTGCTCTCACTTTAAACCTTGTAGTTTGAGTACCTTGCCCTTCTGCTAAATCTTACACATCTGCTAGAGAAGAGGGAAACATCATCATACAAATTGATTTGATACTTGGTAATTACAAGGAAATCAAGAAGGGCACAATAATGGAATATTAGCTTAATTTTTTCTCATTTTATTCATAAGATGTAGCTGTTTTATTAAGTACCAGCATGCTTGATAGTGTGACGTGACCTAAAGTTTCTTTCAGTATTCATTAGACATGCTTTTCTAACCAAGAGGAGAATTCAGACTTAAACCTGCCACCTATGTCTTTTTTCCTGAATCATTATGTATTCCATGTAGGCCACACAGGTTACAAAATATTATTCTGCAAACAAATCATTCTGTTGCATTGGCTTTTTTTTTTACATGTCTCTTCATACTCCAGTTTGCCTTATTTTCTAAAGGCCATATTATGGGTTTTGAAGAAGATAAATTGATAACTAATGTATTTTAGAAGTCTCTGTGATTACTTTGGAATGGGTAATTTTCAAGACTATATGTAAATGTGTATGTGAATATAATTCGTCTTTATCCTGATTTCTAGAGAAATTTTTAAACGGTGATGGGCTCTCCTTGGGACAGACGGTGGCAAGCCTGTGTTTAAATCTCAGTGACTTCAGCTAAAATGTGTGCTCATTAACATCATTCTGAGCAGGAATACTTCCCTGGCCTAGGGCTGTGTAGAAAACATGCTTTAGAAGATAGAGACACATAACCTGACATGTTCATGCACCTGCATTCTTGGGACTTGATTAGGAATCCTTGGCCCAAGGTAAGTGGCATCAGAACACGCCGTGGTGGAAAGCTGCAGCTGGCTGCCCGGGAACCCACCAGTGCAATTTCTGCCCAAGGTAGGGCAGTGCTTGGAAGTGCTGGGCAAGGCTCCCAGCCTGGGACAGGGGCAAAACATGAGGCTTGGTCCATGTCCATCCTTGGTCCATGTCCATCCTTGGTCCATTCAGCTCCTGGATGCTGACCTGGGACAAGGGTGCGCAGTGACGCTGCTGGGAAGCTTCTCTCGCATGGGGGACATGAATGAGACCATGATGATTATTGACCCAATAGGTTCTAATGGCTCCTTCTGAGCCAGTAGAGATCTGATGTATAGATTTGGAATTGGAGACCCTTAAATAAACTCTGTGAATCATCTGACAGACTAAAACTTCTTCCAAAGTTGCTGCAGTTGGTAGTGTAAATTCTCAGTTCTCAGATAGCTGAGCATCACCTCAGAGGCTGCCTCACAGGCACACCACACCCAAGAGCTGAAAACATTAGTGTTAGTGCTAGGATTTGTGATTTCCTTAGTTTGTGTCACTGTCATCACACTTTTTAAGCCTCTTTTTCATGTGGTCAACCAACAGCTACCAAATTAAAGAACTGAAACCAGTTCTTTAACTGGTTCTTTAACTTTTGTCACAGGAAAAAGAAAAGCATCAGAAACCAGTAAGCCATTTACTTGTGTTCTGTAATTTAGAGTTGCTGTGTACACAAGCTGCTTTTTTTTTCTTGTTTTTCTCTTTTCTTTTCCCTTTTTTTTTTGTTTTTTTTTCTTTTTCCCCTGAAGTGCTTCTGGATTGCATCTTTGCATATGAAATTTCAGCCTAGAGCTAATTGTTACTGTTGATGAATTATAAACTGTTTTAAAATAGGTTATAAAGAAATTCTGGCATGTTCTTGAGTACAGTAGCATGATCTTGCTTCCCTGGCACCAAAATAAGCCATATTTTCATCCTTAAATAAGTTCTGTTAAGTCATCCACCGTTTTCAAACCCTCTTGCATTTCTTTCATGATTCCCCTGTGGAGTTATCCTTGTTGTTTTGAGAAGGATAGTCTCAAGTCTGAGCCTGTACTTCCAAGTCCTGCTCTCTGTTGCCTTAGGAGTATACAAAGGTTTAGATTGCATCTTTTCAATGCATTATGGCACTGCAGCCTAAAGCCAATGCTTGTTTTTTAACTGGCAACCTGCCTGTACGAATGGAGGAAGCAGATTGCCTCTTTGCTGAACACTTAGACAAGGTACTGATTTAACAACAGTGGACAAGCAGCTGGGAGCTGGGCTGTCAGCCTGTCACACACTGACAAATCTGTTGTTCATATTCAGGCAGGATGTTCCAGTTAGATTGCCATCAGTATCATCCATCTACCACAGGCGTGCGAGGCGCACCGGCGTCTCCCGCATACCCATAGAGCAAATGCTGGTGATTCAGATTTCTGGGGGAACCTCAAGAAAACACCTAATTCCCCCTTTTTCTTCTTTTTTTTTCTCCCCCCCGCTTGCAGTGGTCTCCTGCAATAAGACCGGGAAGGCAGCAGGTTCAATTTTTGCCTCTCTCTTTGTTCCCTCATTTGGTATGCTGGAATTATGTGTGCAAATTGTTGGTTGCTCCAATTTCACGTCTCAGCCATGAAAGGAAACCTCTGAATGGAGCCTTCCCACTTTTGATAAAGCCATGAAAGCTTTTTCAAAAGCCAATTCAATAAAATGCAGTCTAACTAAAGCAGAAATAATAAAACCAAAAATGGTGATTAATAAAGATACACTGAAATTACATTGTTCTGGCTTCCAGACTAATATTTAACATATTTTCGTACAGCTGCTAGATTTGTAACACTAAAATAATACAAACTCCAGAACTATTTCATTCTCATGGTCAGGCTTAGTCTGTGGGTGAACTCTGGGCTGAAACCTGTCTGTTTTCTGTCTCTAAATTCACATTAATCAGTTGAAGTCAATCCCTATTGGCTTTGTGCGTAAGAGTGGGTGTGGGGAGGGGGTGTTTATCAAAGCTGTAAAACATGTGCTGTAATAATTTTATCACAGACCTATACTTGCCTTTTTCTTTTTTAATTTGGAAAAGCTGCTTTTAAATATGCTGATTATATAGTCAACAGATTTTAGTTTTATATTATCTGTCCTTATGTCAGAGTTACCCAGTTTGCAGCCCTGTGTGGCCTTCTCCTGTTCCAGCTCCAGATCTGTAATCCCAGAGCCCACAAAAAGAACTCCTGAATTTAGCTAGTGGGAAAAAACTGCTACATCTGTATAGTTTCATCTGAATTCCTCATCTGATTTTGCTGCTGCCTGTTCATCACCTCTGAGTGATAGAAATAACCCACAGCTTTCTCAAGGAGGTGACAGAGGAAGGCCTCCAGTTAACTTTGTACTTATTCTCACAGTGGCATAGAAATTTTATGTTTTTAGACTGGCACTGGTGTGATTGAAAACAGTAATGGCTCTGAAAAGTGGTAAGCTAGTAGAATTCTTAGTATTTATATCTCTTTACATGTTACCTTAGTGATGTAAAAATCACAATGTGGCATACATTTACATAGTGTGTAATTTAATCAGCTAAGATCTCCAAGTGCTCTTCCCAGCCTCTTCAATGTAGTACCTCTTCTGGTCAAGAAAGCCATTTACCTTCACTGTATTTTTCACAGTAAGGTTCAAGATCTTCTGGAAAACACCAAGTTTGTGCAGATTAGTAAAGTGACCTATCTAAAAGGAAAAGAATCTTGCAATTTTTTGCCTGTTTTGTTTTTAGGTATGACTGTCAACAAGAAAGTAGAAAATAGTGTAGTACAGATTGCAGTAAATTTTCACACAATGCTCGGAACAATAAGTCAGTAAAAACATGCATAAAGAAGGCAGGCAGACAATAACCTGTATTTCGTATATGGTATGCTGTTGATTCTTCATCTTTAGAATGAGTTAATTTTATGTAACCTTTCTTCTCTCCCTAAAAAGAATCACAGTTGTTATTCCACACATAAAGGTGCAAAATCTGAAATCTCTTTAAATTGTTATATATATATATATACACCAGTCGTGTTCCCAAATATGAACATTGGAAAGAATTTCCAGGTGAAGGTGGTTTTAAATTCATTACATTTGGTTTTTCTTTCAATCATACTGGGATGAGTAAACCACATAGCAGATTTCCCAAATGGTGAGCTACAGCATTTTTAAATTTGTTGAAGTCTACTGCTTGGTCTTCTAAAACAGCCCTACAAGTTCATAGGCAGTAAACATGGCAGAGAAAGCAAAAGTATTTCTAGATTCTTGTTAAAAAAAATAAAATCTGAGGGAATCAAGCTACTTCTGTGGTGGAACATGAATAAAAAACACCCTTTAAAGTCTTTCGTACATGGCCACATGTCAAGACAAAGCTCCTGCTTTTCATACACAAAGGTAACAATATCAGTTCCTTATCTTTATAAAATCTCTGTGTGTTCTTTGCTCAGAAACCTCTGTGATTTTTGATTGACAGAAAGATTACCTAATAAACCTTCACCACAAACTAATTAATCACTGTGAGTACAACACTAAATTGGCAAGTATAAAAAAGCAAATGAGATGGGTGTTAAAGACCGATTTCAAATGACCTTAGTTAAAAACCAAGTACAGAGTGTTGAAAGCATCAATAATCCTGCACTGCTGGTAAACTTCCCTCTTTACCAGAGCTGCACACTTACAGGAAGCAGGTCAAGGTGAGATATTAAGTTGCACCCTTCATGACTGCATGAACCCAAACACATTTTGGTCATTGGGACCACAGTGAGAATGGGCACCACCTCTGCTGAAAGGGCATGGGCAGGAAGGGGATCTGGTTTCCAGCTCTTCTGCACTCCATTTGCAATTATTGTTTGCAAATATTTTTCTCAAAGAAAATATATTGTTGTAGTAGTTATCCTGATGTAGAAATGTCACTGCATCCTTGAGCCAAGGTTTTATTTTACTGCATGAGGGTGGCACACTGGCAATGCAGCAAGTGGGGTTCCCCTGGTCATAGTGGCTCGTGCAAGCTGTGAGAATGCATCTTCCCCATGCACAAGTTTAACAAAGATAAAGTCACCACAAAGTGATATTGCTGACAAGTTTATCTAAGTCTGAGGCTTAGGACAGTATAAGATCTTAGTTCTCAGCTTTCTTTTTTTCTTTTCTGATGATTGAATACCACCACAGTCTTATTTATGGCTCAGGTATAAGGTATACCAGCATCACCGCAGGAAATACACTTGTCAATTTCTTAAGCCTTGAAATTAAAGACAGGAGAAAGCTCTGATGGTTTTTATCCTGCTCGGATTGTTCCCTCCGTTCAGGGAGGCTAATATCAGGGATTTTGTTCTGGCAGCCCCTGCCAAGGTTGAGATACACAACACCCCCAGGAATACATTGCCTTTGATAGAACAGCTACCTCTGGTGCTAATTCACTTCCCTGTGAAGGGGTGGCTTGGCTCCTGGGGGCAGAGCAGACCACAGCGCCAGCAATAGGGGTAGAAAGAAGCTGGGCTGCAGGAAGGGATTGTGAAGCCTCTCAGCCACTTAGAACTATGAAGGAACCAAAAAAAAATTAGAAGCAAATTAAGAAAACCAAAATAGTGGGACGAGTGCTGTGGGGTTTTTGGCAGATGAGGGAAGCAGGAGTCATGTTTCTGTCATGCTTTCACCTATAATGAAGGCTGATAACCTCTGTTTCTGTATCCTTTCAGCTGTGTTCTGCTGCATATCCCAGCTTAACATCAGTGTTGTGTTGCATTAGGATGCTGGTTTACCCATTCATCTTAAGAGAGGGTGGAATAGGTTTTTTTTCCTGCAGTTTTCCAACCAGTATCTGTATAGCATCTCAGTGGCTTGCTAACTTTTTGTTTCTTATCTTCTGCTTCTTCAACAAGTCTTAGGTAAACTAATGGAAAAGGTTTCTGTGTGCCATCTATTTGTGAGCACACAGGTGCAGTGTACCAATGGTACCGCTGCATTTCCCATTCATCCACTTAACTGGAATTCTATTTAAATAATTATTTTAGGTCAGTGTACTTGGTTTTTAGTTTTTGGGTTTTTTTCTTGCTAAGGCTTTGTTTCATGGTTTAAATGGCTTGTAAAATTTTTTATTTTGTAAGTTAACTTAAAATTGATTAATTTTAACTAGTAGGCTGGTGGTAAGGGATAATCATAGAACCATACAGTCATAGAATGGTTTGAATTGGTGGGGACATTAAAGACCATCTAGTTCTAAACTCCCCGGTATGGGCAGGGACACCTTCCACTAGACCAGGTTGCTCAGGGCCCCATCCAACCTGGCCTTTAACACTTCCAGGAATGGGACATCCACAGCTGCTCTGGACAACCTGTTCCAGTGCCTCACCACCCCCAAGAAAGAATTTCTTGCTAATATCTCATCTAAGCCTACCATTCTTCCCTTAAAGCCATTCCCCCTTGTCCTATCACTACATGCCTTTGTAAGAAGTCCCTCTCCACTTTTCCTGTTGCTGTCTTTTGGCACTGGAAGGTGCTATAAAGTCTCCCATGGGCTCCTTCATCTCACAGTGCCCCAATGCACACAGACTCCTCTGGTCTCCAGCCTCCCAGTACCCTGAAGTTCAGCCCTGTACCTGCTCCATCTCAGGAGCTAAAGAATGAAGCCAACTTCCAACACTGCAAATATCCAGTTCAGCTTTGGTACAACTTCAAAGGAGAACAAAAGGAATGGTGTGCATTGTGTTGCAAGGTTGAAGCCAGGGAGAAATTTTAAACTGGGTCCAAACAAGCATCAACCAGAGCTGGACTGCCAGTTTTCACCATAGCATTTTCATCTTCTGTCCCCTCTCAGTTGTCCACGTTGTTTTTATGGGAGTACAGAGGCAATTTGTGCCCCCACTTGCCCTGGTGGTGGTGGCTGCCTCTCAGGAGCAGGGTGGTGTGTTGCTCATCCGGGATGGGTGTGAGCTGCCTGCTCAACCCCCAACCTGCCTGCCAAGCTCCAAACACACACATGGCCTTTCCCAACAAGCAGCAGGCACTGCTGCTTCCAGGGATTTTAATGAATTGGCCTCTTTTCTCCAATCCACTTATTTGCCTCCTGCAGCCCCCCGCCTCCCTCTGCCGGTCTCCTCCCTCCCCGCTCCCATCCTGGCTGCTCCCAGGCAGAGGGAGAGAGGAATTATTTATTGTGTGCCTGTTGAAAATGAAAGGCTTTTACATTTTAATGAGCACTAAATAGGAGCGAGGAAATATTGTTCATTAGCTGTAATCTGTGGAATTGCTTGAGTGAACTTCCTTTGGAGGCCGCTTTAAACGGTTCACTCAAGTAAAGCAGTTTGTATGGTAATTAAGGGAGCATTTTTCTGTCAACATCTGTGCTGCTATTTATAACGCCGAAGGTATCTTATTACTCCACCAGAGAAACATTAAAAGAGGTGGGCAGAGGGGAGGTTGTATTTTATATATATATGTATAGATATAATATTACTGTTTTCTCTCTTCTTTTCCTTGCTTCCTTTTTGCTTTCTTATTTTGTTCTCACTCTTCCTACCACCCCCCAATTTTCCAAGGAAAAAAAATCCTGTCTACTATTTCCTGGTAGTAAGGATTATCATTCTGACATCTTTTCATTAATCACACCCTTTGCTCAGCAGCCAGGCAGGGACACTCAAGCTGCCTGGCAAAAATGAGAGGCCTGTGTCTTTGGAAACCATTCCTTGTCCCACTTCTCTCCAGAGGAAAATAGATGCCTTTTGGCTGGGCTGTCGAAGCGTCCCCAGAGGGGTAACACAGAATCACCTCTGTCCTCCTGCCATCCCTCAGGTAGCACTGCTGCACTAAAGCCAGCCCAGGCTCCTGGTGCTTTTCAGTGAGGATTGTGAGAGGACAGGGAGGGATGGGGAGAAATAAGCTTTAGCACACTCAGTGTTGTTATAGTACTTAAAATTTGGAGTTGGTATTTTGACTTTGCTGCTCTGAGGAAAAGGATTTGGGTTTAATGACAGAACCTGGGTTTTGCATACAAAAATAGAAGGATTTTTATTTGCTTTCATTTGATGAACACCCATAATTTTAACCCATACCAGCTACACTGTGCTAGGGCAGAAAGGAGCTGTCACCCTGAGATGTAGTTTTACTTCTACTTTTTCCCTCTTTGATTTTCCCTGAACTCATAATGATGATGTTTGCATCCTGCAGCTCATCACCTAGGGATATGGGAAATTATGTCCTTTAGGAGTTGGAATTGCTGAAGAAGAAAATCACCTTATCCAACATTGCCCAGCAACTTTTCCCAGCCTTCATGGCTCCAGGTGATTTCCAAAGGCCTGCAAGCCATCTTCTGTCATGGATATGTGCAGTTCTCACTTTTCCAAATCTTTCTCCTTCCATGTCTTCGTCCTTCTCTTTCTCATGTTCTGAATGTTTCATTTATGCTTCCACTGGTTTACTTCTCCCTTTGAACATCTGACATAATTTTCTCCCTCACTTTAGTCCACCTTTAGTTTGGACTATATCCAAACCTGGATTGCTTAGATGGGTTTGTCATTGGTGTTGGGAATATGCTGTGAAGATTTTATCCTTTTTACTAAAAAGAACCTCATCGTGTATGTGGAAAAATGAACAAGGAAAAGCAAGAAGTAGAGTTAAGCTTGCTAGCATGCCCCAGATACATGGCTCTACAGAAATTAAATATGCTGTGCCAGAGCCAATAACTTGTATGGATTTTTCTCTACCTGTAATGAAGGAAAAACATAAATGACTATCATAAAAAGTAAACATTAGAGATAGAAAATCCCTTTTCCAGCATTCAGTCCATCTTTCTGCCAATAACAAGTTGTTCCCTGTAGTATATTTTTCTAGTGATTCCTCCAGTCTAGTGTTAAACATTTCAAGCAATGGGCCTTTCTATTCCCCTGAGAGATGAGCTGAAAGCTTAGTGCATTTCAATGTCAGGAAGTTTTTCTTGGCAACTTTAATTTTCTCTATCTGTATTCCTTCCTATTGGTCTTTGGATATCCCTTTAATTATGTAAGTTCCTTTGAATTTTCTGGTTGGTGCTGTTTTGGAGTTTTCTGTATTGCCATTTCATTACCCTGCAACAAATATTCCAACTCCACATTTCTTTTTCATTCTTGGCTTACAGTTTAATGTATCAGTAATGTTTCCTTAATGTCTGCATCTCATTTACAGTTACAGAGTTTATCATATCACCAGGCTCACTATCGCTGTTCTTTTATTGTAACGGGTAACCAAATCACAAGACCCTGACATCTGCTATTTTTGGTAAGGGGCCAGCACTAGTTTTGGATTCAGGAAAGGGCTTCCAAAGAGAAAAATTACAAGTAGACAGAGAAAAAAATTAATGGAGGGCAAAACTGTCTAAAAAGTAAAAGAGGTCGAAGGTGAAAGGGAGAGGTTTTTCAGAAGAAAGCAGCTGAGTGAAGGCCTCTTGTACAGAAATGAGTGATTTACCTGGGGATTGTGAAGATTTTGTAGTCAAGGAGAAATAGAAGTTTTCCTGGACCCATTCTGAAAGGGTTACATCACACCTTGAGTGCATCCCCCCACCCAGGAGATCAGAGGGCCTACCAGCACTCCTGTGCTGCGAGCAGTGGATGTTCAGGTGTACACCCTCTCACAAACTGGGATCACCACAAGCAGCTGGGGGCCATTCTGTGGGGCTGAGGGATTTGCTCAAGAGCTGGAGCCTTTCCATTACACCACTGGCAGGAGAGGTAGAGGCTTTTTGCCATGGTCCTCATGAACCCAGACATTCATCTTCCAGATATGGCAGAAGGGGAAAAGCAGTCCAGATTGTGATATATCAGAGTGCTTAAAAAATTAGGACTCTGTCTGGACTTCCTTATGTCTAACTAACTGTGTGGTAAATGCTGGAACATGGATCCTGGAAATTTTGTCTATCTGTTTTATGTTAACATTTTGAGTCTACATGAAAGGCATATTTTGCAGGCAATTGTGTTTGGAAAATCATCTCTCCCAGAGCATCCGAAACCCCAACAGACATAGTGATATTCCAGGTAGCACTGGGAAGAGGCTTCTTTACTGTATAGGCTGGACACAAAATGTTTCAGGGCCCAGCCACCTTCAGATGAATATGATGCTGCAATTGTATGATCAACCAGTAAAGGACCAAGAAAGAAATCTTCCTAGTAAGTAATTACTCATATGTCTTACAAGATGTACTTTACTTATTTTTAATAAGCAATTAGTTTGGTCCAGTTTTTTAAGAGTCTTCTCAGGGAAATAAAACAGGAAATAATCACAAAAGGCAGGAGAGGAAGAACATAATCTGTGCAGTAATTCTTCATTTTCTCCTCAATTATATTTTTAGATGAGATGCCAAGTGAAGAAACAACTTTAAGCATATGAAATGTTCCTATTTTTTGCTCCTAGTGAGGCAAGCAAACTGTATTTTAGAAACATCTTCCTTTCTTACTTGTCACCAACTTGTTTTTCCCAGCTCTTTAATGTGTAGCATTCCTTGGCATCATGTAAAAGGCAGCTTTACAGACAACTGGCTCTGCAGCATCAGTGCATTTCCTTCCAGCAAGAAGCTCACACGTGTGCTTATCTTTAGGAACATGTAACTTCTGATGGAGCTCAGTGGAATTTAAGCACATGGAGAAACTGTAATGCTTTGCTGAGTGGGAGTGCATTTTAGTATATGCTCGACTATTTTTCTCAAGAGGCTTATCTATGCATAAGACTTCTTGAAAGGCCCTTCTGAGTTAAAAATACCTGAAGTTCTTTCTAATGAGGATCTATAGCATTCTGCTCTAGGTAATCAAGGCTCACAGTCTCTTGTATTTCAAAGTCCTTATTATGAAAGAATAAAAAAGGGTTGCAGTAGATCAAATAAGCACAGGTTAGAGCAAAAGATAAAAATGGAGGGGGGAAACAGTGGAGCAGAAATGTGTAGGCATCTCTTACTGAACTTCTTCCTTCATAACCTTTCTTAAGCTGCACTCTATTTACCAATTATCTCTTTAAGGCAAGGATTCATCATTCTGTAGGTACACAAGAGGTTGTTCATGTTGTTCAGGGTGCAATTTAATATTTAAAACCAGATCATTTTCTACAGGTTTTATGAGTTTATTTGCTCTAATACCATCTTGTTATTTATTGAATATCTGAACAACACAATAGGCGCAGACAGGCAATTATTCATAATAGTTTACAAAGCTCGAAAACATTCTTCTCAGTTTTTGGAAGTTATTTCTGAGGCTTCCCAGGTAGTGCACCATTGTAATATGATATTAACAGGTGACAGGACATGTTTCAGAGGTCCACTAACACATACTGTGGATGTGCAGCCTCATGCATTCAGTTACCAGAGGGGAATATTAATGGACCATTAAAACATGCCCAGGAGTGTCTTAATGCTATTACAGCATGGCTCTACAAATTTTAATTCAACTTTCATATAAAACAATTCTTTTCGAAAATGCCTTTTTTGCTATACTGTGAAATCTCTGGTATTCAGAAAAGAAAAGGATTTTGTGACATAATAATACAGCAGGACATGGATTTAAATACCTTTTAATACATTCTCTACAATTTAATACATTAAATACCATTTCAATACATTCTCTTTTGATTTTATATTGTTTTAAAAATAGCATAGTCCTAAGGCCTGATTCTCTTTTTTTTGCTGACCCACCTTTCCACTGCTCAGGAAGGGTAAAGGAGTCTTAAAGTGCCACAAATGTAAATCACACCCCCAGACTACTTAGCTTGGTTGCTAATTTCAATAGACATTTCTAGGTTTCTAGGTGAGTAAGACATTTAAGCAGCTTTGGACTTTTGTTGAAGGATCAAAACTAGAAATCCAAGCAGTTTGCCCAGTAATTTTTGTGTCAGAAGGCTAGAATTAGGGAAGGAAAAACTGGTTCTGTCACAGGTGGTCCTGTTCTTTACACTCTCAGTAAACCATTGTAACTGACCACATCAGTTTCACAGCTAATTCTCAATTTAATTAAATCTATAAAATAATGTTATCATTCAGTACTATAATTTATTGTAGTTGTAGATCAGTAATACAGAAATTTTTGTTATGCTAGTACAGCAAACAGTCATCCATGATATCTTACTCAATCCTGTGTGAACACATACTGCAAGCTTTGAAAGAAAACTTATCCTTCTATGTCATCCTGTTATTTAAAAGCCAAGAGCAGCATAAGAGCTTAGAAGTACTTGAGCCTGACTAGAGAAGGTGTCTTTAATAATAGCCCTTTTGAAAGAAGGCCATAGACCACAGTTCAAAAAATTTACTATCTGCCCCAAAATAAAATGCTGTCTCAGGTTAATTTAAAAATTGCATTTTGCTTTGGCCTTTATTTATTTGTCTATTGATTACTCTGTGCGTGTAGCTGAAAGCAGCAGTCGTTTTGAAACAGAACATTGCTGCACGTTGTTCAAAAGAGATTGTAATTAGGTATCAAAGCCTTATTTTTCCATGTTTCTTCCTGAAAACTATTTAAGAAAATTCTTTGCCTCTTTCTGAATTAGTTTTCTGATAGAACACACGGCAGTGGAGCTCAGCGTTTAGACTAGCATCGCTCAGGGCTGTGTATTAATCATCATTATCATAATAATAGCATTACCCTGTTATTACATATTACTCCTCCTCTGAACTGTAGAAGGTACGGTGAGCTGTAATTTGTAAATACCAGCGCTGCTTCAGCTGCACTTCTTATTTACAGTGCTGCAGGAGGAGCACCAGAACAATGCCAGGTTTAGGTGCAGCAGCACCACCTCAGAGCACCCTCAGCTGTAAATCCTGGCTGCTGATCCACAAGCGGGCAGAGGGTCTGGAAGGATACATGGCTGGCAGCACAGCGGGTGCCTCTGGGACGCTTCTTTTCCTGCTGTCTTTGTATGAGAGCTGTGGTCCCTGTCAGCCTCAGAGCAGGAAGATCTGCTCAGTGTGGCTAGTTTGATAACTTAGAGCATTATAACAACGAGTTGGATTTGAGAGCTTTTTCTCTGCTCTTCCTGATTTCATCCACTACACTGATTTCAGCTGTGGGGAGGAAAAAGCTTTTTTAAGAAGCTCTTTTGGAAGGAGGAAGAAGGGATGAGAGGGCACTTGTGTTTGGGCTTTTTGGGGCTAGGGGATTTGGCTGCATGCAGTCCTGAGTTCCTATATTTGCAAATACAAAGAAAGGAAGCTATTATTGATATCCCTACACATGAATATACCAGAAGTGTATATATATGTATATGAACACATATTCATAACCCAGTGATGATGATTCAGGTCTTACCAGGGCTGATAGGGTCAGTGTCTTGTAGTGGTTCTCAACAGCTATGGCAGTGTTGTTGTTAACTATTGCTTCCCAAGAAGAGCTTGTAGCCCTTCCTTGTAATTAGATTTTCCAGTTGTAAAGAAATCCCTCAAAACTACATGCGTGCTGAAATGAACCATATCACGTGTTTTCTTCGAGGCTGAAATCATATATACATATCATCTCCAAATGCCTTTAAATTATTTGATCCAGTTAGAGCAAGACACATGGTTTGGACCAGGAACTAGAGACAGTCCTAGTTAGACACTACAGTTTTTAACTTTGAAGCCTGTGGCTGCCAAAATTTAATCTAATTCAGCAGTTAAACACTTCATCTTCCTCAATAGTTTAAGTCATATGCCCCCAAATTTTTATCCAAAAAGAGCCTGGAGTGGGAAATCCAGTAGATTGAATCAGTAAGCAAAGAGCTGAGTTCTCTAAATGTATTACACATTTGCTTTAGGGCTCTTCATGGGTGTGAAAGTGCTAGAATGTAATGCTGAACCTGATTATGTGAGGAGAGTAGGACAGAGCATAGGAATCTAAAGAGAGAAGGGCAGGATAGGGAAAAAGTCTATAGAGGAACAGGCTGAGACTGTCAAGCTTGGGGTAGACATGCAGAGGCATGGATCCAATACTGCCTGCTTTTCTCCTCTGCCCACAAGGGCCTGGATTTTTACCTTTTATTTTATATTTTTATGAGTTTTATGTCTTATATAGTTATATATTGAATTGTATATTTATTGTATAATTTTATATTCTATTATTATTTTAATCTCATGCATCACTTAAAGGAGGGCCATTACTATTTATAGTCAGGACTCCAGGATCCATCTGTGATTTATAGCTTATACAACCTTAATTTACTCCTTACAGCCTGAAAAGTATGTACAACATGGTTTTACCATAACTAGCACTGTAATGCTGCTTCCAATATATGACTTTATGGAGACTGCTGTTCCCTTCCTGAAAGGCAGCTTGTGCAAGTGTCAGCTTTTAAGATATTTGGAGTTACACATAAAATAAATGAGGAGAATATTGTGCATCTATTGATCATCACAAAGTCAGGTCACAATTATTATAATCAGTAGTAAGTAATGGAATTAACAAATATTTGTACAGCAGTTTGAAAAAAAAATCAAGAAGCATGAAAGTGCTCTGTACAGCTAAGTACTGGGTTTGGTATTATGATAAATGATGGAGGTATGACACCCCTCAGCAAGTGCCAATTCTTTCTAGACTTGTTTGAGAATTACTTTTGTAGGGTTTTCTAGGCAAGTCAGGAAAGAGAGGCCTTTTATATAGTACAGTACAGAAGATCCCACTGCCCTTATAGATACTGTGCTACCAGTTCAGCTGGAATTTCACCCAGGAGCCACATGGCTTCCTCCAAAATGGTCCCAGACTAGTTGCACCTCAGCATTGAGACTGAGGCAATTATTCAAATAATGTCTTTTTTACAAAAGTAGTAATATCTAAAATATGGCATTGTTGAAAATAATGGTTTTTTAATATAAGGGCAGTTCTGAAAAATAATTCTGATTCCTACCCTGAGCTAGCATTGAATTTTAGTTTTCTGAAAGCAACTTTCCAGACAAAGCACCTTTGTCCCAAGTAAGAAGAATATTAGAAGTTAATTAACCAGCATACTTTTCAGAAATTCTGCAGCTTTTACAGATTTCCAGATGAGGAGGTAGAAATTTCCAAATGGTTGCATTGAAATGGCTTTTCCTACCCAGTTTTGTGTCAGTTTCTGTCATGATAGGAGAACACGGAGGGGGAAAGTGCATTCAAGTTCTGATTACAAAAAGCCACATTAAAATTTTTCTAAAATAATGCTCCATGACATGCTCAGAGATTGATGTGTGATGGTAATGATGCGTAGAACAGCTCCTAACTTTTTCTCTCAAAGGCTCTGTGATTGTCTCTTACTGGGAGAATGATGTCACTGATATAATTTGGGGTCCCTCCTGGCAAGTAGTAGTAGCAGCTACTTCAGACATGGACATGACAGGTTGAAAGGAAGGGATCCACACTTCAAACAAGATTGCCCTGAACACCACTCTGATGCAAAGTTTCGAGAGAAACCATAACACATTACCTGAAATAGCACCATACTGTGATATACATGCTTTCATAGCAATGATTTCATGAAGAAATCATTAGTTTACTCATTTGCTGAAAACACATTATCACATTTTAAACAAGACAATAACAAAAATCATCTTTCTTTAAAAAGTGCATCACTAGAAGACAGATGTGGGGGAGAAGTATAAAACTAGACTGCAGAGTATTTAATAAATTGTCTTGAATGTAGCACTGTTGTAGCTGTGGTAGCATTAAAATCCTGCAAGGTGTTCCTGGGAAATTCCTTCACTGGCGTAGCTTTAACCTGCCTTAAATGATCTCATGATGGACACTGCCACTTAAGCAGCAAACGCTAACGGAGACGAGATGGGTCGCAAGAAGGGAAAATCAGAGTATCAATGCACAAATGCTGACTGCCATCTGGCACAGATGTCATTTACTGCTGTTCATGAATCAGGAACCAGTTAAATTTAGCAGGTTTAGCAGTCCATCTATCCTTGTGCAATGCTGGGTAATACGGTAATTATTCTTTGAAATCGCAAATTATCCAGTTCGTTATTTTGTGAACAGAGATTGTGGAGATTTTTTTTAATTAATATCGATTTTAGAGTAATATTCTAAATACATAACATACAAAATCTAATAGCAACATAAACCTTTAACAGCAGTAATCTTTCAGCTCTAGAATGCATGTGTTTCCAGGTTGCTTTTTGAAAGAGAGCTATCAGGATTTCTAGCGTAAGGGGGAACTGCTGAATAGGTGGGGGTTTTGATTCACTGCACTAAAAATGGAAGTTTTCAGCTTAATTTTTTAGAAAACCACATGTAAATTATTTTTTCTAAGAAATGTGGTTGTTTTGCTGAGTATCTGTGAGTAAAGCTTTATATATGGCATTATATAGCCATACATACGTTTTTAAAATATATTACATTACATAGCACTAGAAAAGTCCATAGCATAATTTCAAATACTCTAGGGTGTTTGCATTTTATTTTTTTTTAAGAACAATTACATGTTTACAACATTCGATGATTTAGTTAAATGCCCTCTGTCCAACATTTCCTTATAAAAGCAAAGCTGAACTCTTGAGCTCTTTACAAGCTGCAGATTAATATCTTGAGGAATCATCATTAATAATGACAGCCAGTCTATTTTGCTTATATGTTGGGTAACAAAAAACATCCTATATGGGTGATAAAAGATATTAATTTTCTAAAAGCTTTAGAAATTTCTGCCATCAGCCCTTGGACTCTTAAAATTTGATGTTGTAACTAGGTGAGGTGGAGATGTTTTCAGAAGCTTTCTCTGGCAGTCAAAGGCTGGGAAACAAAATGACAATGTTATTCAAAACAAAACTGAAAATGTTGTTTAAACATGAGTTCTGGCCTGCAGGTGAGATAGCAGCAAAAAGCAGGGAAGTGGGGAAGGAGTGAAAGCAAAGGGAAGCAGAGCCACCACACCAGTTATAAAGCCTTTTTAAAACATGGTTGCTTCTAGAATTATACTGTTAGCATTAACTACCCTGCTAAATGTAATTTCAGAGCAGCTTGGCTATGCTGGGACCAATAATGTTTCAGCAGATGTTAACAGTGAGGGAATTTAAAGATTACAGAGTTTCATGGGTGTAGTAAAGCTGCAGTGGGAACAGAAATATTGCCGTAGCTGTTATGTTCTGAGTGCACCACATTTACTGACAAGTAATACATGAGTGATAGTGAGGACCATGGGAACAGAACTTTATACTTACTGGTCAGCAGCCTATAAATTCCATAAATTAAACAAAGTTTTATGTATTTTTCATTTCTTTTCAGAATGATCTTCTCTAAGGGCCTCTGCTTCATGTTAATTCCATCGACAAAGCGTAGCTCTGCCTTTCAGCTTTTGTCATAAGGGTATTTCCCCACATGCATGTTCCCTTTTCCTCCTCCCACTGCCCTCCACTTGGAGGTTTTCCCAAGCAGCACTTCCTTCCTAGTGATCCTCTGTGGGCCGAGCCTTGACAATGAACTGAAGAGCCACAGAGGGCAGCTTCTGTAGGAGGGAGGTCCCACACAGACAAGCCATTTTTCCAAGATAGGGCCAGCCACCCTGTGCATGATTTCTGCTCAGAGTCTCCAGGCAGGGAAACAATCACCATGACTTACTGAGAGTGCTAGAGACTTATCGAGATTA
Organism: Corvus hawaiiensis; assembly: GCF_020740725.1. Classification (NCBI taxonomy): domain Eukaryota; kingdom Metazoa; phylum Chordata; class Aves; order Passeriformes; family Corvidae; genus Corvus; species Corvus hawaiiensis. The sequence goes on along the minus strand of NC_063215.1, from coordinate 97,955,703 downwards.
CAAAGTTGATACCCTTTAATTTGCTTCCCTAAAATATTAAGATGCAAGCCTGAGACAAGCAAGGAGAACTAGGAAGGTTGTGGTACCATGTAACAACATCCCCTGCAGTACAAGCAGTAAATGCAGAGTGGGGATAAATAAATTGGCCAAACGCTATATACACATCAGACACAAGGTGCATGTTGGCTTGTCGATCTAGCTACAGAGCATGAGCCAAGTGTGCATTGCAGAGACCAGGCCTAAACACGCAGAAAGCAGGATCTGCTGCATCCAGGCTCAATTACTTAAGTATGGATAAATCGTTAAGATTAATTGAAGTATTATGTTTAGCTGATATTCAGCTTCTCATGATCATGCTACTCAGCAACAGCATGGCTTACCACTCAAAGAAAAAGAGACTACGCTGTTCAGAGAAACAAAGAAAAGGGATAAAATTTATGCTGTTTTCTATCAGAAAATAGAACAGATTACACTTTAGCATGAATGTTTCCTGTGCAGAAATGAGATCAGGAGAAGATAATTAATATATTATTATAATTAATATAGTCACATTTTAAAGGCACACTCTCACAAACTATACAATGCCTGCTGACTTTTTTCCTCCATTCAAGTTGTGCATTAGTAGGAAAGGAACAGCCTTCTGTCAGCTTTTTCCATCTCAGAGTTCACTACAAGGCACCACTGCTGTAAAAGTTCCCTTTCCATCCTGCTGACTGTGCAGAGCCCACTGCCAGTGCTGGTCCTGCCCCAGACCTTTCCCTCAGTGAGCTGGATGTGAAAGGGAACAACGCAGCCCCAGTGTGATGCTCGTCAGGGTAGGAGATGCCAATACAACACAAGACAGAGTGAAAGCCTTTTTATTTTGATGGCAGCCTTTCACTGTCTATCATAAACTTAGTGAAGCAGGCTTTCTCTATCCAGCTCTCCTTTTATTGGGCACAAATCACCACTGACAGGAAGTTTTATGCCTAAATCCGTTTACTGTCCTTGTTGGTAGTCTTTAAATTAATATTTATAAGCTGAGAGAGGCCTAAAAGGATGCAGCAGTAAAATATCTAAATGCTTCAGTTTGGCTTGAGTTGAATTTTCTCTCTCTCGACCACTGACATTCCTTAATTACTACTGACCCAGGCATACATTGTCTTCGCTGCTCTGAGCCTACAAATCACCGCCTTCCTCAGCGTTGTGGCTGACAAAAGGGGAGGTTCAAAGCAGACCAGTTTGTATGATATATGGGAAGAATAGATGTGGGGTCAGGCTGGAGAGAGAAAAAGAAGTAACCTTAGACAAATGCCTTAAGAGAAGTAACTTTGAGCTGGAACAAATGACCTGGCTTTGAGAAAAAATGAATAATGTTTGAATTGGCAAAAGCAGCAGATTTAGCTGCTGTAATTTTTTTAAAAAGTAGAAACAAACCAGAAACAAACCAGAGGGCATACTGAGCTCAAAAAAAAAAAAAACCAACTGGGTTGAGCATATTCACATCTTGACTGGATGATACATAGCACACCCTCAGCAAAATGACCATTTTCATTAAATCAGTATGATGGACAGTTCTTTTGCATATTAAAAACTGTTGGGCAAGCTGAAATTAGAACAAAGCTGATTAAAAGTAAAATTTTGTTGTTCAATCTTTTCCTCCTTTTTGTCACTATTTTGATCATTTTGTTCCTTGGTGTCTTATTTCTGTCAAAGTAGGCAAAGGGTGTGCAACAGAAAAAAAGTAAATATAATAAAAACCAGATCAGCTGTCACCACCTTAGTCCATAAGCACATAAAAATAATGAGGCTGGATAGACTGAAAAAAAGTAGGGACCACAAATGGTGGGGTCCTCTTAAAATGTCATTCTAGGAGAAAAAGCAACCTGTAAAAGAGAAGAGGTACAAAGGATTCTCACCTGCAAGTTGTGAATCTGCAATCTCCTGCTGATGCAGTTCAAGTTTTGGCACATTAATCATTTTATGATTGCATGGGAGGATTCCCAAACAAGAGTAGATAGCTGTCCATAGCAAGATATAAGAGACCCAAATCACCACTGTCTGTAGATTGTGTGAAATCTTTTTCATAAGGAGTGCATGAGACTTTTATGTACCCCAGGTAACAGAGAAACAACTGAATAGTTTGTAATAGAACCACTGAAAGATGTAATAAAAATATTTCTAATCTACGACTCATGTCTTTGTACCCATTAGATCTCTGCCTAAAAGGAAGGTCTGAAAGATGGGTTAATGCATATTTGTTTCAATTTGGGAGTGAAGCCATTCATCATCCTATTTCCTTTACTCTGCAAAGACTAATTTGAGGACATAAATGATACTTATTTTGCTTAAAACCTCTGTTGACTCTTTCATGTATTTGCAGATTTGATTTATTACCCTTGGCCAAACTTTCCTCTCCATCCCTGACTGCTGTACCTCTGAACCCGTGTGCTGGTAAGCCTTTCATCACCGCTCTTCCCAGGAGTGCTATACTTCATACATGCTACATTTGCACATTACAATAGGAAACATTTGATACATGGAAAGAAGACTGGGAAATAAGCCACTAACTCTGTAGCACCTCAAACCCGCTGTTCTTTTGTGTTCAGAGGGTTAAGCTGCCTCAGGTAGTCTTCAAACTTCTTTATAAACAGTGCTCCTGCCAGCTGGGATAGCTAATGAATGTAACAAGCCTACTCTCACAATTATAGAATAGGCACGATTATCTGTTCTATTAGAATGACTCAGATTCACCCTAAATCCTATTCTTCCCGAGAAAGATAAAATTACAAGACTTGTAAAATAAGCCGATCGTCTGCTGACGGCAACTAATTCCCATGTAAGTCTCCCTGCTCTTGGGTAGTCAAGCATCCAAAGTGATTCATTCTAGAGCTAAGAGGAGATGGCATTTTGACACCTGGGCCACTACCCTGAATCTCCAGATGCAGACATACACATGAAACTTGAGGCAGGGCCATACATGACAGGACACGTGTGACCGTAGAAAGAGAGACGTAAAAGGCAGGATGATGCCAGACAACAAATGGAAACTCAAGAAGGACTAAATCTGCCCATTAGCTCCCAACTCACCATTTCCCAACTTCGCTCATCCTCTTTGTAAGGGCACAAATAAGCAGTGATAGGTTGAAAAACCAAATTGTGGCAATATTTCCCTTTGCCTCTTTTTCTTGAGTTTTACTTTGGACCCTTTCAAATACATGAGGTTTGTCATGAGCACAGGGGTGCCCTTTGTCTCTGTCAGTGATGAGTCACCCAACCTTCCTGGACACGGTTCCTCCATTCTAGTGAACCACAGTGACCACTTATCAGGGCTGCATCGCTCTTGGGCCTTACAAATATCATAGCTTTTGCCTTCTTTAGTTCAGATGCTCATTCCTAAGCCAGACCAGTGAACTACCCAAATTCAAACAATTGACCCTTCACTTTTTCAACATCTTCAGGGTTATTTGTCTGGCTGGTTTTGTTCGTGCTTTTTCTGAAAGATAAACGCGTAACTGGAGCACTAAATCAGTTTATAAATGCTGAAATGAGGAAAAAAGGTCTAAATGCCTTAATTTTATTCTAGCTGTTCAGCAGTTAAGATAACACTGTTAATAAATATATTGTGTTTCATTCTTTCCATCATCGGGACCGAAGGCACAATAGTCCTCAGTCATGTTTCTGAGGCTGGCCTGCCAGCCACTGAGCAGCACAGCAGTAACTAACAGATCTTACATATTTAGATTTTTTTTTTTGTACAAGGAGATGCCTGTGTGGAGATTTACCACTGAAACTTCACTAAAAACTCCTTGCCTTTCAGTGGTGTTTTTCCTCCAAGCTGGATGAAGATGAGGTGCGCACACAATCGAGCATTTGTTGAGGGAATCTGTGCCTATGGCTGAGGGATGCCTGCTAAATGGACTGTCATGCTTTCTAAATGCACTTTCCCTGGTGCCTCGACCTGAAACAAAGCCCCATGGCAATCATTTTCCATAGCTGAGAGACCTTTAAATTGAAATGTTTGGAAGTTGCCTTTCCATTGGCTCCAACCCATTGTTCTCAATAGGCCATTTACTGTAACTTCCAGCTGTCCTAATAGGGAGGGAATAGTCAGTTTCCCCTTCCGTGCTGTGCTATCAAATGCCTCCCTGTGTCCTGGTGTGCAAGCTTTGCTCCTTTTGGGGAAAATCCTTTAGAAATTGAGTCTTTCTGGTCTGCATACCAGCATGCTGAACGTCTTAGCCAAGATGTAAATTTTCTATTAAGCTATTTAGGCTAGTAAGGAAACAGCTGTGCCTGGGAATCCTGGATGCTAACCCTGATGTTATGGAAAGTACAAGAAAGGCTTTTTTCCTTTTATTTACTGTTCTGGTTTGTCTCTGCAGGTGGCTTGTTGTTATCTTGTCTCAGTTCTGTTCATTACCCATTGCTCTTCCTCTGTTTTTCCACTTGCTATCCAGAACTTGTTAGAGGCATCGTTTTAGACTGAATACAGTCCCTTTCTCTCATTTCTCCTCAGGTATCTTTCCAACTCTTTTACTTCAGAGCCTTAATGCCACCTTCCTGCCTTCCCTCCCTGTCATTTCCCTAATTAATTTTTTGGCAGGACAGGAGGTCAGGGTAACAGGACTTATTCGTATGACCTGAGATAAGACAAGACAATATTTGTTACCAGTTTCATGTGTCCTGCCTGAAACAGAACTTCCTTCAGGTCAGAGAGTGCTTTAGAGAGGAGATGGGATTTAGGCATTTAGACGCCTTCAAGTCTGATCCTCCATTTCTTCTTCCCCTGGGCTGAAGAGATGAAATCTTGTGGTACTTTGCCTAGCGAGGTCTCAGTACCAAAGCTGATGCTGTCCTCAGTGTCTGAGGGAATTACAGCCATCTGTGTTTGGCCAGAGTTATGAAGGGCTGGACGGTAAAGATGCTAGAAATAAAAGGAAAAGGAAGGATTCTTCAGGCTGCAAGAAGGCTTTGGATGTCCATATCCAATCCGTTCTCTAACCAAACTCCTCTGAGGGTTAAAACCATAAATAAGGAGCTCTGAGCTGCTGCACAAGACTTCAGTGCTGCCACATCAACAGCTGTAAATCTGCTCTCGAGCTCTTCTTGCTTACCCTGTAGGGGAAGCACAATTCTGCCTGGATGAGGCAGAAGCATTTGGCGGCAGCACTCTGGCAAACAGATTTCCAGATGTTTGATGAGAATGACAGCCTCAGAGTGGGAGTGCTTGAGTGTGTGCATGCGTGCCACTCTTTAAAATTCAAGGCTAGCTTGCAGCATTATCAGGGAGTGAAAATGTCAAAAGAAGACAGTGTCCATAGCAGGCATCGCATTTCAGGCCTTAGGAGAAAAAAATAAAAGAGGAAAGACAGCACTGAAGCAATTTAAAATATAAAGAAGGCGGGGAGGCAGTAGTTAGAACAAGTCTGTGAAATGTGGATCAGAACCCCCAGTCCAAACCCATGTGCCAGCACTTGTCTGGCCTCATTGGGCAGTATTTCAGATCTCTGTGCCCCATCACATTTATTTGGTACCACCACACCCTTTGCAGAACCCGTTTCCAGCTACACTGCATTCAGGAAACTGAGCTCTATGTTTTTCCCTACAATGTCTGCCTCTTGCCTCTGACCTTCTCCTGACTTCTTCAACAAACGTCCTTCACTGCCATGCTGTTCCTGCTGTCCCCTCTCATGCTTCTGGGATTTTTGCTTTCCACATGTCCCAGTTTCCTCTGTCCCTGAGGTTGTGTGACTTACTACCATCCATCACCTGCAAAGTCAATGCCATTGCACAGCACATTCTTACACTATATCCTGTTCTCTCATCCTTTGTCTATTTGGCCTATATATGTTGTATGTATAACAGAAATATGTTAAACTTGATCTGATTTTTTTTTTCTTTTTCCCCAGTATCTGGAATGTTATATTAGCTTTTCCTGGTTTATTACACATTTGAGTGGAAAAATACATAGATAAGGAAATATACTAAGTAGCATTATAATTTCCCAAACACTTTTTTCCAAGTTTGAGAGCTAATCATGTTCTTAAGTATCTCAGCTGCTGTCATTTCCATATTGGTTTATTTCCTTCTGATGAAAGCTTATGAAAATCACATACTGAGGCCATGAGTATTTACTTGTAAAAATATTTTTGCATTCGCATTCGGATATGCTCCCTTCCATCTGGAATTCCTGCTTTCCAAACTATCTCATGTATGTTTCTCATTGCACTAGTGATCTTTGCAAGTTTATGCATTGTAAATATGAGCTTTGCTATCCCTGCACAAAGGCAAACCTTTTGCTTCACAAATAAACTTATTATAACCCTCTTTATTTTTCTTCCACTTGAATGTAAAACTCCTGTAATATGACTGAGATATTGCAAAGAGAAGAATCTTGGTTTGCTTTTGTTTGGAAAGAGATTTCAGGTGGACCTGGCAGTGTTGGGCAAGGCATCTAAGGGTCACACTGGCCGAGTGCACTGATTGCACCTTCTCCGTGAGCCATGCTGAAAACACAGGTTTTGCAAAGTACTTGAACATTATTCCAATAACCAACTGCCCTTCGTGTGAAGTATCCACACGGCTCTGCTGAGGGGAAGGGAGCTCATGGCTCAGTGCACTGCTCTTATTCCAAAGCCTCTGCTGTCTTCCCTAAATAAACACCAAGGACTGATGCTTTCCCTGGTGTAACACTACTGACCTCTCCGAAATTACACCAGGCATGAATTTGATCAGATTTGTCATCAAATCCATTTTGTACCAGCAGGAGCACAGACGAACGAGGCGAGCCATCCCGCAAGTCCCATCCAGGGCTTTTCTGTTGCCCCCGCTATTACCCCAGGCTCCTTCCTCACCTTAGGCTGAAGGGAATGATAAGGTCCAACTTGTCAGGACTTATTACTTATTCACAAAACTATCACACCTTTGACACATCTGTCAGTTTTTATACAAAAAATGAATGAGCAAGGATGCTGAAGTTTCCTTTCAGCACACTGGAGGGCAGTCCTTTTTACCACACCCTTAAGGCTTTCATGTCAGGGCTTAGTTGCAATGACAGAGCAGTGTGAGAGAGCTATCATTTCGTCTGGCCATACTGTGCTTTCCTCTGGACAGATTACACTTGCCCCCTGGTAGTTAAGAGAATTAAGCTTTCATCCTTTACATAAAATATAAATAAATAAATAAATGTGGTACGTAATTGTTATAAATATCTAACATCAAACATCCAATTTACATTAGTTATGGATTAGATGAAGATGTATCCTTTTCTTTTTTTCATCATTTCCTAAAATAAATTTGGCTCATTGCCTCATCATAGAGATCAGTATTTTTGCAAGAGCAATGGCAATTTTTTCCTTTTCTTCTTCTTTTTTTTTTTTCTTTTTTTTTTTTTTTTGGTAAAAATATGAAATCAAGAAAAGCCAAGCACAGAATAGAGCAGTATATTTTCTAATGAGTTTGTGGTCAGATCTGTAATTTAAACTTGACAGTAGAATCACAGAATTCAGATTAATACTGAAGTCACCAGGGATTTTAGGAAACATAATGTTCAATAGAGTGTATGGCTAATGGTTACAAAGTACAAAGGATATGGATAAGCATGGCTGATTTATGAAAATTCTGTCTGTATACTGAATGTATTTATTCCAGCATTTGGGCTTTGGTTGCATTTAAAATGAAAAGGAAGGCTGCTTATTAATTTTACATGAGCTTTTTTGGCTATCTTATTCAAGGCCAAGTTCCAAGCGATTTGCTGCATCCTCCTCTCCACACAGTCATTACATGGCCTGAACTTCAAAAGTGGTTCTAAGTTTCCAATGGTTTGATAATCCTGTTTTCACAGTCCCCATTTTCTGAAAATCACCATAACTAGGAACAACGCCTTTTAATGCTTCAAATCATTAACATCCCTGCAGACCAGAAAGGAAAGGTCCATGTATGACAAAGTTCTTCAGTGACAGTACACACATCACTGCAGTCTGAGCTTTTCCTCAGAATCCATAATGCATTCCAAACCTGAACTTCACAGACTTGACTTCATGGCATGTTCCCATGCTGGCAGTGAGTTTGTCATTTCTTGTTGAGCTCTTTTGGCTTATCTCTATTGCAGTTCTCGTGAGTGTTGATGACTTCTCCTTTGTAAGAGAGGATGCCAAAAGAGGGCAAGGATTAAATGATAGTATTTTCCCTTTGCTTTTACACATTATGAAAATAAATATCTACTGGAGCTGTATACAACCAGGAGCCACCTTTCGTATAGAGGTAAGGCTTATTAAGTCACATAGTTTGCGTGTTTGTGTATATGCATGTGTGTAGTTTAACCTATGCAGGTTTTAATCTCTTTGGTGATTTCAGGCCAATTTGGCAGAGCAGTAATCTTTAAGATTAAAATAAAATTCTCTACTTGTTGTGGAAGGATGGAAGGAGGAGGATGGTGAAGAAAAGACATCCGATAAGGAGCCTGCCTAACAACAAGACTGCAGAGTGAGTTCATGCATTATTAACCATAAAGAATCCACACAGTATATCTATCTATATATTTCTCAGAGAGTGTGAGAGATGGACCATATGTGCCCCACCCCTGGGAAAAGCTTCAACTGTAGCTCACAATTAATTATGAGGCACAAAGCTGTAGGAAACAGGGCTTCATTAGTTCTGTTCTTGCAAAACTATTTATTTATGTTTTTATTTTCCTTCCACGGCACTTCTGAACACAGAAATTGTGACACTTGAATGTACCCCAGGACTTCTTTAGCAAGGTATTTTGCTACCACTTTTCAATCTGTGGTAAAAAAGAATAAGCACGTACATTAAATAACACAAATGGAGTAGAGTTATTCTTCCTTGTGCACCTATTGCTCTCTTTGTCCATATCACCTCTCGAGTAGTAGCAGAAATAGTAATAATAATAATAGTAATAGTAGTAATAATAATTTAAAAACACATAGACTCTCCTCAGTGATGTCAGAGGAAGTCAAGTTGTTCCAAATATTAAAGCTAGCAAAAGCCGATTCAGGAAAAATAAAGTGGACTGACCTCCCTACACAGCATTTCTCAATTTTTATCTGTGTATTAGCACTTAAACATGATTCTCATCATCATTCTTAACATCAATGAAATTGAACAGCTTTCCTGACTCACTGGTGGGTGGGTGTGTATATGGAGAGGGGAAAGGGTGGTAAATGCAATAAGGAACATCTTCAAATGAGCCAGAAATGTCGTGCTCTTCTCCCTGCTTTGTATTCTACCTTCATTTCCCACTTATTGGAGAGATGAATGAAAGCAGTACACAGAGAGAATAACAAAATGATCATAAAACAATTACATCATCAAAACTCACGTTGTATGCTATGTCCTAATTGCTTGAAATGTCCTGGTCCAGAAATGATGTTTTAGTTCCTTCCTCAAAGTATCCTGACCGCAGCTGAAGTTGGATCAATTTTGAATCAGCTAAAGCCCTGTTACTGTGCTTTTGTTGCAGAAAAACCTCCCCACTGCACTGCCTTTCCCATTCTTACACAGCTCAGACCATGTATTACTGCAGCACATCCAGAGCATGGTCCTGGCTGAGCCTGACCCAGCTCCCACTGGAGACCACAGCAGGACTCACCCTGACTTCGACTGCAGATGGATCCGAAGTGGAATGGGAATGAGCAGATACCTTCTGGATGTTTAAGGAGTGTATTGACTCTCAGGCACTGGTTTTGCACAGAGAAAAAGGAAGTTAAACAATGGCTAAATAATGATTGTTATTTTGAAAGGAAGAGAGGAATGGGGGAAGTAAAAGAGCAGCGCTCTTTCTGATTATATGACAGACATAGCAGGATGCAGAAGTGTGTGATGAGGGCCTGCTACAGCAACACAGCTAAGCATAGGCTTAAAATTAAGCATTTATTTAAGGGTTTTGCTGAATAAGGATGAGATCATTCACATATTAAAGTTAAATGTATGCTTAAGTGCTTTGCTGAACCTGGGCCCAGATACATAAACCATTAAACAGTCAGTTAAGAAAGCGGTGGAAAGCTGTTCTACAATTTCTAGACCTTTTAAGTTACTTCTCCTACATGTCCCCCTATCTCTTTCTTATTAGCTCAAGGAGAAGGTTTTTAAAGCTCCAGTTCCTCAAAAACTATAATGTTCATTGCCACCCGATTGTAATTCAAATTGCTCCGGGCAGCCCCAAGCTTGTGTTCAAACATATAATCAGGCAAACAGGAGACTTGAGTCTTGCCAGTTGGATACTGTTGGTCACAGATTCCACACTTTTTTTCTTTTTTTTTCCTTTTTTTTTTTAAGCATAAATAAGGAGGGGTAGAGAGGTTGATAAAAGCTGGCCTTTGCTGTCCAGTTTTGGTGCTCTGTTCCTGTGGCTTGGGTTATTTGGGTACATGTTGCTTTGTGTCTGTGAGGGCTCTTTTTTTTCCCCCCCTCTCTTTCCCTCCCCTGGTCAGAGAAGCCGTACTCATCACCTGGAGTGAATGCTGACAGGAATGAACATAGGCAGGAAGCAGCGTGACACACACATTGTCATGCATGACTGACCAGCAGCCATCAACAGCAATTAAACATTGAGAGCACTGGATCCTTTTGGACAGGTTCAAGTTTCCTGGCACTGCTGTGATTAGATGTTTTGCACTGTTTCCCCGTAGTCAGTATGTGACACATTCCCTTTTGCTTGCTCTTTTCTGATATTTATTTTTGCACTGCCCTGGTGTTAGCATCTTCTCATGGAAAATTAATCACTTAGAAAGGGATCATTTTGAAGGAGACTTGTGAGGTGGGTGAAAGAACAAGCGGATATAAAAAAGTCAGTTGGGTTTTTATTTAAACACAAAATTCCTTGCCTTCAGTTGAACATTATAGTGTTTAAGCATTTTTGAATAACTATTGGTGTGTATGAGATTCAACGAGAGAAAACTGTGAATGGCAGAAACCAGCAAAGAACAACACGGGCCTTTGGGTTTACCCAGCTGACTGCAATTTTACTGTAATTTAAGATGACAAAACACAATGCCCTTAAAGGCAAGACTGAAGTGAAGAGCGGCTGCAGTTGTGCTGGGCTGTCACTCGCTTGCCCTCATTTCAGGGCTGAGATCCAGAGCAGTCCAACTAGCCGGCGTTTTACACCAGCCCAGACTTCCAGGGCAAGGTCTGTGGCTTGGCACAAGGAGCCGCAGCTCTGGAGGCTGGGGCGAAAGGCCTTTTGGCACACAGCGAGGTCTCCTGCCTAATTGAATAGTACAGGGTCTGAGGCCAGAAGGGCTCATTAAGGCTCCATTCTGACCTCGTGGATTGTCGTCCTCTCCATTCCCCCGGATTGAGTCCAGCAGCTTACATGTGAGTAATTAATTGCTTCTGTTAATTTGCAGTCTCCCAGTCTCTGCAAGGACCAGGGAGGTCCGCTAATAAGTTGTAAGGAACTGCCGGACTTCTACGTAGGAAACCTTTGTGTCTACCTTCTTTCCATCTTTCATCTTCCGTGTGCAAGGCATGCTCCAAACCCCATTTTGACCAGTTGGAGCGGTCAAATGAATGAAGTGATCAAAAGTAATAGGGTTTCACCATCCCATAAGGATTAACATGAGAATGTGGTTTAAATGGGCTGTGCTCTGCTGTGCCGCCACCAGCCCAGCCAGGGCTTGGAGCCAGTCAGTGTGTTAGGCTTTTTTCCTGCTAGTTCCCTCTCACACAGTTAATGAGGGTTGCTCCAGACATGCATCTGTTTTACCTTTATATTCTCGCACTAGCATTTAGAGGCCAGAGAAACCCTGGGGCTTTGATACCACTGCCTTTCGTTGATAGTACAACTCTTTAAGAGCTCTTTCCCTCAGATAGATGTCCAGGATCATGGGGGCAGATGTAAGAACTGCTGTGAGAAATGATTCTGAATTTGTTGCTCTCAATATTCATTCTCGATTGACATAGTTGTTAAAATAATTCCACTATTTTGTGAAGCATTGTGTATTGATAACATTAAATAAGCCTCAGAAGAACCGTGTGAAGCAGAAAATGTAATTACTATTTCTGTAATGCAGATACAGAAACAAAGGCACAAAAGGGATGAGTGACTTGCCCAAGGTCATACAGTAAATCAGCAGTGTAAATATACCCGAGCCCCAGCCACATCTCATTTCCTTATGGGGTGGGTGTATTCAGGAATAAATAGCTGACTTGATTCCATGATCTTTTGCAGTCTTTCAAAGGCTTTCTACTTTTCTCTTTGTAGGCTTCCAGGATGTCCTGATAGACCAACACAAGCACTTCCATAGACACTAAGGAAAGAGCATCAGGTGGTAACAAAGTCATGCTTGAATTTCTGTTACCAAAGTAGATGGCAATCAAGTGGACTGGGCATCCAAGCCTGGGATGTCTTCTTTACCTGGGAATCAGATTTTGGACCTTCTGCTGATGTCTTAGAAAACTAACTGTGGCATAAACGAAGCTTTGGATTTCCAGCCTAGGGGAGCCTATGCACAGATTCATAGACAACTGTCCAAACATAAATGACAATGAGCATGAAAAGAGTATGAAAAATTGAGTATGCACTGGAGAGACAGAACTTAATTCATTAAGTAACTTCAGCAATGACTTCTTAGTGTTATGAGTAAACCCATTAAATCACAGCTCAGATGCATCAGGTTTTGCTCTAAGAATTGAAGCAGAGATATATAAGAACACAGCAAACCAGAAGATTAAAAAGTAGTACTGCATAAGTCAACTGCTAGTTGCTGACATCAATAAAATATTGTCCTTTATTATAGTCATTAGGGAACCTTTTAACAGTCATTAAAATTTCCTAATGCTGTAGTAAAATTTTTAGCTGTTGCCTGGAAAAAAGAAGGTACTCTGAACTATATGGCATGCAAATATTTCAAACAAATGCTGTCATAGGATGGAGGTATTAACAAGTACTTCTTAGAGCTGATGGGTTGTTTTTGGAACACACTCAGGAAAAAATATATATATGAATATATATTATATATAATACAAGAACATTGAGATTTTTCTGGCAATGAAATAGGGATAAATGATTTAAGCCCTTCACAAGGGAGTTGAAACCTATTAATTACGAAGTTCTGATACATACTGACTGGGCTTTGGTGTTGGTTTCAGGTCCTAGATAGATAGTGTCTTCCTTTTTTCTTCTGCATTCTGTTTGAAAAATGTGAAATCATTAAATTAAACTGAACAGTTTCAAAAGGTACAGGAAATGTATGATGATGGCACTAAACAGAGTAATAGTACAGGAGCATTGCTATTGATTAGGAATGTCTTGGAAAAGCTGTGGTTTAGGTAGCTTGAAGGAAATTGTTATTATTAATTAATTAATTTTTGGAAATACAATAAACTGATATTCAGTGCTACCTATATAGTGTTTGCACTTCAAGTGCAGGCACACAGAGCCAGGATTGTTCCCTTAATACTGTAATGGCACGAGTGTTTTTCTACTTTGACTGAAGTTCAGTTCGTATGAGCTTGGCACAGGATGTGTGAGACCAATCATATGATTTTTGATACAAAAAGACAGGGAGCTTAGAGAGGCTTCCTACCTGCTCTGTGTGCTGCAAACAGCCCGCTGTGACTGGAAAACTGGGTCATATTCTGATGCATTTTAAATCACAACTGGTAGAAGAAGGCATGGGGAAGCACAACACATCTAACAGCACCAGCAAGGATTAAGGCAAACAGAGCATAAAGTTCTTAAGCAGCATGTTGGCTGGGGAGAGGGGTAATGACTTGAGCCTGGTAACATCTTCTGAGACCTTTTACAGCCTTAAGTATTCAGGTTACACACCATGGGAAAGAGAGCACTTTTGGAGCTGCAGTGCCCCACAGAACGGAGTGAGAGCACTGATGAGAGGGAACACTGACCAGCTGCAGAGCTGTCAGCAGGTAATTTCTTACCTGGGAGAACAGAGAATCTGTGCTCATTGCTCACAGCTTTGATTGCACAGGGGTCTGGTCCAGACACTCAAACTTGCAGTATCTGTTTAAACGGGCTAGTTTCTGATCTTACATTTAATCTTACCTGGAACCTAAGTGAATCTAAAGCAGTTAGTAAAAATTATATCAAATATATTCCCTTTCTCATAGCAAACCATTTCTATTTAAATGCACAATACACAGATTTTCTCAGTTCTGAAAAATCTTTGTGATTATTCAGATCGGAAGTAAAAACTCGACCATTTGAGGGAAGAATTCTCATTCACACCTGCAAAGAAACAGGTGACATCCAAGAATTATCTTTTCACTTTGCAAGAATGTTCAGTGATGGATCCAATCTGAGAGTGATATACCGGGTTTCAGTTGCTCTTATCCAGTACCTAATCTTCATCAACTTTTTGGGGCAGCCAAAACTTTCAAAATTTGAGGTTCTGCTTATATCTGCAGCACAGCTTGATGCAAGGTAAACAGGTGCAGGAAGACCAGTGCTCTGCTGTAGATCAGAGAATTGGATAGGGATTTACTAAAGTTGAAGTAAGCATAGGGCCTTCAAATGTCCAACAAGGTTCATGTATCAGCATGTCCTGGGAGTTCATCCTGCCCTTTGCAGTGTTCTGTGAATGGGTGTTACAGTAGAGAGGCAATGGGAATTTCAGGGGAAACTTCCTGGTTTGCCTTTCTCACAGTTAGGACCACCTTATAGCTGTGATATTCTTTAATAACCAGGAAAGTCACTGTGAAAATTTTTAGGGGAGAAATTTCCAGAATATTGGATGAAAAATTTAAGGAACACAAATAGGTTTAAGGATGAATTAGCTGTTTCTTGTAATCTTAACTCTGTTTCATATCATTATGGTACATGGCACATACATTTCACCCTTAAAGAGTACTCTGGGCAACATGGAAGATCACAGTGCTCAAATGATGAAAAAGAAAATTGCAACCCATGGGCAGAGAAAACAGAAATTTAATTTAGGTCAGTGTTAGCGATTAGCAGTGTTTTGTCCACGTCTGCAGCTCACCAGTAACCTCTATTTGCTACCTGTTGCCACCAGGTGATGCTTGCCCTGTCCCCTCTTCTGCCATCATGAGGCTGTTACAGATCCCAGGAATATGGATAAGGTTATTTTTTCTTCACTCCTTCCACGATGCACATAACCGAGAACGGTGGTGGGGCAGCGGTGCAGACGAGGATCTCTTTCAGCTCCGAGGGCCGCCTTTCCAGAGTGTGCTCTGTTACTACCTAGTTTAATTAACATCTGTGCCAATCACAGCAGCTGCCTATAAGATAGAGAAGGTTAGCCGAGCATTCAAGAAGATAAATGAGACAAGGGGTTGCCAAGGGGATGGTGTGTCAGACACGTGCCGTGGCTGCAGCGAGCGTACACATCCCCATTAGCTGCACTGGTCTGGAGTCTGGGGGCAGAGCTAAGGCTTTGAGGCAGGGATGATGCATACCTTAACTCCACATTTTTTATATTTAAAAATGGGAATACAGATATACTGGCTATTCTGAAAGGCTATTCATCAGTCAACTTTAACCCTGTAAGAATAGAGCATTAAAGCAGCTAATAGAAACAATTAAATATTTGACATCTGAGAAGGATTTCAGGATTATGTATGGTGTTCCCTCCAGGAAATCTAGAAATACTAGAGCTACCTATGTTCAAATGAAAAGTACCTCGAAACCAGAAAATTTAGAATATCTTGCAAATTAGGGTTCTCTATTCCAACTGCATGCATCATATCCCAGAATCTCATGACCCAGCTGGTGCGATAATAATATGGAAGAGTCCAAGCTTATGTGCCTTACTAAACTTGAGTGCCTTTCCCAAACCTTAACAACCTTTCATATTGTTTTTGGGTTTTTCAGTTCTTTTTATCTGTTTTTTCTTTTAAATTTATTGGGAAAACAAGCCACACTGAGATCATCGTATCTGGACGTATTAGCTTCAGAATGATTGCAGTAAAATCTTTATGCCCCAGCACCCTGACAGCATTGTAATGCAATAGTCAGAGGGGCTAGGCATACAGTGGAATAGTTTTACCATCACGGTCTTGCATCCAAATGGCCTGATAAGACAATCCCTGTAGACATGCAATGAAATCCTTTCCTCCAGTGACAGCATCACAAACTCTAATTGTTAGGCATTATTCTTCCTTTGACATTGACGTGAAACCTGTACTACAAAACACAGATCTCATGCAGGTTTACATTGCATTAGCACACTCTATTATTTACCTATGTACTAATTATTCTCCAGTTATACTGAAGTTGTACAAATGTTTTGGCTTTTCAGTGTTTTCCTGGCCTAGGTGCATTACAATGGTTTTGGAGGGAATAAAGCTTGCTCGTCGAGGTTTGAACAGGGAAACACTAGCACTGGTCTTGAAAGCATTCAAGCAAATGGTTTGCAGTTCTACAACAGAAAGTTGTTTCTCCTCTGTTTTTTTCCCCCCCAGAAACCTAAATTGTTCATAAAGCAAGTAATCTCAGGTTTACTTACAGCAGGATTTTCATTCTATTTTTCTCCATACCCTTTCATAAAGAAAACCTTTACAAGGAACTCATCAACAGTAAGATAAGAGCTACTGTACACTTCTCTACAGTTTTTTCTGACGTGACAAAGAATATTAATTCCCACTGTCACCTATGCATCTGCAGCAGCAATCCATTCACAGTAAGTTATAAAGGTGTGGGGTTTTTAAAATTATTTCTAATTTCCTCTCAGCATTTCTTCAAGAGCAGAAGATGATTGGTCTTGGAAGCTGAAACACAGAGAGTA
This sequence comes from Corvus hawaiiensis, assembly GCF_020740725.1. NCBI lineage: Eukaryota > Metazoa > Chordata > Aves > Passeriformes > Corvidae > Corvus > Corvus hawaiiensis. The sequence goes on along the minus strand of NC_063215.1, from coordinate 97,938,991 downwards.
GTACTGTGCTTAGCTCTACTACTGATTTTCAGTACAGTCACTTTGCTTCAGCAAAGTCTGGGCACCTCTGTGGTGAGGAGTATGGGCCTCCAAGGAGACAGAGGGTGTACGCACAGAAGTGCGCAAAGACAGATCCTTGTTCTTTTACAGCAGATGTGCAGTCCAACAGAATGCTGTTTCTAAGGAAAAAAACTGAATGAAAGAGCCATCACGGTACCAGTCAGAACAAAAAATCCTTCCTTTGTTGGCACTCTCATCTGCTTTTTTGTGTGCTCTCATCCCAAAGGGGAGCAAGGTTGAGAGTCACCCTAGTTGCACAGGGCAACCTGAAGTGGAGAAAACCTCTTCTCCTGTGAGCCTCCCAGGGGACCTTGATTGGTAACTTGGAGAAGAGCAGGGAGCAAAGATTCATCATAATGGAAAAGTCCTAAACTTTGCATGGTCAAAAAAACTAACTTTGTCCTAGGGATGGTTTTGGTAGGTATTAGATGGGGATAGTGGGAAATCACCCTGGCACCTCTGGAAACCCTGGACAAGGCAAGAGTGCCTGGAGATGTTTGCCTAATACCTGGAGGATGCTGGTGGCTGGCAGTGCAGCTCCTCATTGCCACACCTTCCATGGGAGAAACACGAGGATACTTCTCTCTAATGTAAGATTTTGCATTTCTGTAGACTTCTATCCCCATAAATCAATGAGATATTCACACACTGTCTGTGTGGTGTAAGCTGTAGGCAACACAAATGGTCCAAAAAAATTTTGCTGACATCTGGACTACATTTTATTGGGGCATGCCATCAAAGGTTGTGTCACCAGCT